>NC_088389.1:3962678-4267500 GCF_037993035.2 Macaca fascicularis
CAGTGTTTGGCTGAACCCACTGAGGGAGGATGAGGCCACTGCCCTGGAGACCTCCAGGGTTGAGCGGGGAGCCGGGCTGGGAGTCACACAGGCTCAGGCCTATCTCCACCACCCTGTGGGACCTCGGACACATCATTGCAGCTCTCAGGGCCTCAGTGTTTTTATTTGGGCATTGAAGACGTGAACAGACCTGTCTGTCAGTAGCGGGACACGGTTATGACCAGCTGTGGGGGAGAAGAGGCCTCCAGAGGCCTCTCCGCCCTTCAAAATTGCATGGGCTATGGGGAGAGTCTGCAAATGGCACAGGGAGGGCCGTGCTCCCAGCAGCCCCTTCAGTACTTCCCCCCTCCTTCTTCGTATGGGCTCTTTCTTTGACAGAACTCCTTGCTCCTCACAACCCTCTCTGGTCATATTTATTTTATTCTATGACTTTGATCTGTAAAATGCCTGGAAAATCCTTTCTCAGAAGGTGCTGGCTTCTGCCTCACTCGTTAGCAGTAAAACGCGGTGTTAAACATTTCATGGACTCTTGGTACCTTTTTTATTACAGAGGCCCATTGGCGTGGATCGGTGGCTTGGTTTGTCTCTCCTGGGTCTCAGGGAAGCCTAGGAGACAAGACAGGGTCAGAACTGGGGAGAGGCTGCCAGGCCCCTTGTCCAGAAATGGCACCATGGTGCCCAGTGCCACGGGCCTAGCGGGAAGGTAGAGCCAGCTGGGACCCGGGGAGAGTCCAGGCTGAGCCTAATCCTTCCAGGTCTCCAGTCCCTGTCTGCACACCGTAATGACAGTGAGAAGGAAGTAGGTCAAATTGCAAAGCCCCGGGGCCTGGGGAGACTTTCTCCTTCCTTCTTTCTGGGGCTTCCACACCTGCCTCCTGGCCCCTGATTGGCAGGGCGGCTGGAGCTCAGGAGGTGCTTCCAGCTCCCCTGTGGGGCTCCATCCTTCTGATGGGTCCGGAACCCCCAAGCTCTGGGCTTGCCTGGCCACTGCTCCTTCCCCAGCTCACAAAGAGCCTCTGCAGGCCTGCAGCACCACACTCTGAGGAGCACCAGGAGGCGAGGACCAGCCCGTCCTGCGGTGAGCAACAAGACCGAGGCTGAAAAGCGAGACCCGGTGGGTGTGAGACACGAGACGCATCCTGTTTTCATGTTGTCCTCATCTCCCCTTAGAATGGAGACGGGGATGCTGCTGGGGTGACGTGGGCTTGGGCCGACTCTGGTGGCTACGTGTTCCCATAGGTCGAACTCAGAGCCGTGATGGTCTCGGTGGGAACCTGCCCCAAAGTCTCCGTGACCCCCTCGTCTCCCAAATCCAGACTCAATATATGAGACACAGCTCTTAAAGACACCGACACTGGGCCACAGAGGACAGGGACTCCGGAGGGCTGCTTCGGGGGGAGTTTCCAGGCAGTGGCACAGAGAGGGGAAACCGAGGAAGGGCCTGCAGATGCCCTGAGTTGAGGATGTCAACCGAAAATGAAATGCGAAGGCGTCCCCCGAGCATCTGCATGGACTTCCTCCTCGGCCAGGGTGCTCTATAGTTTAACCTGAAAGACTGGCTCAGGCCATGATGGGAAGCGGGAGTCCGACACGCCTCATTCCACATCATTACATCAATGCAGACCTCTAGTCTGATAAGAAGCATTTACAATCTATTCTCTCCCAAGCCTGCTGCCTGGAGGCCTGGTCTCCACAGCCACTTATCGCAACCCAGACATTCCTTTCTATTGATAAGTTTTTCAACCAATTGCCAATTAGAAAAATTTGAAATCTACCTGTTACCTGAAAGCGCCCCCCGAACCCCCATGTTCCCCCTTTGAGTTGTCCCACCTTTCTGGACCCAACCAATGTATATCTTAAATGTATTTGATTGATGTCTTGTGTCTCCCTAAAATGTATGAAAACAAACGCTGTGCCCCGACCACCTCGGGCACACCTTCTCAGGACCTCCTGTGCGCTATGTCATGGGCCATGGCCAGAATCAATCTCTTAAAATATCTTACAAAGCTTGACTCTTTTCGTCAACAAGTAAGTGGACCTGAGGTCTGGGGAGGTCAGGACATCGGGAGTTCATAAGGCAGAGTGCTGGAGGGGAGAGGGCTGCAGGCAAGAGGAGACATCTACACGGGGGAGGCTTAGGGAGGGAGGAAGGGATCCTCTGAGGGTGGTAGGTGAAGCTGTGCTCACGTGCTCAGGGCTGATCAAGCTGGGAGCAGTGCTTATTCCCTCTGGCCAGATGGGAAAACCCTATGACTCATGAATCTCTGGAGTTCTCAGGAGGATCTTGCCTCAGTGCCAAGGAGTCGTGAAACCTAGATTAAACATGATTCTGGTCCCTCGTGATAAAGCTTAAAAGCAAGACCTGAGAGGATTAAACTCTTTCAAAATAAACTCATCTCTGATCTCAAGTATATTTACATGAATACAAACATATTCAGCACTCCTGGACTTTACAGTGTTGGGCATTTGATTAAAAAATTCAACAAAAAACCAGGAAAATGTAACACACAAGGAGAAGAGAAATCAACCAGTTCAGAACTAACACAGACGTTAAAATCAGCAAAGATATTGAAACAGTTGTTAGAACTGTATTCTGTTTGTCTGGAGAGCTGGAGGAAGGGCCAAACACATTAAGTAGAGGTATGGAAAGTATAAAAGACACCAAAATCAAGCTTCTAGAGATGAGAACTACAGTGTCTGAGATGAGAACTACAGTGTCTGAGATGAGAATTACAGTGTCTGAGATGAGAATTACAGTGTCAGAGATGAAAAACACAATGGGTGATATTAAATGTTGCAGAAGAAAAGATGAGTGAACTTGAAGATAGCAAAAAGTGATAATGACAGGAGGCAGCTAATTGCCCAGGCAGATGGGGCGGGTCCTGGTGAAGCCCCACCTCCAAGTCAAAGACAGTTTAGAGCCTGAAAGCCAAGCTATGTACGAATTAAACCCTCGGACTGGATTAAGAGCTTGTTTTCCCATTTGATGTGCTTTCTTCTGATTGGTCCCCACCCTTCTCTTATTTTACATATACTTACTCTTTCCCAATTGGTGTTCTACGCTATTGTGCCCACCTTTGAGTGGTGTCCTTGCTTTAACCCTTTTTGCATACTCACAAACCAATCTGCATGCACTCCCCATTCTGAATCCGTAAACGGCCCTGGACCCAGACACACGGAGGACTTTCCCGCCTTCAGGTAGGGAGACCACCCCTGCGTCCCCTTTCTGCTGAAAGCTGTTTCATCTCTCAGTGAAACTCCCTGCCTTGCTCACCCTTCGACTGTCAGCGCATCCTCATTCTTCTTGGGTGTGGGACAAGAACCTGGGAACTGGCGCTCAAGCCAAACCTGGCCTGGGTGGGCTGAGTGAGTGGGCTACCTCCTATAGCAGGTAGTGTGGCTGAGTGACGCCTGGGTGGGGCATCACCAACCGGAGGTCCCCAGCTTGCAAAGTGACCGAGAAAATATCCCTGTGTCAAAAAGACACCTGAAATGTGTTGATGAATAGAGTCAAACTCTGAAAAATATTTGAAGATATTTATTCTGAGCCAAATGTGAGTGACCATGTCCCTTGACACAGGCCTCAGGAGGTCCTGAGGTAACACATTGGTTCAGTCCAGAAAGGTGGGACAACTCAAAGGGCGGCGCTTACAAGTGATAGGTAGATTAAAACATTTTCTGACTGGCAATTGGCTGGAAGAGTTATTGTCTATAGAGAGGAATATCTGGGCTATCTGGGCTATGATAAGAGGTTGCAGGGACCAAAGTTTGATCTTGCAGATGAGGTCTCCAGGCAGCAGGCTTCAGAGGGAATAGATCCTAAAAAAGAAAGGCTTTTTTTTTTTTTTTGAGATTGAGTTTCACTCTTGTTGCCCAGGCTGGAGTGCAATGGTATGATCTTGGCTCACTACAACCTCTGCCTCCTGCGTTCAAGTGATTCTCCTGCCTCAGCCTCCCAAGTAGCTGGGATTACAGGGGCGCACCACCATGCCCAGCTAATTTTTGTATTTTTTTTAGCAGAGATGGGGTTTCACCATGTTGCCCAGGCTGGACTTGAACTCCTGACCTCAGGTGATCCACACGCCTCAGCCTCCCAAAGTGCTGGGATAACAGGTGTGAGCCACCTCACCTGGCCTCCTAAATGCTTTTTATCAGACTTAATGTCTGTGTTGATTGTGCTGGAGGTTGTAATGAGGCAAGCCCGACCACTACTTCCCGTCCAGGGTCAAGGCCTGAACCAGTCTTTCAGGTTGAATTTCAGAGTGTCCTGGCCGAGGAGGCAGTCCATTCAGACGGTTGGGGGGCCTTATAATTTTATTTTTGGCTTACAAATGAAACGTGGAGAGAAAAGAAACCCTCAAACATTTGAATGGTGCGTCAGAGTTGGAGCAGCTGAAGATCTGCTCCACTGCGTTCCCTGTGAGGGAGGAGAGGAGCACATAAAACATCTGCAGAAACAATGGCTGATGAATTTCCAGTTTGATAAAAACCACAGATCCAGGGATCTGGGAAGCTCAGCGAACCCCAAGCACAAGAAGCATGAAAAAAATCTGCAAAAAGATGTGATCATCAAATTGCCAAAACCAATGATACAGAGAAAGCTTTAAGAAGAGTCAGAGAAAAAGGACACATGACATTCCGAGGAACAAGGACAGCAGCAGTTTCCCAGCCAAGACAAGCGAGGGGACCGAGGGACAAGATCTTCAACACACAAAAAGAAACACAAAACAGAACTGCCAATCTAGAGTCCATGCCCCATCAAGACGCCTTTCTTTTAAAAATTATTATTATTATTATTGTTTGAGGTGGAGTCTCACTCTGTTGCCCAGGCTGGAGTGCAGAGGCCTGATCTTGACTCACTGCAACCTCTGCCTCTCGTGTTCAAGCGATTCTCCTGTCTCATCCTCCCGAGCAGCTGGGATTACAGGTGTGCACCACCACTCCCAGCTAACTTTTGTATTTTTAGTAGAGATAGGGTTTCACCATGTTGGCCAGGCTGGTCTAGAACTCCTGACCTCAGGTGATTCACCCGCCTTTGCCTCCCAAAAAGCTGGCATTACAGGCGTGAGCCACCGCACCTGGCCCCAAACACCTTTCAAAACTGAAGGAGAAATAGACTTCTCAGACATTCGAAGCTGAAACTATTAATCGCCAGCCACACGAATGGCAAGAAATATTAAATGATGTTGTTCAAGAAGGTGGAAAATATTCTTGTATTCTTATATTTAAGCCCTATTCTTGGCTGAGTGCAGTGGCCTCACACCTGTTATTCCATCTCTTTCTCTTTTCCTTCCTTCCTTCCTTCCTTCCTTCCTTCCTTCCTTCCTTCCTTCCTTCCTTCCTTCGTTCCTTCCTTCCTTCCTTCCTTCCTTCCTGCCTGCCTGCCTGCCTGCCTGCCTGCCTGCCTGCCTCCCTCCCTCCCTCCCTCCCTCCCTCCCTTCCTTTTTTTGAGATGGAGTCTTGCTCTATCACCCAGGCTGGAGTGTGGTGGCGTGATCTCGGCTCACTGCAAGCTTTGCCTCCCGGGTTCACACCATTCTCCTGCCTCAGCCTCCTGAGTAGCTGGGACTACAGGCGCCCACCACCACACCCAGCTAATTTTTTGTATTTTTAGTAGAGACAGGGTTTTACCGTGTTGGCCCGGGAGGTCTCAATCTCCTGACCCCGTGATCTGCCCGCCTCAGCCCCCCAAAGTGCTGGGATTACAGGCATGAACCACCGCGTCCAGCCTTAATCACTTTCCATTTTCAAAAAGCCCATTGGGGCAGGTACAATTCTCTGTCCATTTTATAGATGAAGAAACTGAGACTTGGAGGGGGTCACAGGACACGGACAATGGAACCCATGTACGAGGTCAAAGCCCAGAGTGGAATTTGGCCACCTTCAGTCCCCAAACTGTGCTGGCAGCCACTCTTCTTGTCCCAAATCAGCTCTCTCTTCCCACCAAACCCTGGTCTCACCGGGGCCACGTGGGCCCCACACTCAGAGCCCTGTGGGTCTTGCCACCGTGGAGTGGGGAGGCTGAGGTCCCTTCCTTTTCAGCCTGGTTTTCTGCAGAGTTGCTAGAGCTTACCAGGAAATGAAATATGGGCCGGGGCTGTTGCTGTGGCAACCACTCATCATTTATGAATGGCCTGGGAGCCCACTGGCTCAACCAATCAGGAGTGATTTGCTGGTTCTGCTGCACCGAACTGCAGCTCAGTCCACAGGCGCAGGGTGGGCACGGTGAGGGTGGAGGGCCACACGCAGAGCTTGGGACTCTGCCTGTTCATTGCCCCTTGCCATCCTCTCTGACCCCAGTAATCATCTTTTCGGCTTCTTCTCCAAGTGCTTAGTCACACACTGGGTCGCATACGGTAGACTTGACCCCGGCCTGATGCTGACCTGTGAGCCAGAGTGGGGTCAGCCCCCACCCCGCTCCCAATGTCCAGCTCTGAGTCCATCGAGCCATCCGGTCACCTGTACCCCTTCCCGTTCCATGAAATGCCCTGGCCAACGTGCCTCTGTTGGTTTATAACGCCTGTGGCTCCAGTTCATGTGGAAACCGTGGGAGCAAACAAATGGAACGAGGGTGCACGGTGGCCAGCGCTGGCGTGTGCAGAGGAACACTGCTCTCACTGACTGTACACTCTGCAGAGAAGTTTTGATAAAAATAAACACGTTACTGTGGCAAAAGGCACAACGTAATTCAGCATCCTAACCATTTCTTTTTTTTTTTTTGAGGCAAGGTCTCGCTCTGCCCCCCAGGCTGGAGTGCAGTGGCAGGATCTCGGCTCACTGCGGCCTTGACCTCCTGGGCTCACGTGATCCCCCTGCCTTGGCCTCCTGAGCAGCTGGGACCACAGGCATACCTAACCATTTCTAAGTGCATGGCTCAGAAGCACATTCACATGGCTCTGCAGCCACGACTGCCCTCCTTCTCCAGAACTTCTCCACCTTCCCAAACTGATGCTCTGTTACCATTCAACACACACTCCCTGTCCTCCTCCCAACCCTGGGGCCATCTGCACATACTCGCCCAGGTCAAGTCCTGCCTTTCCGCAGGAGGCCCCTTCAGGTGAAGAGGGGCTGGTGGGCCTGGTCAGCTTGTTCTCCAGTCCCCCTCACCATGTCCACCCTGCCCCCACCCCAGTAGATTCAGGGAGAGGCAGGGGCAGAAGGGGCCCCGGGGAGGGAGACTAGGCATCTGTGCGGGTGCTGCTGGGCATGGCCGGCTCCTAGGGGGGTTGCTATGCCCAAGTGTCTCCCCCTACATCCGTGTGCTGGAAACATCATCCCCAGGGCAAGTGTGCAGAGGGATAGCACCCTCCCTGCATGCCGAGCCTCCTGGTGGCTGGACTTTGGCTTCCCAGCCCCCAGAACTGGGAGAAACATGCCTCTGCTTTGTAAATTACCCGGCTTCAGGCATATTGTGTTAGAGCCGCACGGAAGGACTGAGGCAGGGTCCTCAGGCAGGTGTGGGAGACCCCGTCTTGAGGCTCTCTCACCCTGTGGCTTCCTGGATGGGGGGAAGCCTCCTGGCTGATCCCTTCTCATGGATCACCTGGTCACTCCAAGTGGACCTCATGGGAGGCATCTCTTTCAAGATGACCAGAGCCCAGCCCCCCTCTGGAGGAGCTGGCTTGTGTCCCTGTCCTAAACCTTCCCGCCTCAGCCCCTTGCCTTGGGTTGCCCTCTCTCTGGTGGGAGCCCCCAGCCCTGAGGTCCCCTCACTTGGCCTGCAGCGGCAGGAGGTGCACTGCTTCCTTGCTCTTGGCGGTGGGGGCGACTTTTTCTTCAGGGAAAACTCATGCTGCTTTCCCAAACTCCCAGCAGACTCTACAAGTCCTCTGCCAAGGTGTGGAGGTGCAGGGGGCAGGTGTGGGTAGGGCCAGTATCCCTGCCCCAGGCAGCCCCACACAGGTGGGCCATCCGGTGGGCTATCCTGGCTCTAGATGTGCAGGTCACGTGGAAAGTACCCTTGGTGGGTCTCAGAGGAAACACTGAAATGGAGATTCCCATCTCCAGGGGCACATGGAGCCACTGGCCTCAAAGAGGTCATGTCTGGTGCAGACGAAGGACATGGGCCTGGGCACGGTGGTTCATGCCTGCAATTCCAGCACTTTGGGAGGCTGAGGCAAGCAGATGACTTGAGGTCAAGAGTTCGAGACCAGCCTGGCCAACATGGCGAAACTCTGTCTCTACTAAAAATACAAAAATTAGCTGGGTGTGGTGGCGGGCACCTGTTATCCCAGCTACTCGGGAGGCTGAGGCTGGAGAATTGCTTGAAATTGGGAGGCGGAGGTTGCAGTGAGCCAAGATGGCGCCACTGCACTCCAGCCTGGGCGACAGAGTGAGACTGTCTCAAAAAAAAAAAAAAAAGGGACATGGGACCAAAGAATGGGCAGCTCTCCTGGGGGTCAGGGGACCGCCAAGTTTAGGAGACAGTGAGGGCCGGAGAGCAATCTGCCAGAAGAGGAAGGTGAACCATGGTGAACATTTCAGGGACAGCAAAGGCCCGACCTCTCCAGGGTCCACGAATCGCCCGTGGCTGTGGCCACGAGGACCCTGCCTGGGGCTCTGCATGTGGTGTCAGTAGCCTATTTTTTAAAGTTGTCGGACAGCGGGGGGCACTCAAGAGTGGGAGGGGCTTGGGACCTTCTGCTGCCAGCCCTGATCAAGAAGTGGGCTTGGCACCCCCCTCACCCCCCCATGCTGTGCTTAGCAGGGGGTGACGGCTGGATCTGCAGAGGGAAGTTAGGAGTCTTCAGGGAACCTGGCAGATTTTGTGCAAGGAAAGAGCCATCAATCAGAGACGTAGTTTAGGGCTGTTAGTGCGTAACTTGCTGTGCTAGTAGACATGTGGGTGCTGAGAGCTGAGGCCGGGCCATGGCGCTGCTGACGCCAGCAGGAATGTGTGTAGCCCTGAGCACAAGCCTTAAAGGAAAGAAGGAACTCCGCACAGTTCCTGCAGAGTGGCTGGGGGGCCTCCTGCCTCTTCATGGAGCTCAGACCCAGAGATGTCCACAGAGCCACCCTCTGACCCACCCTGAGACCCTCCACACAGACTGACTGCTCTTTAGACCCCTGAGGCACCCAGCCATGCGTAGACACTGATGAACCTGCAGGAAGAGAGGGCCACAAGCCCTCGTCGAGGCAGCCAGGGTGGAGAGGGGGCTCAGCCTGGAGGCCCACCGGCCAGGCTGCCTCTTGTGATTGGGGAGGGGTTTCCTAATTCAGCAATGACCTGGACAGATGCACTGACCCTGGCCTGACTGTGCTACCTGCGGTCATCTAGTGAGGGCTGCACATTCTCTGTCTTCCCATGGAGAGGTGGACTCAGCCCCACCTGCCTTCCTCGGCTTCACGCTCATGGCTTCCTTGCCATGAGCATATGAGTACAATATGGTGGAAGTGTGGCTACCTGGCTTCTGAGGCCAGGTCTACTGGAACCTGGTGCTTCTGCCTGGGCCTCTTGGAATTCTTGCTCTTGACGTCCTGCAAGAAGCCTAACTGCACTGCTGTAGGGACCAGGGAGAGAGGCCCCTGTGGCAAATGGAGGAGGACAGGTGCCCAGCAGAGCCTGCACGCCAGCACCCCCAGCTGAGGCACTCTCAGATGCAAGTTCACTTCCACAGGAGCAGACAACAGTATAGATTTACATTTTCTCCTAGGGCTATGTTAACTCTCCTGCCCTCTGACATAATACACATCCTACAGAGTGTCAGATTGATCCGGAACACGGCTGACATCATGTCAATTGGGTCAGACGAGCAGGAGGCAGCATGCGTGGTGGAGGCCCTGGTGTGACATATGGGCTCCCAAGGGTGGAGGACGCCCCTTTGCAGGTCGGGAACCTGCCACAACTAGACAATGTTTAGGGGTCTGGTCGCACCCCCAAGGGTGGGAGATGCCCCTTTCTAGAAAGGGGAACCCACCACCTCTAGAAAATGTTTAGGGGTCTGGTGGTCAAATGTGTGCTGGGATTTGTCCTCCAAAGTCACAGATAAATGATTGCATCGGCACCTCCTGCCGCAAAAGAAGCACAGTTTGTGGTGGGCATTTTCAGGTTCTGGAAGCAGCAAATTCAACGGGCAGGGACGGAGCTTCCGTCCATGGAGGGGACGACACAGACGCCGTCAGATTTGAACGGGGCGGGAAATGGCTCTGTGTTAGTCCGTTCTCATGTTGCTAATAAAGACATTCCCAAGACTGGGTAATTTATAAGGGAAAGAGGTTTAATGGACTCACAGCTCCACATGGCTGGGGAGACCTCACAATCATAGCAGAAGGCAAGGAGAAGCAAAGTCACATCTTCCACGGTGGCAGGCAAGAGAGAGCGTGTGCAGGGGAACTCCCCATTATCAAACCATCAGATCTCATGAGATTTATTCACTATCACGAGAACAGCATGGGAAAGATCCACCCCCATGATTCAGTTACCTCCCACCGGGTCCCTCCCACGACATGTGGGAATTATGGGGGCTATAATTTGAGATGAGATTTGTGTAATTCGAGATGAGATTTGGGTGGGGATATGGCCAAACCATGTCAAACTCTGTAGTGCCAGGAGCGCTGCTGCTGAGACCCTGGGATCACTCGGACGCTGTGGAGTTGGAGGTGTCAGCGGTGGGAAAGGATGCAGGGTGGAGTTTACAGCCAGGCCTGGGGGGGAGAACATGTGGGTTCTCATCCTACAACTGCAGGGAAATAAATGCCTCTGAAAACAACTCCTACTATGCCAGCAGGCTCTAGGAGACACAGACACCTTGGAAGACAGCACGGAGGGCAAAAGCTCAGTGGGGAGAGGCCAGGGCCTGGGGGCTACGGGGGCTTTGGGGCTTGGCTCCCCAGCCTCCAGGACTATCAGTGACAACTGTTTGTTTTCTAGAAGCCATCCAGTTTGCGGTGTTTTTGTCACAGCGTTCCAAACAGATGAAGACATCTCCCCAACGTGGGTGGCCTCACCGAGACCGTGGAGAGCTGGAATAGAACAAAAGGCAGCACCAGGGAGGGCCGGGGCCTGACGCCTTCCAGCTGGGACTCTGGTCTTCTCCTGCCTTTGGACTCTGACGGGAGCCCACAGCATCCACTCCCCTGGTTCTTGACCTTTGCACTGGGGCTGGGACTGCACCGTGGGCTCTTCTAGGCCTCCAGTTTGCCGATGGCTGATGGCTGCACTTCTCAGTCTCCATAATCGCGTGAGCCAATTCCTCATAATAAATCTCTCTCTGTCTATACTGCCTATTCGTTGTGTTTCTCTGGAGCACCCTGAGGAGTTTAGGAGTCTGGCACAGAGATGCGTGGGCAGACGTAGGCAGTGAAGATCCTTTATCACATGTTGAAGCCACAGGGGGCCACTGAACGGCCAGAGACAAACTGACTCAGCTGGTTGACGTCATCAGCTTCGGTCACCTGCCACCCAGCACTGACACGTGAGCATGAGGATGGAGGGGCCATGGTGGCTGAGTTGGAGTCTACACACGTCCCCACAGGAGGGCTCCCACCTGCCAGGCTGACCCAGCTTCTGCAGCCAGCAGGTGTCCAACCTGCCAGCAAAAAAGACCACACTGAGCCCAGGAAATGGCTCCATTCCTTGGGGGAACAACTGCCCACTTGGTGGCAAGTGAACTGCCAGAAGCTGGGCTGAGCTGGAGAGGGCCAGCTCACTGGAGTAGATAAGGAAGGCACCAGGCCCTGGTGAAAGTCATGGCCCAGGCTTTAATCACTGCAGGTGTAAGCTGGGGCTGCGGTGACACAAGACCACAGGCTGGTGGCATAAGCAACAGACATTTACTTTCTCACAGTTCTCAAGGCTGGAAGTCCAAGGTCAAGGCGTCGGCTGATGTGGTTTCTGGTGAGGGCTCTCTGTCTGGCTTGCAGACAGCTGCCTTCTTGCTGTGTCGTCACATGGCCTTTCTCCTGTGTATCTGAGATGTCTAACCCTCTTCACATGGGGACCCCAGTCCTATTGGATTAGGGCCCACCCTTAGGACTTTGTTTCACCTTAAGTACCCCTCTAAAGGTCTTATCCCCAAATAGTCATATGGGGCGGTGCATCAACCTATGAATTTAAGAGAACACAGTTTAGCCCATAGCACTCTTTGACTGTGATTGGATAAGCAAGAGGCCACAGCAAAGAAAGCCTGGACCTCTCCTCCCCCATTCCACTTTCCTACCTGGAATAGCCCACATTCAGAGGATCAGCACAGATGTGGGGGTTGCCTCGCTTCCAAGGGAGCCACAAGCTAAAGGCTCCTGCCACTGTATGAACTTGGGATGGGGGACAGAGAGGGACAAGGGCTAGCGGTGCAAAAGCCCTGGGTGCTGAGTGTCCTCAGCTCCCCTCCCTCTGCCTCCCCCAAAGGAGGTAAAGAGGCCTCTGAGTGGGGGCTCCTGGGCTAAGGATGTGTGGACTGCGTGAAGTCTTGGCTGGCCAGTCCCCGAGTCTGTGAAACTCTGCAGCTCTGTCCAGAGATGCAGCCACAGGTCCGTAGGAGGCCGCCTCTGGGAAGCCTGCCAGGCAAAGCCTCGCTGCTGCTTGGCTCCTGTATGACTACATTGGGCTCTCCTCCTGGAAGGACAGAGGTGTGTTCTCCCGGGACAGGTGCAGATCCCACGCCTGGGTTTGCCTTTCCTGCTGCTGGGCCTCTGCCAGCAGTGCCATCTGGGGCCATGCAGAGTGGCTGGCTCGCTTGGCGTGGGACCCCATGTAATGCCACGTCAGACCTGGACTGGGTACCACTTGCCCAGGGCCAATGCTCCCATCGCATATGGCCTATTGGAGCTCACTGCCTGGGAGAGTGGTGGGCACGCCAATGCCCCGTGAGAGGTGGTGCCTCCTCACAAAGACTTTGATGTGGTGCCGTGTCCCCAGTGGGAAGGACATGTGGGCTTGGATTCAATGGATGGAGTCAGGAATGGCTGGCTGCACCTCCCTTCACTCCCAGTGACCCACTGTGGGGCCTGTGCTTCCATCCCCCACGGCTCGGGTTCGACAGAGTTGAATCCTGGTCTCCAGATCGGCCGAGCTCTCACAGGGACACAGCCAGTGTCCTGCTCAGCTTTGAGCCATGGTTGTCGCTGGGACCCTTTGGGCTCCTTTTTCTGGACACCAGCAGGCAAGAAAGGGGCTGGCATCTGCTGGGGAGATCGACGCTAGCCATCGGAGGGTGCTGCTGGCACACATGGGGGCGGGACTTGCATGCAGAGCCAGTTGACCCCCTTGGGCACCTCCTGCAGCTCCCTTGCCTGACTGTGACCATAACTGGATAGGGACAGTAACCCCCACCCAGAAGGTCCCTCAGGGATGAGGGTCTGAGCCACCCATCAGCAGAGGGGTGGGGGAATGGAGCCTGGAGGGTGGACGGGGAGACCCTAAGGACAGATGTGGGCAGGGGCCATGGAGGCCTCCAGCATCCTCGTAAGCTTCCCAGAGGAGGCCCTTGGGGATCCTGGAGAGCTGCTCTTGGACTGGATCCCAGTGAGTGACGGGTGGTCCGTGGGAAGCTTGGAGACCCCCTTGAGGGAGGACGAGGGCTCCCAGTCCATCAGGATTCCCCTCAGCTGCAGGAACCCGCCTCTCCCATGGCCGCGCCACGTCCATGGACTGAACAAGGGACCTACTGAGGCTGGGTCATCTCAGCAGAGGTGACGCTCTCACAGGTCACACCCTCGCCCCCTCACACCCCCACATTACCTTCTGACTTCTGTATCCCCCAAGAGTCTCCTCCAGAGCTAGAAAGACCCCCAACCCCAGATTAACCATCCCAGTCCATGTTCTGGACAAACCCCCTTGTCCTGGTCGTCAGAACAGTGCACCTGCAGCCGGCGGGCTGAAGACTGCCGCCAATGTGGGGCCTATGCAGTTCAACCTCTCACCGACCACAGGACGCCTCATCTCAGGGAGGACAGGGTGAGGCTCAGACCCGCACCTGACCCTGAGTGCCCTCCGCCCTGGCTGTGTCCTGGTCAGAGAAGGTGAGTTTATGGAGCTGTGTGCTGCCAGTCACTTCTTCCTGGGAAGAGACCCTCTGGTGAGGGTGGGGATGCACAGTGGCCTCTGCGGGTCGCTTCATATCCAGGTGCAATGTGCCAGAAAGTGCCCACCTGCAGTGGAGGAGAGTGCCACCTAGTGGAGGGCAGAGCTCACCCCTGGGATCTGAGAACACTTTCCCCTTTGTAATTACTCCCGTGCCACCTCCAACCCCTCCATCCCCACACAGCACCCCTTGCTGGGGGTAAGGTCCAACTCGGGAGCCCCGGCTGCACACATATTGAAGTAATGACTCCAGCTACGAGCCATCAGAGCCCTGCAATTGCATATTAAAAAGAAGTCTCCGTAGACATCTAAAATGCATCAAACTACTCAATATTCCACATGTGATCATAATTAAAAGTAAAAAATATGGGCCAGAAGGGGGCTGGTGGTGACAGATTTGCTGCACGGGGTGAATGGAAGTGTTATTAACAGGAGGAAATTGCCAGAGACAGGCTTGGAAAGACGCCCAGTTAGACACGCATGTGGAGGGCCTTGGGGGCTGGTGGTGATTAAGTGACCCCCAAATCCAGGCAGAGAAGTAGCTGTGACCCTGAGACTCTGACCTGGGGATTCGAGGCCCTCTCTGCTGACCAGGAACCGGGATCTCCCAGCACGTGGGCAGATCAGCAGCAGCTAGAAGGGAGGAGGCTGGGGAGAGGGGCTCAGAGACGAAGGAGGGAGTGTGGGGTGGGGGTATCCCAGCGGGGCCGGCAGCAGGGCTGGGTGTGGGGTGGGCCTGGGGCCACAGTGCCCAGATTCCCCATGCAGTACCGAAGCACGCGTTTTCCCGGTGCTGGGAGTGCTGGCAGCCAACAGTGGCTCTCAGGCCAACCCTCTCCAGACCTGCCCTTGGCTGGAGAGAATAGCCTGGCCCAAGTTGACTCATGACTGGAGGATGTGTGGCTTGGGAAGTCTTGGGCCCCTCACCCTGACGCAGGGTAGCTCTGCGCACTTGGGAGATGAGCTGAGGACTCTCGACTGCACCAGAGCTCAGCTTCTCCCCTGTCCAGACCAGCTTCCTGTGCTCTTTCACATGGGTCTATTTGAGAGGGCTCCTGGGAGACCCCCTGCACAACTGTTTCTGTCTCTGGCATGGCTTCAGGGGAACTGACCCTCAGCACGGGAATCAAGCCCTCCTGGGCCTCAGGTGGGCAGGTGTCTGGGCAGTGCTGCAGGAGGCAGCTGAGGGAAGCAGAGGTGGGGAGAGCTGAGGACCCCAGCGCCAGCTCAGACCACATGTTCCCAGGGCCCCAAACAGGTCCAGGCCATGGGTATCTGTGATGCTGCTGCCTCCCCTTGGCCACCTCTGGTGCTCAGGCCACCTGCATCCCATCCAATGATCATGGTGCAAAGATGGCCTCTGGTCCACCCAGGTCCACCCGTGCTCTCACAGTGAACCCCAGTCTCTTCTAGCAAGTTCAGCCTGGCCGTCCAAGTTCAGCTTCCCCACCCCACCTGCATGCTTGGAGCAGACAGCATGGTGCAGAGATGGGTGGCATCATCATCCTCAAAGCCGTGAACAAGAGGCCCCAGATGGGAGAGCAGGCTTGGCCCAACAGCTAAGAGATTCCATAAACCAGAGTCCCCAGGCTCTAATCCCAACTCAGTTACTGGCTAAAGAGGTGCTCTTGGACAAGTAACTTCATTTTCAGCCTCAGTTTCCCATCCTGGGTGATGGTATGACCGCTCCCGTGGGGTGGGAGGATTGAAAGGACCGATGCAGGGAGAGGATCAACCACACGGCCAGTTTAACATGAAGGGGTCTGCGTGCTCATTAGTATTCAGTTCAGAGTCAGGTCTTGCTGGGCCAAGAGATGACTCAGACTCCAGACAGCACTGAGTCCAGAGCTTCCCAAACGTCACGCGTCGCATTATCTGGGGGTCTTGTCCCAATTCAGATTCTGATTTAATAGCTATATTTGTGTCCTGGGGCTGCAGTTACAAAATGCCACAGACTGGAGGCTCAAAATAGCAGAAATCCATGCTCTCCCCATTCTGCCAGCCAGAAGTCCCAAATCAAGGTGTGGCGGGACACCCTCCCCCTCGAGGACTCTGTGGGAGGATCTTTTCTGACTTTTCCGGCTCCTGGCAGCTGCAGGTGCCCCTTCAGGCTCTGCTCTGTCTCCACATGGTCTCTTTCGTGTCAAAGCTCCCGCTTCCCCTCTTCTAAGGACACCTGTAATGGCATATGGGGCTCCCGGCCGGCCCGTTAGTGGCAGGGCACCATCATTCCCTGTGTCCTCGCCGGCCCCCGTGTAATGGGACTGGACAGCCAGGAGTCTGAGGAATGGCCCAGGGACCCAGCCCCGCTCATGAAGGCAGGCGTGGGAATGGGACAGTGTGAAAGGCTTTAGTATAAGTGGTTGCAGTGGGGAAGGTGCCGGAACCCAAGAGGGCCGTGCTGCCGCAGGGTGCTAGAGCTGGGCTCCTGTGATCGCCCCTTCCCGAGCCCACCTCGCCCGGTGCTACAGCATCCCGCCCTCCCACCCCAGGGGGGGCCACAGAGTGCTTTCCACAGAGCCACGGCTCAGCCGACTCACGGGGAGACGTGGCTGCAGGGAGGAGCGGCTCAGCAGTGGGAATGAAACGCAAACACACGGAGTGGGACTGCACCCTCTAAAATTACACAAAGATTTATTACAGCAGTGTTCCCGGTGCCTGGTATCTTTGCAGAGGATCCTGTAAGTGGATAAACAGGAAGGAGATTTAATTAGGTGCGTGGAGCGGAGGAGTGGTGATTAGCAAACCGGTCCTTCAATGCCCTATGTTACATGCAATTAATTACACAGATTGCAGGGGAATTAATGTCGGGCCCTGCTAATGATTTTTTTGGGAAGAATAATTTTTTTACACAACATGGGCTGCAAGAATTATTGAAATGAGAAACATGGAAATGGCAAAGGGTAGGAGGACTCTGTTGTCCCTGGACAGTGGGGGCTGTGAGGACCCAGGGGTGCTCTCAGCCCTGGCACGCCTGGCAGAAACCCATTGGCCCCACATTCTTGCATTAATGGCTTGGCGAGATCAGCTGGGTGGGGGGACCCTTGTGAAACACTGCCCGATGCTTGCCATTTCTCCGGGAACCACAGGGCGCACTTTCCACCAACCTCCGCACCCTCCACTGGGGTGCAAGGTGTCTGAAGGGCCACTAATCTGCAGGGTGCTGGGGAGACCAGGAGGGGACAGGTATGGCCCTGCAGTCTGGGAGCTTACGGTGCGCAGGCAGAGAGAGGTACCGAGGGATGCGCCACAAGCTTCTAAGTGACCTGGAGCAGGAGAGACAGACTGGAGTCTGTGGAAGTTGGTGGAGGAGGGGGAGGGAAAGGGTGGGTAGACGGGGTATGAGAAGTGGAGGGGGAGTTGGAGGGAGGGCTGGGGGTGGACCTGCAGCGCCTGGGAGGCCTCGTAGGGAGGGCAGCGCCCCCCCACCCACGCTGTTTCCCGGCACCCGTGGGAGCTCTACTGTGAAGTCAGCCAGTGCAAAGGCCACTGCTGTCCCCATCAGTCTCCAGCCGTCCCCAGCCCTGGCTTCAGCTGCAAGAGGGTCTGTCCCACTGTCTCCAGGTGGAGCAGGGTGGGATCCACAGGACCTGGTTTCCTAGCAACAGGGGATGAGTCCCGAACCAGGTGCCTGCCTAGATTTCCAGATTTCATTAAATTGCTGTCACAAGGTCAAATACAGCACCACGATCGCCTTCATGGAGTGGCCGGCACCCAGGGCTCCTGTGTCCGGTGCATGGGGGTGGGCTGGAATCCAGATGGAAGCCCCCTAATTGAGAGAAGGACAGCCTGGGGAGTGGGGAAGAGAGAGAGAGGAGACCCCAGGGTCCCCCCAACTGGTGACAAGCTGTGGCGGTTTGGGGTGTGCACCCCGTGGTGGGTGCCTGTGACGCCCACTGACTCTCAGACACAGGGCCTGGGCTATACCTGGGACTGGACCAATGTGACACCCGGAAAGTTCGTCCGCAGTCACCAAGTGGGAGTGACCTGGGTTCTCATGGGAGGGGCGCATTGGCGTGGATCTCAGTGGGTGTTGTGGAAGCTGCCAGTACAAATGGACTCAGGCCAAACTCTAACAGAGGGAGCGGGGCGGCCATGAAGCGGTGGGGCTCACGTCACGTCCACAGGCCTGCAGCAGGGCTCATCGCAAGGCTGCCTCCAGGGTGCAGGATCCCAGGCACTGGCAGAGGACGCTGACTCCGCTCCACCTTCCCCGCCCTTGTGGCCAGCAGAGCCCACCTCCATCTCCAGTGCCCATTCTCCCCCAGCCCCACCCTTCCACCCTTTCCTTGTCTGCACCGCACCTCCCTCTCTCCTTCCCTGTGTCCTTCTGGAAAGACCCCAGTCCTGGTGGAACCCAGTCCTCCACCCAGGCCCTGCTGCTTCCACACGTCTGGGTGTGTCCCTGGGTGCTGCTGGACACTGATGGGCCCTGAGACCTAGACAGGTGCACCAGGTGACATGAAATAACTGAAGAGGAAAGAACCAGGGACCCCAGAGCGCCAAGGTCATCCCCGCCCCCACCTCCCCTCCCTGAGGAGTTGCTGAAGGCCTCCGGGCAAGGTGGCTATGGGGCTCCACCGGGGTCAACCACAGTGGCCTCCACAGCTTCTTGGGGCCTCACCACGGGACACAGGATGCAGACTTGCCTGCGGCTGGGAGGAAGGCAGGGCTTCTGTGGGCACAGGCATGGCATTGGAGGGCGTGGCCGTGCCCTTCTGGGACTCCCGTGGTGGGGGAAGGCTCTGTACAGGGCCTCGCCCCTGCCTCCCCTCCCAGCAGCCCCTCCTAGGGCAGTACCACTTTCCCCAGATCCCCTGCCTCCCACCGACACGGCCCCTTCGCTGTGGACCGACCTGGGATGGGACAGAGTTTCCAGACGCCGTGTCTCTCCAGCGCCAGACAGGAGGAGTGGGTAAGGACGGCAGAGTGGGCCTGGCCCTGCAGGGAGGTGGCGGTGCGGGGATGACCTCCCTCGGCTAGGGATGACCTCGGCCAGGGATGACCTCGGCCCTGGGAGAGACTCGGGGGAGGGGTAGCTGGAAGTTTCAGGAAATGCGCTCAGTGGGCATTCCTTCCTGTCCGAACTCCCTCCAGGGCTCCATGGTCCCTGCCCCCCTTCTCAGGGGGCGCTTTCTCCTCCCTCTGTGTCCTCCGCTCTGTCATGGTGGGCAGCGTGGGAATGGAAAACCTGATTCTGGACATCCAGAGGTCCGTAAACGTCAACAGTCCAGCAGTGGCTCCCGCTCTGCAGCTTCTGGGGCTCCCACTGCCCAGGCCTCACTGTGCACCCCTTGGGGCACCTCCCCCACAGCAGAATGGCTGGGGCTCGTCTCCCTCATCACTCTCCACCGCCACGTGCCTCGCTGCCCTGGACTGTTGTCCTTTATGGACCTCTAAGTTCACAAAGGAGAAGGGGTCCCTTTGCTCGGACCCCACGTCTCCCTGGTGGGATGGAATTTGGCAGAGCTGGAGAAGGGAGCTTGGGACGCACTGAGTCCATTCCCGGGGTGGGGATTGCTCTCCAGGGGCCCTGAGTTTTGCCAGCAACCCCTCCTCTCCACCCACTGTCCCTGGGGGGAGTTGCCAGGACCCTGGAGGCAGTGGGGCCTGGTGGCCTGGGGCACGTGCCTGTGATGTACTCACTGTGCCATCTGGGAAGAGCTCTGACCCCTCCCCGCCTCATTTCTTCCCCTGTGACGTGGGAATAATACTAGCACGGCCCTCCATGGGCTGCTCTGGGGCCTCTGAAGATGGAACACCCACAGGTCTGTGGTGCTGCTGCTGGATGCCCACCCTTTGGAGACCTCCCCTCCTGCTGCAGGAATAGACTTGGAATCAGGACGCCTGGTGGAAAGGGTGGCTGCCGACGCTGACAGTGGCTGCAGGAGCTGCTTCCGGCTTTATAAAGGTCCTGGCGATCTTGTCTGGCTGTTAATTTGCAGTGTCCGTGGAGAAAGCAAATGTCAGCTTCTGCTGGCCCCGGACAGGCTGATCACAAACCCCTAATTAGCAGTGTCTGAAATAATGAGATTTCCCTGTGTTCTCATTACATGGAAATTACTTCTGAAAAGCAGCTCAGAGGGGCAGGTAGGCGCGAGACAGCCCTTTCCAGAGGGGCACCGGCCATTGGCCAAGAGCGGACCCAGCCCGGGAAGGCTCGGTTGAGAAGCAGGTGGACGTCCTTGGGAGGAAAAGCCTGATGTTGGTGGAGCTGTGTGACACCTTTGCCCCAGACAGGGGCCCGTAGGAGAACAAAACCCGAGGCAGGGCTGAGCTAGGGTAGCCCAGGAGGTCACCTTGGGAAGCTCCTGTGGGGAGGTCCTTGGGGTGCCGCCCACCTTGGAGGACACTGACCTGTGGTGGCTTGGGCAGCAGGGGGAGCTGGAGGCAGGAGAGGTAGTGTTTGCCGTCGAGGAAGCTGCTTAGGGAAAACGAGTTCGTCTAGCCCCTGCTCAGCCAGACTGGGTCTGTGCGGCCTCCATGCAGGGACGTTGCTTGCTTTCTACTTAAAAGGATGCTTTTTGGCAAACCTCAGGCCTCCGTTGTAATCTCATGGGCTCCCCTGAAGTGGAGGGCCACTGGCCATGACCGCGAGCCAGGCCTGTGCCTTGCCCGGGCGTGTATCCCATTGGTGTCTCGGGGATGAGGCTGCACTGCAGCCGGCAGCACAGGTTGGCCAGGCCCTGACTCTTGCTGGCTGGGATGCCGTCAGATGGAGTTTGCTTCCAAATAAAGCATCATTAACACAACGATTAAATGCCTGATGGCTCTTTTTCTTCTGCAAACTATATTTCAGGGCCGGGCTTTGCCAGCAGTCATGAATATTTCATGGTAGAGTGAGCTCCTGCTGCCTCAGCTGCACCATGCATGGCGCTGGGCATCCTGAGGCCGAGCCAGAGGGCGCCCGGCTGACGCTGGGACCGTGGGACCCACAGCCCACACGATCTGAACCTTCATGGCTGAGGGCTGCTGCCGGCCTGCTGACGTCACGGATGCTGGTGTGACCTCGCGACCCGGAAGCCTCACTATTTTCGGGACCTGGGACTCTGCAATCAGCTTAGAGCTGCCCTGGGCCTTCCCCACATGGAGCTCAAATGCCCGCCTCTGTAGGAAGCATTTTCCACCTTCCCAGAGGCTCCTGACGACACTGGAGGATCAGTCCCTGCAAGCCCCAAGCCATCTATGGGGCTGAACATTTGAAGTTCGCAGATGCATGGATTTATGAATACATGTGTGTTTATTAGGAAGCTGCTTGGCACATAGTACATGCTCATTAAACATCTGAAAACTGCATGAATGGCTAAATGAGCGAGTGTGTGAATAGGAATCAGTTAATTAAAATGCACAAATGAACAACCGAGCGTCACTATGTCTTTTGTAGGTGGAAGTCATCAGTACATGCAAGCTAAAATCTGGGATGCATGCTGACCACGCGTGGTGCTGCCTGGCCATCCCTGCTTCTGCTGCCAGAGCTGCTTTGGCAGCCAGGTTCCAGTCCCACCCCTCAGCTAAGCATCCATGCTCTGCACCCTGGGAAGCCAGGGGCATCCCCTTCCACAACCTTCTTGCTTAATTGGTGTTTCCTCGGTTGCTCATCTCAGGAAGAGGCTCCTCACTGACATGAGGTGCCCCTGCCCACTGTATCATGGACAGCTTTTCTGAAATGATTTCCCTGATAATGAGAATCCCCAGAAACCTCATTAAGCCCCACGGTACTAATTAGGGTTTGAAATCATTCTGTCTAGAGCTGGCAGGAGTAGCTATTTGCTTTGTGACTAGACAGAGACAGTGATTAAGTGAACGAATGAATGAGTCTATGAGCAAATGAACAGAGGTCTGATGTGCTGGGCGCCTGGTAGGCTGGCCAGACACATTTTGAATGAATAAGGGAAGGAATGTATGCATGAATGCTGACTCAGGGAAGGGAGGGAAGGTCCCTGGAAACCTGTGTGGTGACTTTCAACGCACTCTAGGTCTCCCTGCCTTCTGATAGCCCTGGCTGGAGGCTGTTCAGCTGCAAACACTCCAGGCACCCCTCTGTGGGTGCCAGCTCAGTGGACTGGCCTTCAGCAGGAGGTCATGCCCCCACCACAAGGACCATGAGGACAGCCCTCCTGCTGCCTGAATGCCACTGTCTGCCTTCTTTCTTCTGGCTTCTTTTTTTGAATTTAACACACTTTTAAAAAGCAATTTTGACGGTGGGGCGTGGTGGCTCATGCCTGTAATCCCAGCGCTTTGGAAGACTGAGATGGGCAAAATGCTTGAGGCCAGGAGTTCAAGACCAGACTGGCCAACTTGGTGAAATCCCATCTCTACTAAAAGAGAAAAATGAGCCGGGCGTGGTGACGCATACCTGTAATCCCAGCTACTCAGGTGGTGGAGGCAGGAGAATCACTTGAACCTGGGAGTCAGAGGTTGCAGTGAGCCAAGATTGTGCCGCTGCACTCAGTCTGGGTGACAGAGTGAGACTCTGTCTCAAAAAAAGAAAAAAAGAAAGAAAAAAAAAAGGAAAAAAAAAAAAAGGCAGTTTTGGGTTTCCAGAAAGATTAAGTGGAATTGAATGGAATTCACTCCTGGTATATATTCTGTGGGTTTGGACAAATGTATAATGACTTGTACCCACAGTTATTGCGTCGTATAGAATTGTTTCACTGCCCTAAGAATCCTACGTGCCCCATATGTCTGTTATGGAAACACCAGGGGTTCAACCTGGATCCTGTGGCTCCCTGCACAGAAAGCCAAAGACAACAAGTATTGCCGAGGAAGAAAGCTTCAATCAGGTGTCGCGGCTGAGGAGAGGGGAGCTCCGTCTCAAATCCGTCTCCCTGACTGACTAAATCTAGGGGTTTATCTAGCAAGGAAGAAACGTAACCACGTGCAGGACAATAGGAACTCAGAAAGGGAAGGAAGGAATCAGAATGAATGACGGGTCTGGTCTCATTGTCCGGAGGTGGTTACCTGGTGAGTTTCAGTTCTTCGATACCTTTTGAGAGGCCTGGGGTTCTTTCTTGAGGAAGGAACTCAAATACAATGAATGTCAGTTTCAAGCTTTAAGACCAGAAGGGTCAATTTCTGCCTCAGCTGCACCGCATATGGCGCTGGGCATCCTGAGGCCGAGCCAGAGGGCGCCCGGCTGATGCTGGGACCGTGGGAGCCACAGCCCACACAGTCTGAACCTCCATGGTTGAGTGCTGCTGCTGACCTGCTGACATCACGGATGCTGGTGTGACCTCGCGACCCGGAAGCCTCACTATTTTCGGGGTCAACCTCCCTGTCCCCAACTCCTGGCGGCCAGGGATGTTTTCACTGTGTCTTAGTGTTGCCTTTTCCAGAATGTCATGTCATACGGCATGTGGCCTTTCTACACTGGCTTCCCTTCACTTATAATAGGCAGCGAAGTTTCCTCCATGACTTTTCCATGGCTTGATAGTAAACTTCTTTTCAGTGCTGAACAAAATTCCATTGAATGGATGTACCACGTTTTGTCCACTTTTTAAAAAATGTATTTTTTTTTGTGACGGAGTCTCGCTCTGTCGCCCAGGCTGGAGTGCAGTGGTGCGATCTCGGCTCACTGCAAGCTCCGCCTCCCGGGTTCCCGCCATTCTCCTGCCTCAGCCTCCCGAGTAACTGGGACTACAGGTGCTGCCACCTCGCCCAGCTAATTTTTTTTTGTATTTTTTTTTTTTTTTTTTTAGTAGAGATGGGGTTTCACTGTGTTAGCCAGGATGGTCTCGATCTCCCGATCTTGTGATCTGCCCGCCTCAGCCTGCCAAAGTGCTGGGATTACAGGCGTGAGCCACCGTGCCCAGTCAGTTTGTCCACTTATTGAAGGACATTTTGGATCTTCCAAGTTTGGTAGATTATAAATAAAGCTGCTGTGAACACTTACATTCGGGGTTTTGGGTGGACACAAGTTTTCAGTTCATTTGAGAAAATATCAAGGAGTGAGATTGCTGGATCCTAGGGTATGTTTAGCATTTTGAGAAACTGCAAAACCTTTTTCCAAATCGGTTGTAGCATTTTGCATTCCTGCCAGCAATGAACGGGGGTTCGTGTTGCTCCGGGTCCTCACCAGCGTCTGCTATTGTCAGTGTTGTGGATTTTGGCTGTTTTAGGTGTGCAGTGATGCTTCATTGTTTTAGTCTGTGACTCCCTAATGACATGTGATGTTGAACATCTGTACAACTTTTTTGATGAGGTGCCTGCTCACGTCTTTTGCCCATTTTTAAATTGGGTTGTTTGTTTTCTTATCATTGAGTTTTAAGAGTTCTTTTTTTTGTTTGTTTGTTTGTTTTTTGAGACGGAGTCTCGCTCTGTCGCCCAGGCTGGAGTGCAGTGGCGCGATCTCGGCTCACTGCAAGCTCCGCCTCCTGGGTTTACGCCATTCTCCTGCCTCAGCCTCCTGAGTAGCTGGGACTACAGGCTCCCGCCACCGCACCCGGCTAATTTTTTGTATTTTTAGTAGAGACGGGGTTTCACCGTGGTCTCGATCTCCTGACCTTGTGATCCGCCCGCCTCGGCCTCCCAAAGTGCTGGGATTACAGGCGTGAGCCACCGCGCCCGGCCTTAAGAGTTCTTTATATATTTCAGACATAAGTCCCTTATTAGATATGTGTTTTGCAAATGTTATATCCAAGTCTGTGGTTCATCTTTTCATTCTTGTACAGTTCTTTCTTAGAGCAGAAGTTTTATTTTTATTTTTATTTTTTGAGACAGAGTCTCACTCTGTCACCCAGGCTGGAGTGCAGTGGTGTGATCTCACCTCACTGCAACCTCCGCTTTCCAGGTTCAAGTGATTCTCACTCCTCAGCCTCCCAAGTAGCTGGAATTATAGGCACCTGCCACCACACTGGGCTAACTTTTTGTATTTATAGTAGAGACGGGGTTTTCCATGTTGCCCAGGTTGGTCTCAAACCCCTGACCTCAGGTGATCTGCCCGCCTTGGTCTCTCAAAGTGATGGGATTACAGGCGTGAGCCACCCTGCCTGGTCCCCAAAATTTTTTTTTTTAAAGAAGGCGTCTTGCTCTGTGACCCAGGCTAGAGTACAGTGATGTGATCGTGGCTCGCTGCAGCCTTGACCTGAGCTCAAATGATCTGCCTGCCTTGGACTCCCAAAGTACTGGGATTACAGGCATGAGCCATCGTGCCCAGCCAGAAGTTTCATTTTTAAGGAAGTCCAGCAGATCCACTTTTTTCTTTCATAAATGGTGCCTTTGGAGTTGTATCTAAGAAGTCATCGCCAAACCCGAGGGCCCCTGTTTGTTTTTTTCCTAAGTTATCTTCTAGTTTCAAGTTTTGCATTTAGGTGGATGATCCATTTTGAGGTAATTTTTGTGAAGGATGTGAGGTCTGGGTCCGGAGTCATTACTTCTCATGTTGATATTCAGGGCTGGCCCCTCTTCTGAAACACAAAAGGTCCTGGATGGAGCAGTTTTTGTGCCCACAGGTGCCACCAGCCAAGCTTGGGATGCAGAGGAGTCCTGGCTGTATCCTCTGCTGGGCACCACGGTAAGGGGGCACGGGGCAGGGGCGTGGCCAGACACCTCGGGCACCAGACGACCTTCCCCACTGTCCTCAGGCAGTGGCCTTGGGAGGACAAGGTTTCCAGCAAAGGCGTGGCTCTGAAGAGGACTTGGTCTGAGCGAGCTGGAGGTCATCAGCACAGGGGTCAAGGTCAGGCTGACCATTGATGACCCTCAATGTGCTCCAGGTCTTCCTGCCCTCCTACAGCCTTGGCTGGAGGCTGCTTGGATGCAAATACTCCTCAGACCCCCCCCTCTGCAGGCGCCCGCTCAGTGGACCGGCCTTCAGCAGGGGGTCATCCTCCTGCCGCAAAGACCACGCAGACTGCCCTCCTGCTGCCTGATCACTACCCTCTGGCTTCTTTACTTCTTGGAAGAAATGCCCCCTGGTTTTGACAAAAACTGTTTTCAAAAGACCCTCACTGCCAAAATAAGCCCCAGCCCCAGAGGATTCTCTGAAGGGTCTGGAAATCGGATCCTGGAACCTCTCTTCTTTCTGGAGCTTTCCATGTGGATGTACCTGCTGCAGGGTGTCTGGTGTCTGCCCCTCAAGAGGCCTCTGGCCCCCAAGAGGATTGCCTGGGAAGTCAGCTCCATTACTCCTCCTCAGCATCACCCATCCACACAGTGTTGGGAACAGTGACACACACACACACACATCAAATGCCTTCGTGCCACCCTTTCTTTGTTCCTGCTGCCATCCAGGCGGTGGGTTCAGTGGGGTGGACAGACCCGTAGGCTGATGAAGCTGGCTTTTGGGGTCAGGACAGGCAGAAGACTAGGCCACTCCCCAACTTTCCTTGTGCATTTCCTGTTGTGGAGGCCAACCCCGGGCACTGGGGAGACCGGAGGGGTGTGGGGGGCACAGATGTGGACAGCGAAGCCAGTCTGGAGGCTTGGGAAGGCTTCCTGGAGGAGGGGCATCCGTACGGAGGTTTGCAGGAGAAGGAAGAATCAGCTGTGAGTCTGGGTGAAGGAAGGGGCACCCAGGGAGCGTTTGGGGCATTCCTGGAACAGAGGCCATCAAGGGCTCGTGTGAGAAGGTGCTGCCCATGTCCTCTCGCCAAGGACCATCAGGGACAACCTGTGCCCGGACAAGTTGGTTTACCGTTCGCAGCAGCAACAGGCAACGCATACCCTGGGGACCCACGGGCGTCTCCGTGAGAGGGGGTTATAAAGGGCTTATGATAGAATGTGGCCTGTGTTGAGTGATTTTTGGGGGGATTTGAGAAAGTGGGGTTTGCTCTGGGTTGGTTCTGTCAGGATGCAGGCTGACCCCGTGGCCAAGCATCTCCATAAACCTTATCTGCAGGGAGAGGGCGAGGCTGCCCATAAAGAGGCAGCAGGGCTCAGACCGGCCGGGAGAGGGGGGTTTTGAAGCTTTTCTGATGGGCCCAGAGGCTTGGCTTTTGCCTGTGCTCAGATGACATTCTGGGGGGCTGAGTTCTGTCCTTCCCTTCACTGCCCCAGGGTGGCCTTGTCTGAGGCTGGTGCGCTGTGAGACAATTCCTGCGAACGGGAGGGCACGAGGGCAGGGCTGTGGCTCCAGGGAGGGTCTGAGTCACAAGCTGAGGAGCTGGTGGGCAGCGGGAAGCGCCTGTGGGCTGGAGCTGGTCAGAGCTGAGCATGCTCAGAGGAGTCGAAACCTGCTTTATTCAGGGGTGGAGACCGAGGCCTAGGCCTCTGGAAACCCTGGAACCGAGGCCACATAGATGTCTGGCTTCGGGGAGTTGGAGGGAGAAATGCTCTCTGAGGGCCTGTTCAACCGTAGCAGCCTGGAGTCTCACTCCTGAGAGCCACCGGGCATTCAGCTCCGGGCACCTGCCTGGGTTCAGGCACTCTGGCTTCACTGGGGTCCTCCAGGCTTTAATTTCTACACTTTTTTTTCCCTTTCCTTTCCTCTTCTTTTTCTTTTTTTTAAAATATATTTTATTTTTATTTTTATTTATTATTCTTATTTTTTGACAGGGTCTTGCTTTGTCACTCAGGCTGGTGTGCAGTGGCGCCATCTTAGCTCACTGCAGCCTAAACCTCCTGGGTTCAAGCGATCCTCCTGCCTCAGCCTCAAAAGTAGCTGGGACTACAGCCCCGGGCCACCACGCCCGGCTAATTTTTGTATTTTGAATACAAACAGGGTTTCATCACGTTACCTAGGCAGGTCTCAAACTCCTGAGCTCAAGCGATCCACCTGCCTCGTCCTCCCAAAGCGCTAGGATTACAGGCATGAGTCACTGTGCCTGGCCATTTTCATTTATTTTTAAGTTCTTTTTTAAGGTTAAGAACACCCAGTCCAACAGTGTGGTTCTCAGCCCAGCTGGAGGCTCCCGCACCAGACATTCATGGGCCGTGGAGGGCTGGGCTTGGGCCTCTCCTGAATGTGGCCGTGTGAGGGGCCCAGGGTGCCAGCCTCACCATAGCCCTCATCAGCCCCTGGCAGGTGTTCCAACACCAGCTCTGCCACCCCACCTGCCCTGTGCCTTGGACCCCTCCCTTCCTCCCTTTTTTTTTCTGTACAAACCAGAAGTGTTGGGAGGGGAATGAAACACCTTCCTTCAGCACTTGTTGAACACTTTGCTTATTGCCTGCTCTTGTTCTCACTGTTTCCAGGGAGGCAGGGAAGATTTTCTCCATTTTACAGGTGAGAACCCTGAGGCTCTGCGGGGTCAACGGTTCGGTGCCCAGGGCTGGGTGTGCGGTCTGCGCTGTCTCCTGGAAGCAGCTGGTGCTTGGACTGAATTTGCAATAGAACAACGGAAGCACCTCGTTCACCCCGGAATCTCTGATGTCCTGTTTTGCTCACTTGGAGGGCATTTGGGGGATGTCTCCTCATCCGCTCCAAAGTCCTGCTGGAGGAAGCTGGAGGTGAGCAATGGTCAGGGCTGCCAGGGACCAGGATGGTGGCAGTCTTGACTTGGAGTGTCTGGCGGCAGTTCCCTCCAATTAGCAGGAGAGAGCGAGCACTGCCCACGAGAGCCTCTCGGCAATTAGAAGGTCATTATCGTGTTTCTTCTCTTAATTACATTTGGGTGAGGCTGTGGCAGCTGCAGCCGGGGAGAATCTCCTGGTCCCTAGGGATGTGTATCCACTTGGAAGAGAAAGAGGGAGGCCTGCGGGCCCAAGCAGAGGGGATTTGCACCGTCATTGTTGCTGTGTGACACGGCTGGCCCATGCCTGGCAGGCTGTGGGCTGCACGCATCTACCCAGAAAGCTGCACTAACGAGGGAGTGTGGTCAGGCACCTCACAGCCACCTGAGCGACGAGCCTTCTGGCTGTGGCTGTGGATCCCCTGGCCAGGGTCATGGCCTGCTGAGCCTCAGAAGTGGCTTTTGTGCCTCTTGGTGATTGATCTGTCCATCTAGGTCCTGTTTGCAAACTGGGATCCTCGCCCTGAGCCACCAAGGTGTGATGCTTCCTGGAACAAGCCTTGGGCCTCTGTGGAACATGGTAATGTGTGAAGCAGGATCTCAGGATTCTGTAACATTGTCGATCATGATTAAGACCCCAGAAGGTGCTGATGTTGTCCTTGCATTCACACCTGTCCTTCCAAGGACCCTAAAAGTCAGCATCATCCTTTAGACTTTGTATTAGTCTGTTCTCACTCTGCTAATAAGACATACCTGAGATTGAGTAATTTATAAAGAAAAAGAGGTTTAATGGACACACAATTCCACATGACTGTGGAAGCCTCACAATCATGGCCGAAGGCAAAGGAGGAGCAGAGGCACCTCTTACATGGCGGCAGGCAAGAGAGCATGTGCGGGGGAACTGCCCTTTATAAAACCATCAGATCTTCTGAGACTTGTCCACTACCACGAGAACAGCATGGAAAAAACCCACTCCCATGATTCAATGACCTCCCACTGGGCCCCTCCCTCGACACATGGGGATTATGGGAGCTACAATTCAAGATGAGATGTGGGTAGGAGCACAGCTAAACCATATCACACTTTGTGGAGAGTGGCCTGCCCAAGGTCACCCAGCTGGTGATTGGCAAGGACAAGAATCAATCCACATTTTTTTGGCTCCTTGTTCTTCCCTCTGTGCCACCACATGGCCGGTGAAGGAGCCCTACCCTTGGGGGAAGAGAGTCTGTTTAGTTCTCAGCCCCACTGTTTACTGCCTGTGGGATCCTGGGAAGGGGAGGCTCTGCCCTGAGAACCACGGCTGATACTCCCTGATGAGTGCTGCTCAGGAGCCAATCTGGGGTCCAGGGGGCCACAGTGAAAGATCACATGCAAACGTGCTTTGCAAACTGCACTCTGCACATGCAAGTGTGTATCAGGACAGAATTGAGAACCCAGACCTCTGACTCACAGGCTTGATCCTGGAGCCCAGGGACACCTCAAGAGATAGTGTGTGGGCCCAGCAATGAACTCCAACAGGATTTCAGGGACTGGATGGAGGCCAGGACCTCAAACTCCAGACTTGGCTGCCTCCACTCTTCTGGTGTTAGTGTGTGCCCTGAAAATCAGCACCTTTGCTTTAGGCATTTATTCCTCATCCACCCACCCTACACCCATCATCTACCCATCCACCCACTCATCCATGCATCCACCCATCCATTCACCTATCCACCCATCCACCCATCCATCCATCCATCCATCCATCCATCCATCCATCCATCCACCTGCTATCCATTCACTCATCCACCTACCCACCCACTCATCCATCCATTCATCCATCTACCCATCCATCTACCCATCCAGCTATTCACCCATTCATCCCTCCAATCCATCCACACATTCATCTATCCACCCATTCACCCACTCATCCATCCACCCATCCATCCATCCACTCACTATCCATTCACTCATCCACTTACCCACACCTTCATCCATCCATTCATCCGTCCGTCCACCCATCCATTCACCTATCCACCCATCCACCCACTCATCCATCTATCCACCCATCCACCCACTCATCCATTCATCCACCCATCCATTCACCTATCCACCCATCCATCCACCCACTATCCATTCACCCATCCACTTACCCACACCCTCATCCATCCATTCATCCATCTACCCATCCATCCACCCATCCAGCTATCCACCCATCCACCCATTCATCCCTCCAATCCATCCACATGTTCATCTATCCACTCATTCACCCAGTCATCCATCCACCTATCCATCTATCCATCCATCCATCCACCCACTATTCATTCACTCATCCACCTAACCACCCACTCATCCATCCTTTCACCCACCCACCTACTCATCAACCCATTTATCCACTCACTCACACATCCATCCATCCATCTTCCTTTCTTCTCTTTCCTGCCTTCTATCCACCCATCCATTCACATATCCATCAATCCATCCATCCATCCATCCTTCCATCCATCTTCCTCCCTTCTTTACTTTCCTTCCTTCAATCCACCCACCTATCTATCCACCCATCCACCCACTCATCCATTCATTCGCACACCAACCCATCCATCCATCCATCCATCCATCCATCCATCCATCCATCCATCCATCCATCCTTCTTCCTTCTTTTCATTTCTTCCCACCCATCCATCCATCTTTTTTCCTTCTTTTCTCCCATCCATCCATCCATCCATCCATCCATCCATCCATCCATCCACCCACCCACTTATTCATTCCTCAAGCACTAATTGAGCAGCTATTATGTGCCAGGAGACACAGAAGCCAGTACAGCCAAACAAGACTCTGCTTAGAGTCTGGTGGGGTAAGAGGCATTGCTTTGACCACCATATAAATCCAGCTGTAACACAGACTATGGGAAGTGTCAACAGGATACAGACCCAGAAAGTCTCGTAGGCATCCTGGGTCCTAACTTTGAGCAAGTTACAGGCTTCTTCGTCCTCTAGTTTGCTCACCTATAGACTGGGAATAACAATAGTGCTGAACTTACATACCTATTGTTAGGTGTCAATGTGTTCACGAGTGTGAAATTCTCAGAAGCATGTTCAATCAGTGTTTTTCTATTCCTACAAGTATTATCATCACTGCTATTGTTACTAAGGCTGCCACAAATCATGGTCCATGAGCTGTGAGAATGAGGAGTGGGAACCCTGGCGGACGGGGGGTGGGAGGAGTGCCTGGCCGTGGCATGGCAGAACCAATCCGGCCAAGCATGAGCCTGACCCTCCTTGAATTGAATTTTTCTTTCCGATCTTCCAAGAGAGCACCTTTGCGTGGCGAAGGGAGGCTGAGAGTCTCAGCTGTAGAGTCTGCGTGACTGAGCTGCTGGGTGGACGGTCCACGGGGAGGACACTCTGCAGGGCCCGCAGCCTTGTCTTTGGACATTCATCTTTCCAAGCTCAGAGATCAGAGTTAGCAGTTGTAAGTTCAAAACTTAAAAAAAAAAAAAGCTGTGCAAAGGCTTGGGGACTTGGCCTGCCCTGCCTAGGTGACATGCTGGGCATGGGTTCAGCAGAGCCCAGCGTGGGTGGCTCCTCTGGTAACGCCTGTCCACTTTCTCTCCCAGGAGGCCAGATGGGGGGCTTCTGTGTGGTGGGCCAGCCCTGCCTTCTCACCAGTCTCATGCTCCCCTGGGTGCTCCGAGAAGTGGCTTGGGAGCTGCGTCTGTCTTCAGTGGCATTTCGGAAGGGTGGGTGTGTCCTCACGTGGTTCTGTTTCCTTCTGGTATGGGCAGGAATTACGCTCGCTCCCGTAATTACCCAAAACTCATTTTTATGGATCCCTGGGAGCCTTTGGTGCTGTTAGGTACAAGTAACTCCAAGGGGAGTGGATGGAAGCTCTGTGGAGGGGGCCTGGGAATGGTGCCTCACCCCCACCTACCTGAGGCCATGGGGCGTGGATGGAAGCTCTGTGGAGGAGACTGGGAACGGTCCCACCCCTCCCCCCCACCTACCTGAGGCCATGGGGCGTGGATGGAAGCTCTGTGGAGGGCGCCTGGGAACAGTGAACCCCCCACCTACCTGTCATCTCATATGATCACCCTGACCCCCAGAAAGTTCCAGTGCTGTTCTCATTTCAAGATGTAGAAACTGAGGCTCAGGGAGGTGAAGTAACTTGCCCAGGAACACAGTGAGTAAGTGGCAGAGCCAAGATTTGAACCCAGGTCTCACAGCTCAGTCACACCCTAACTGCCAGCCTCCCCATCTTCCTGTGGCTGGTGGAGGAGTGTCTTGGGGCTGCGTGGCCAAAAACTATAGACTGAGTGGCCTAAAGCAACAGGAGTTGATTCCCTGTCAGTTCTGGGACCCAGTAGAATCCAGGTGTTGCAGGGCCACGCCCCCTTGGGAGGTTCTGGGGGAGGATCCTTCCTGCCGCTTCCAGCTCCGGGTGGCCCCAGATACTCCTTGGGTTGTGGCCGTGTCATTCTAGGCTCTGCCTCCGTCTTCACACGGCCTCTCTCTTCTCCTTGTGTCTCTCCTCTGTGTGTCTCCTATGAGGACACTTGTCATTGGATTTAGGGCACAGTCAGGTAATTTAGGGCGACCTCATCTAGCAATCCTTAATTTATTACATTCGCAAAAGCCCCTTTTCCCATAAGTTCCCATTCACAAGTTCCAGGGTTAGGACACGGTCCTGTTTGCTGGGGCCACCGTTTAACCTTCTACAGTTGGGAACAGGTGGAACATACTTCCAGGAAAATCCTGCCTGAGGCTCCTTGTCCCTGCTCAGAGCACTAGAGACCCCGGTGCCCCTGCAGCCGGCGGCCTCCCTGGGGCCCATGAGCACCCTGTCCCTAGCATGGTTTTACAGACGGTCCCCGGCTTACGATGGTTCCACTTACAACTTTTTGACTTTACGATGATGCCAAAGGGACGCACTTCCAGTGGAAATCACCCTTCCCCTACGACCATTCCGTTTTCCACCATCAGTACACTATTCAGTATATTGTATGAGCTATTCAACGCTTTATTATAAAAGAGGCTTTGTGTCCGATGATGCTGCCCAGCTGTAGGGTAAGCTACATGTTCTGAGCACGTTTAAGGCAGGCGAGGCTGAGCTAGGGTGCCCAGTGGGTGAGGTGCATTTTGCCTTAGGGTATTTTCCATTAATGACGGGGTTACTGGGGCGTGCACCTGTCATAAATCGAGGAACATCTGTGTTTTATTTTAGCCCCCATGAGTTACTTCTGTGTGGCCTCCTGTCCCCTCCTCCTCCCCTGACCTGTTCCCAGTGGGCAAGATGCTTGTTCCCTTTTGCCTCTGCTGACCCATACCTGGTACAGGACCTGGACATGGTCGGGGGCCAGTTATGTTGAGTCCACAAAGGGATGGCCAAGGTCAGTGCCAAAGCAAATGAGGCCGCATTTCCCCACTGTGTGGAGACCCCTCCAGGGCTGCCCAGGGACCCTGTGTCCCGCATACCCTGTGGCAGCCCCTCTGTGGCCGGAGCCCAGCTGCTGAGTGCAGACCATTAGCCCCAGTCTCCTGTCTCTTCCTGTCCCTGTTGGCGTTGCCGGAGACATCTGAGCAAACAGCAGACCCAGGCGACCCTCCCGTGTCTGGGAATTTCAACAGCATTTCCTTAAAGTGTCATAGCTGATCGGCAGCAGGGGCCTCTGATGGTTTCTGGGGGAAAAGAAAGTAATTTGGAGCAGAGAAATAGCTATTGATTGAGGTGAGAAGTTACGGCAGCTGGGCCATCTCCAGTTCCCGGGCTCTTATCTCCCTCCCACCATCGAAGGCTCCCGAGAGCTTTCTCGCTTAGCAGACGTCCTCGACGCTGTAAACTCGGCAGAGCCCCCGGCAGCCCCACCTCCCAGGCTTGGTGGGGTTGAAGCACTTGTGTGGGGGTTCCTGTGTGCTCTGCCGGCCGCCCACCTGGCTGGGTCCTCCCGCCGCGGTCAGGGAGAGGACCTGTCCTGATGCACAGAGGCTTTGGCCCAAAATTTTGACCACCGTGATGGGGAAGGAAAGGCCGAACGCACATCTGCATCCACGGACGGCGTATTGCTGAGTGAAACAAGCAGACTCGGGCGAGCACAAAAAATCCCATCCACACAAGCACAGCACTCTGTATTTGTAAACGCTATCTGCTGGCCAGGGAGGGAGGGCCCCAAGGCTTCCGGAACTTTTCTCTGGGTGTGGGATTTGGAGAGCCTTTCACTTCCTGGATGAAACGATGGAGGACGTCCAGGAAGTGACAGGAAGTGAGGGGATGGACTTGTTCGGGTTCCCCACAGTGAGCTTTAAGATATTCATAAAGAGAAAAAGCACTGCTTTTAAAAATGCAAAGTGGCCGGGCGTGGTGGCTCACTCTCGTAATCCCAGCACACTGGGAGGCCGAGGTGGGTGGGTCACATGAGGCCAGGAGTTCGAGACCAGCCTGACCAATATGGCGAAACCCCATCTTTATTAATAATACAAAACTTAGCTGGGCGTGGTGGCACGTGTTTGTAATCCCAGCTACTCAGGAGGGTGAGACACGAGAATCGCCTGAACCCAGGAGGTGGAGGTGAAGGGGACGAGATTGCACCACTGCACTCAAGCCTGAGTGATAGAGTGAAACTGTGTCTCAAAAAAAAAAAAAAAAGCACCTTTGCCCTGTGAAAACAGGTCCCGGTGCCTACATGGGGCTGTGAGCCGGGAAGGGGTGCAGAGGTCAAGGGACTCCTCCCAGTAGATGCCTGCTCTGGGGGAGTGGGCGAGGGTCTCCCAGGCTCCTCCCATGGTGCCTGCATTGCATTCCTCCACAGCTCCTGGCCCCCGAGGAAGGAGGCACCAAAGCCCATGCAGGATCCTGTGGGTGCAGCGGCTGCAACCCCGAGGGCCCGTGGGGAAGGCTCCCTCATGACACCAGGAACCAGAAGTGGCTCATCTCATGCCTCTTAGCAGATGGGAGCTCCGGGGGTTCTTGCCTGGATCTCTTGGCCTTCTCTGGGCAGGATAGAGGCCGCCCCTGTCCCTGGCTGGCTCTGAACCCTTCAGGGCTCTGCTGTGATGTTCTGGGGGCCCACCATACCCCCCTCTAGCCTGAGGACCCAGTCTCAGCTGCTGGCAGGGTCTGCTTTTGGCAGCCACCCTGGGCCCTGGGCTAGACCCCTCCCCGGGCAGGGCTGGGCTGGGATGGGACAGGCTGAGCCAATGACTGGCTGATGCAGGGGTGCAAAGGCCCAGCCCCATTGTCTCAGTTCAGGACAATTCTGAGAGGCCCTATCTCAGCTCCAGACACCCCCTCATCCCATGTGACCTGCTGAGGCCTCGGCTGCTGTGGGTTCCTCCCGGGTCAGCTGCACTGTTGGCCCCATTGCCTTCCTCAGTCCTTATAGGTCATCTCCTAGGGCCCTTCTCACCTATGACCCTCTCCCTGAAGAAGGAGCATCTCCAGGGAATTCCCAGCGAGGGGGCAGGCCCCATCCTTCCTTTACTGCCCACCTGCAGGCCCAGACCCTCCCCACCTGCCAGCATCCAGGTCCCCACCTGCTACACAGAAGCCTCCTGACACACCTGGGCCTGCATGCCTGCTGTGTGGGGCCTTTTCCCTCCGCCCCCCTGCTGGGAAGGAGTGCTGCTGCCCCGTCCCAGCCTGGAAACCCACCGCCCACCGTGGGAAGTCAGGCAGACACGCTCTCCCCTGGTGTTTAAGACCCTTTGCAGTGAGCCTAGAAGCCCAATTTCCAGGTTCAGGTTGCTTTGAGGCTGGGCCCCAGCTCTGCAGATTAATAACTGAGTGACAACCTTGCTGAGCCTCAGTTTCCTCACCCATAAAGGGGGCATCCAGGAGCACCCAGCTCATGTGACTGCTGGCGGTTGAAATGAAAGGAATCTGTGAATGCACCTCGTGCGTGGTCACTATTGAGGCCATTGCTCTGCTGTGGCTGCCGTCACTGCTGCCTTGCAAGGGCCTGAGCGTCCATCCCAATAGAGTGTCCAGCCCCGAGGCTGGTGCCTGGGTGGCAGGGCCTGACTCTCAGTCGGTCTCCTGCACCTTGGCAGGAGCATTGAGGGGGTGGGCCGGGGGCTCCGGCTGGGGAGGGGGTGCTCCCCAGCTCTGCCTGGGCCCGAGTGTTCATAGGTACCAGGCCTGCTCAGAGCGCTCCTGCGCCTCGGGAGGAAACAGATGGGGCTGTCAGCTCCGCTTATGCCCAGTCTTCCCAAACCCAGCCAAGCGTGCTGGGAACAGGGGAGTGGCTCCTCTGCGCAGCTGGTGGGGCCCTGGGCGGGCATCCCTCGGGGCAGAGTGATGCTGATTAGCAGGAAATAATGTGCAGGTGAAGGGAGCGGGCCCAGTGCCCACCTCCTGGTGTTGGGGCCCTGGGAGGCTGCGGAACCAACATCCAGATCTGGGCCCGCACGGCACTGCCCTCTTCCACCAGCTTCGGGGCCCTCTGGGGCTCAGCTCTGGGAGCCGGGGATTCTGGGAGGGCAGCCCTGGGAGCCGGGGATTCTGGGAGGGCAGCCCTGGGAGCCGGGGATTCTGGGAGGGATTTGTCATTTACGCTTTACACACGGAGACCCGGAGGCAAGTCTGCTCTGTGCTGGGGATGCCGGGCACAGGTTGTCCTCCACCTGGCCTGCTGATTCTCAGTTTGCTCAAAGCAAAACCAATTTGGGCTCTTGATTTATTCTCCCCTCCCTCCTCTCCAAGAAATAAATTGTATCAGTTTATTACACAAATAATACAGGCCACAGAGAAAAACGAGACAGTCTTGAGAATGGAAAAAAAGAGAGAAAAATCATCCCATCTTGCTACCGGGAAGTAAACCCCCATTTATAATTTATAGATCCTTCCTCCATGTATGTAAGGTGTAGCGTTTTGTCGTATCCACATTTGCTGTTTGTACCTTGTTAATTTCACTCCACAGTTCATTGTGAACACAGAGTTGTGTCAGTAACCGCGTTTCTCCCTCTTGGTGTGAGCCATGGTCTGTGTGGCGCCGTACTGAGCACACACACCAGCTTCCCAGTGTGTTCGAACACCTGTGTGCACACCCTTCCTTATTTCCTTAAGACACATTTCTAGAAGTAGGATTTCTGGGTCAGAGGTTACGTATGTATACATGTTTTTTCCATAATAAATATATTTTTATAGGTTTTTTTTTCTTGAGACAGAGTCTTGCTCTGCCGCCCAGGCTGGAGTGCAGTGGCAAGATCTTGGTTTACTGCAACCTCCACCTCCCGGGTTCAAGCAGTTCTCCTGCCTCAGTCTCCCAAGCAGCTGGAATTACTGGCACGCACCATCGTGCCCAGCTAATTTTTGTATTATTAGTGGAGACAGCGTTTTGCCATGTTGGCCGGGCTGGTCTCAAACTCCTGACCTCAGGTGATCTGCCTGCCTTGGCCTCCCAAAGTACTAGGATTACAGGTGTGAGCCATGGTGCCCGGCCTTTGTAGTGTTTTTTTAAAAAGCCAGTTTTATGGAAATGTAATTCACACCTCATACAATTATTCCAGTATATTCCCCACCCGCCTAATTCTTCCAATACACTGAGATAACTTAGTAGATACCAGCTCCGTGGTTTCTAGTATACTCAGTGTTCTACATCTACCACCACAATCAATTTTAGAACATTTTCATCGCCCCGAGAGAAAACCCAGTACCCCTGGGCACTCACTGCCTCCCACTCCCAGAGCCCTGGCGGCCACTCATCTGCTCTCACCCTGCGGGTTTACCTGTTCCGGGCGCTTTGCACGTGGGAAGTCCTGCTACACCTGCCTTCTGTGCTGGGCTCCTTCCTCTGAGCATACTGTGCTGAGGTCTGCCCGTGTCGAGGTGCGTGTTGGGACATCGTTCGCTGTTACTGCCTGGTAAAATCCCGTCGTGTGGAGATGGCGGGTGTATTTTTAAGGGGTTTAACGAACGCTACCATGCAGGGCGGCTCAAAGGACGCCTTCATTTCTGCACAGCAGGAGACAAGAGTGTCCACTTCTGCCTCCCCTTTTCGGTCAGTCTGTTCTCCGGGGCTGGCATCAGGCGTGTCCTTGTCCATAGGCTCAGTTGGGGGTGTCTGTGTTGGGGATGATGGAGGGTGCCGTGCAGACAGCGTCACAGCTGGGGTCAGATGGGACCCCAGGATGGTGGTGATGATCTCCAGGTTGTCACAGCAGTCTTTAAAAAAATCTTCCAACCAGAAGAATTTTAATTCACCTTAATTTTAAAATGCCATAGTATAAAGCGGATATTTTTTTCTTTAGTTGGTGTTGGAAAATTGATATATCTCTCCTGAAATCTAATGCACAGCAGAGGGCTGGGCACTTCTTAAAAAGTGTGGTTGCAGGCCAGGCGCGGTGGCTCAAGCCTGTAATCCCAGCACTTTGGGAGGCCGAGACGGGCGGATCATAAGGTCAGGAGATCGAGACCATCCTGGCTAATACGGTGAAACCCCGTCTCTACTAAAAAATACAAAAAACTAGCCGGGCGAGGTGGCGGGCGCCTGTAGTCCCAGCTACTTGGGAGGCTGAGGCAGGAGAATGGCGTAAACCCGGGAGGCGGAGGTTGCAGTGAGCTGAGATCCGGCCACTGCACTCCAGCCTGGGCGACAGAGAGAGACTCCGTCTCAAAAAAAAAAAAAAAAAAAAGTGTGGTTGCTATGACGATGCAGAAAGAGGCGGATAGTATTCACCACGGGGTGGGGGACTTAGAACTTGCCCCCTCTCCTTTGGGGTCACCTTTGTGCCTGCAGGTTTAGGGGAGCTGGGACTGCTTCCTCTAAGCCTGCAGTAACCCCTCTCCTGCTCACTGGTCCCTGGGGTTCCACCTTCCATCCAGTACTTTCTGGGTTGGGCACGGCCCGCGTCCAGCCTTCCTCTCATATGGGAACTCTGGCCTGCGGAGGCCAGCCCTGCAATCCAGCTACTTTTGCTTTGTGTGTGGGTTGCAGCTCTGGGATTCACCACCCCAGGCCAGGCTCCGCTGAAGTCACAAATACCAAGCCTAAAAATGACAGCTCTGGCTGCCAGCGCCGAGTCGAAGTTTACATCCAGCCCCTTCCCCTGGTCCCAGGAAGTGGGTTCCCACCCAGAACTCTGACCTCACTGGAGTTTTCCTTACCCTGAGAGCACCAGGGGCCTGGCCTCCAAAGAATGCACGGATGGTTAGGGAGGAGCCCTTGACACAGGGGCTGGGCAGGCCATGAGCTGTTTGTAGCTCTCCCACCACAACTGGAGCTGGCTGAAGGACCCCTTGGGCTGCAGGAGGAACAGTGAGAAGGGTCAGCAGGTTGAGGGCCCCTATGGGGTCTGGAATGGCATTGCTCTGGCCTGCAGAATGTGCAAGTCACTTCCAACCTGGTTCGAAGTCCCTGGAACAAATGCCTCAAAGGAACACAACAAAATTCAATAGAAAAGGCTGCCCTAAACCTCCTCCCCAGGATAAGACCCCATAAGAATAGAGACTGAGCTCCCCCCTACTCCAGGAATTTCTCCATTCTCTCGAAGTGGACTGAGAAAAGGGTCACACATGTAACCAAACACCAGTCCCCTCTGGAGAAGGCCACTGCCTTCAGGAGTGGGGTGGCTCCCAGCGGTGGCCCTGGCCTTGTCCCAGGAGAAGGGTCCCATCTGACATTTGTCCAGAGAAGAAAAGGTACAAACTGACCCCTGCCTTCCAGCCCAAGCTCGGGTGCAATTAATATTTCATACCCAAAGAAGGTGCTGACATTTTGTCGGATGGCTTCAGTTAGCTCCGAAGCCTCGTTCTCGTGCTAATAATCAGCTTGCTTATCATAATGGTTTATTAATCTATTTCACAGTGTGAAGTCAAGCGGCGTGTTTCACAGACACCTCCTGCTGCTGCCTGGATTGGGTAGAAGTGACTCAGGCCCTGTGATTGCTTGTTAAAGGGGTTCAGTTCTTGGAGGACGGGGGTGTGGGGTAAACTGGGGTAGAAGGCTCACAGCTCTGGCCATTTCTTTGTTTCCTGGAGGCTTTGAGGGCCCTTTTGGTCTGAGCACAGCGGCACGTGGCCCGTGGGTGGAGTCGCAGATTTTTCTTTTCTGGTTTTGTTGACGTCTTCCCTTGACTGAATTCCCCAAAGGTAGGCTGAGAAGCTATTGGGAAATTCTTTAGAGGGATTTCTCAAGAGAAATTTGGCATGGGGCTAGGGAGCAGGGGAGAGGGGAGATAGTAGGATCATTTGGGTGGGCAATTTTTTATTTCTATTTTTTGTGTAAAGGTGTTGTATGCATATTCTGTATCACATGACCTACCATCCTGGCCAGAGGTGGGCATCTGAGCCCCGGGCAGACACCCACAGATTCACCAGTGGCTACGAGTTGGCCTAGTGCTACAGCACTGCCTGACAGGGCTAACTTGCCCACTGTAGACAATGTCTTTATGGGGGCACGTATACAGAGCCGGGAACGTGGTGGGGGCAGAAGCTGCAGATATTCAGGGGGGTGGCTGCCGCAGGGGCCACATCAGTTGGGGAGGGAGCGTCTGTGGTAGCCGGCTGCTGGGTCTCACCTGCATCTGGGACAGCAGCTCCTTGAGAGGTTTCTCCTGGCAGCTGTCCTGTGCCCCAGGGCCCCTCCTCTATCTTTGTAGGATACTCCTATTGCCCAAGGATGAGAGTGTCTCCAATGCTTGCAAACGGAATCGGTAAACAAGCCCACCATCTTGCCAGGACCTCTCTAACTTCATGTTCCCATTTTGAAAAGACCCATTTCTCCAGACCTGCTGGCTTCCCTGGCTCCTCCCGAGGAGGCCTCTTGCTTACCCTACACAGTGGGGCTGGTGAGGTCACCCATGGGCTTTCATCCCACCGACCCCCTGTGTAGTCTCCCTCTGGAATGGGAACAGAGCTCCATCCCTCCAATCCCCCGAGGATACTCACCTGGCAAGGGGTGTGGAGGGCTGGGGAGGGTGGGACACGGCTCACAGTCAGTGGGGGGCACCTGCTCTTGCTCAAGGCTGGTCCAGGAGCTGAGAGTCCAGCTGTTCCCGGGGTCTCACTGTGGGCAGCCCGTGTGGGGCCAGAACTAGGTGGGAAGGGGTTTCTCTTTACCAGCTGCTACCAGAGTCCCTCTCGGGGAAAGAGCTGCCTGCACTTGGAAAAGCATAGAAAGTTGCTGCTTTAGGAAGGGAAGGCCACCTGGCTCTGCCTGGGGAGTGCCGGGGGCTTGCGGGTCAGGAAACAGAGGAGAGCGGGTGCGGCAGAGCTGAGCTTCTGTGAGGGCAGCTGGAGTCCCAGCTCTGAAATATGGCGAAGGAGATGCTTTTAACCTGAAATAATTTCAAAATGGAAATAAAAGTTGTAAAAGAGGACAGACATGTCCTGTGTGCCCTGCACTCAGCTTTTCCTGACGTGAATGTCCTGTGTAATTATAATACAAGTGCCAAGACATTAACGCGGGGTGATACTGTTAACTAAGCTACAGACCCCATTTGGATTTTGCCAGATTTTTTTTTTTTTTTTTAAAAACCAATGTTCTTTTCCTGTTTTAGGATCTGATCTGGGGTCCTCCACCTCCAGATTCCATGCTGCATTTTGTCATCAGGCCTCCCCAGCCTCTAACCCGGGAAGTCTCCCCATTCTTGCCTTGTCCCTTCCTTTGGGTCAGCACGGGCCAGTGGTTCTGTGGACTCTCCCTCCATTTGGACTCATGAGACAGTTTTTTTTTTTTTTTTTTTTTTTTTTGAGACGGAGTCTGGCTCTGTCGCCCAGGCTGGAGTACAGTGGCCGGATCTCAGCTCACTGCAAGCTCCGCCTCCCGGGTTTACGCCATTCTCCTGCCTCAGCCTCCCGAGTAGCTGGGACTACAGGCGCCCGCCACTGCGCCCGGCTAGTTTTTTGTATTTTTTAGTAGAGACGGGGTTTCACCGGGTTAGCCAGGATGGTCTCGATCTCCTGACCTTGTGATCTGCCCGTCTCGGCCTCCCAAAGTGCTGGGATTACAGGCGTGAGCCCCCGCGCCCGGCCCATGAGACAGTTTTTAATGATAAGATGGAGGCTCCGCACTTTTGGCAGGAATTTTGGAGAAGGGAAGCGCCCTTCTGTGTGTGTCCCATCGTGGAAGTGTGACATGGATAAATCTTCGCAGAGGCTGACCCCCACGCTAGAGGACGCTGGCGCCTGCTGGGTTTCTCCACTGGAAAGTCACCAATTTTCTCTTTGAAATTAATAAATACCTTGAGGGAGACACTCAAAGCCGACGCAGGTGTGTCGTCCCCTCAGGTTTGTTTATTGATTTGTGCGTCCGTCGGTGGGTCTCGCTGGCAATGCTTGTGACTGTGGTCTTCTCGCCGCGACGCTGTTTCCCTCATTCCCTCCACGTTTACCAATGATAATTCTTCCCAAAGAGCTGTCTCTTCTCCCCCATTTAATGTTTGCAGCAGCACTTTGCCTAAGGCGAGAGTGTGCTCCTCCAGGCCTCCTGGGAACCGAGGCAGCAGAGAGCTCCATCGGGAGAGGCAGAAGCCCTGGGGCTGTCTTTTCCCCTTGCCAAGGGCTGGTTGCCCTCCCTGCTATCCTGGCGTCGACCCTTACCGCGTGGCACAGGATGATGGCATACTGTCTTCCCACACAGCCTGCAGAGGCAGCCCCAAACTGTCTTTTGTCATTTATTTATACCAGTATGGACCTAGGGACATTTATTTGTTGTCTATTGCTACTGTTCTTTCTTTTTCTTTTTTTTTTTTTTATTCAGAGTCTTGCACTGTCACCTGGGCTGGAGTGCTGTGGCGCCACCTCGGCTCACTGCAACCTCCGCCTCCCAGGTTCAAGCGATTCTCCTGCCTCAGCCTCCCAAGTAGCTGGGATTACAGGTGCCCATCACCACGCCCGGCTAATTTTTTTGTATTTTTACTAGAGACAGGGTTTCACCATGTTGGCCAGACTGGTCTGGAACTCCTGACCTCATGATCCACCCGCGTCAGTCTCCCAAAGTGCTGGGATTACAAGCGTGAGTCACCGTGCCTGGCCTATTTCTTTTCTTTCTTTGGCCTCGGGAGCCCCTTTAGTTCGCCTCCGTGTCCCTTTGACAAGTGTTGCCGGTTCTAAACGCCTCTTCCTTCCTGACCTCATGGGACGCTCCAGGCTTACCTGCGTTTTCCCTGCTCCAGCCCCAGAACCAGCCTCTTCTCCAAGGAGGCCAAGAGATGGGGAAAAAAAAAAAAAAAAAAAAGAAGTGAAATTGACACCTTTGCCTCTTCTGCCCATCAGCTTTCAATGCCCTCCTTCCACCCAGTGTCAGCCCAGTCACCTGTCCCCTGTCCGCTGTCCCCGGTCCCCTGTCCCCTGTTCGCTGTCCCCTGTCCGCTGTCCCAATCCCGGTGGGTGGTGTCCAGCAGGGTTGGGGTGAGTCCCACATTTGGGCTGGCGGAAGGGCAAGGATGAGGAAGTGGCGTCGGGGCAGGCAGAGGAGGAGAAGGCTTCTGGGTAGAGACTCTCTTGGCTCATGGCTGGCAGGAGCTGCTGGGGCCCGTGGGGCTGGGGGAGGCTGGTAGCTGGTGGGGAGATTTTCTGGAAAACCAGTTGGAGGAGCCTGGCCTGTGGCCGAGACCCTCAGAGAGGGTCTGGCTGACCACAGTCTGGGAGGCGTCTGAGTGACCTTATCATACTCTAAGGGCAAGGACCCCAGGTTGAGAAGAAGGAGGGGCACTGGGAACTCTGCCTGCAAACACCCTCATCCACACCCGCCTGTTTCAGCCCAGCGTCTGTGCTCTGCTCACTCCTCACCGTCCACACCTGCCTGTTTCAGCCCAGCGTCTGCGCTCTGCTCACTCATCACCGTCCACACCTGTTTCAGCCCAGCGTCTGCGCTCTGCTCACTCCTCACCGTCCACACCTGCCTGTTTCAGCCCAGCGTCTGCACTCTGCTCACTCATCACCGTCCACACCTGTTTCAGCCCAGCGTCTGCACTCTGCTCACTCATCACCGTCCACACCTGTTTCAGCCCAGCGTCTGCACTCTGCTCACTCATCACCATCCACACCTGTTTCAGCCCAGCGTCTGCGCTCTGCTCACTCATCACCGTCCACACCTGTTTCAGCCCAGCGTCTGCGCTCTGCTCACTCCTCACCGACCACACCTGCCTGTTTCAGCCCAGCGTCTGTGCTCTGCTCACTCATCACCATCCACACCCGTCCATTTCAGCCCAGCGTCTGTGCTCTGTATGCTCCTCGCTGACTTCTGCCTGCTCCTCAGCATCCCGTGTCCACGGCACGGCTTCCGCCCTGACCTCAGCTCTACTAGAGCCCCAAGGGCTACTGAGAACTCTTCCCTGTGGCTGGAGGATGACCTTGAACCAGATCTCCAGCTGAGCCTCCAGACCGTATTGAGTCTCTGACTCTTGACTCTGGTTACAGACACTGGTTGAGTTCCTGACCCTGCTGGCCCTTTTATCAATGACGAGTAAGTACCTGACACGTGCAAAGCCCTGTACAAGCCCCACAGCCCCTTTCTCAGGCACCTGTGGGCACACACTTGTGCACTCTTGCCCGCCCACTGGGCGAGCTCTGTCTGCTTGCTACTCCTCGGGAAGCTCTGGGCTGTCCTGCCACTGGCTGGTTTATCAGGCTCCCCGACCTACACCTATTCTGGTTGCAGCCTGATGCCCCGCCCGAGAGCTGGCTGCTGGGTCCTTCTGCTGCTCTCACCTCTCACTGATGTCATCAGACCACACTTCCTCCCCATTCCCCACCCCCTGCAGGCTGGGGACATGCCCTGGGAGCTCAGCACTGGAGCGGGTCCTTCTTCACCGTTACTGAGTCGCGTCTGCCTTTTCATGCCAGGCTGCCAACCTTGGCAAAGACTGCCTGTGAGTGCTGTAGATGCTCATCCCAGAGCCTGGCAGCCCTCCTCCTGGGGGCCATGCCATGGAGACAGGGAGAGAGGGGCCTGGCTGTCCGCAGGGAAGCCAGGACTGTGGGGGCCGCAGGTCTTGGGGTAGGGTTAGAGACCACATGGATTGGAGCTTGGGCCCTGGTTGGAAGCTGAGCGTTAGAGTTTGAAGGGAGAAAGTTTAGGCAGAAGTTTGGAGGAGAGAACTTGGGATTTGGATGGAGCAAGTAGCCCTGGCCAAAGAGACAACCCAAGTCTCCCACCTGAGCTTTGTTTTGCTCCCCTGGACACAGTGTGGTGACATCCAGGCTGCCCTTGCGGGGCGTGAACCAGGCGCTGCAGAGGGACCTGGCAGAGCCTGAAGACCAGGCAGACTTGACCTGGTGGCGCCGGATGCTGTGGGGGCTCGAAGTGATGAGGACACCGTGTGGAAGCTCCGGGCAAGGGGGAAAGGGGGATGACATCCAGGGAGGGGTTGCTGGCAGCCCTGAGGGGCGGGGGCAGGACAGGCGTGGCACAGGCCTCTCCCACCCACGCAGACCCCTCTGTCCACCTCTTGCTGGGCCCCAGCGAGGACTTCCGACTCCTTCCTGCTTCCCTTCCCACCCATGGCCCCACACAGCCCTGAGCACTCTTTCTGGTGCAGGGGGTCTCACCGCGTGGTCCCTGGACCGACAGATCAGTAGCCCCTGGGAAGTTGCTAGACACTCACATTCTCAGGTCCCACCCCAGACCCGCTGCCTGGGATGCTCGGGTGGGGCCCGCGTACAGCAGGTGCTGAGGCCCTGGCTGGAGAATGGTCCTGGCCTGAGTGAGATCTGGGTACTTGCCCCCAGGAGCTCCCACTGCAGCTGGACACATAGCAGGGGCATTGGCATGTGCTTACGGTGGGCGGGAACCCACTCGGCGCCTTGTGAGTCTCACGGAGAGTATACAACATAGACGTGATGTCTTCCCCCACCTCCCCAGAGGGGAAACCGAGGCACGGTTGCTGCAGCACTTTGCCTAAGGCGAGAGCGTGCTCCTCCGGGCCTCCTGGGAACCGAGCCAGCAGAGGGTTCAGCAGCGAGAGGCAGAGGCCCCTGGGGTGTCCTTTCTGCTTGCCAAAGGCTGGTTGCCCTCCCCGCTGCCCCGGCGCCGACCCTTGCCCGCGTGGCACAGCGTGATGGGTTGAGGGCCGCATTCTGTCTCTGCACGCAGCCCTCAGAGACAGCCCCATGCTGCCTTCTTGGTGTCGCAGGCATTTAAATTGCCGTTTTATTTAAATTTATGTCCAAAGATACAGGCGGAGAAAGGGCCATTTCAAAGTCAGTCTCTGCTTTATGGCTTTATGGAAGATCGCGTTGGGCAGCTGCTGGAAATACTGTGCAGGTCCCAGCACAACAGAGGGTCACGTGGGCTCTGGCTGGTGCAGGGAGGACGCTCTACTTCCAGGCTGGGGAGCTCTCGCTTTGTACCCCAAGTCCAGACTGAGCCCCTGCCCACTCCAGGCTAAGCCCTGGTCCCAGGCCCAGATCGCGCTCAGACAGCAGTCACACAGGAAGTGCTGAGCCTGGCTGTTGGCCGAGCCCTGATCAGCCCCGAGCCTGGCCCATATGCATTCTTTTATTAACTCCTACTATTGCTTATGGTGTGGTAGGTTTAATGGGAACTCTTACAGTTTCACAGACATCCTTGGGCAAATCTGTTAAGCAAAAGGCACTGTTCCAGTGCCCCGTGGTTCCGCGCAGCTGATGCCTACAGCTGGAGGAACATCTGCCCACACCCCGAGCTGATGAGCTGGAAAGGGTGGACTGCTCCTGACACCCCTTGCTTGTGTAGAGAACAGCAGCAGCGGCCCGGAGTGCCGTAGCCCGGCACCTGGGAGCCCTGGGAAAGCCAGCGTGGGCGTCAGCGGCCCGGTGACTCTGGCTTCCTCACGAGACCTCAGCTGAATCTGACTTCTTTGAGGTTTCTCTTCTTTAAAATGGGGCTGGCCGGGCGCGGTGGCTCAAGCCTGTAATCCCAGCACTTTGGGAGGCCGAGACGGGCGGATCATGAGGTCAGGAGATTGAGACCATCCTGGCTAACACGGTGAAACCCCGTCTCTACTAAAAATACAAAAAACTAGCTGGGCCTGGTGGCGGGCACCTGTAGTCCCAGCTACTCAGGAGGCTGAGGCAGGAGAATGGCATAAGCCCGGGAGGCGGAGCTTGCAGTGAGCTGAGATCCGGCCACTGCACTCCAGCCTGGGCGATAGAGCGAGACTAGATCTCCAAAAAAAAAAAAAAAAAAGGGGCTGGGACTCTGCCCTCCCGGGAGGGTTTTCAGGTTGAGTGGGAGCCCAACTTGGAAAAGCACTTTGCAAACCACAGTACGGGGGCTCCTGGAGTCCCAGCACCCCGAACATGGGGCACCTGTGCTGAAGTACCAGATTCTGATATTCTCCTGCCTGGGCCTTGGGCTCCTCCAGAGTCCCCCAGGATTTGCATATGAGAGGTGGGTCCAGTAAGGGTTAGCCTGAGCCAGGGCAGGGAGTGTGTTGGCAGATGAGGCCTGAGGCTGGTCTGGAGCACTTGGAGCCTTCCTGAGCTCGATTCTCCTCTGTCTTACCCTCACACTGATCTCTGCACATGCCTTTAGCTGCAGCTGCTTTCGTCTCTGTCTAGAATCCGGATGCAGTGTGGGGTGGGAGTCAGTGTGTGCCACCTGCTGTGGCCCAGCACCCTCTTTGCAGGTCCCTGGCTGCTCCACCTGCCCCACCTGCCCATTTCTGACCTCGTTCTGCTCCACCTGCTCATTTCTGACCTTGTTGGCACATCCTTGGGCCTCAGTGAGTCAGAGACTCGATCGGAATTCGTGGCATTGGCGTGGGTGGGTGGCCCTGGGGAGGTAGAACAACTTGCTAGATTGAATCCTGCCAGGGAGGTGGGGGCGGGAGGTGGGAGGAGCTGCAGATGGAGAGAAGCAGAAACGCCGCCTGGTGTCCAGACCTTCCTGAGAGGAATGAGAGGCTCCATGTATCTAAAGGGAACGTGGCCCAGACACCAGCACCCCTGCACCCTGTTGACTGGGAGCCAGGGTTCAGTTTCCCCATCTGTGGTTTTCATCTCAGGGGCTGGTGGTGAGAAAACTGAGCGTGCCCCTGCCTTGTGCCGCCAGCAGCTCCTGGAGTGTGTTTCCCGGGTCAGGCCTCCTGGAAGAGTCTCTAGGATCGAGCTGTCTCGCTGTGAGCCGCTCGCTGGTGGACTGGGCTGGGCGCTGGTGAGGACCAGCTGGGACCAGGGCAGTTGGATCCCATGACAATCGGGATAAGGCTCATGCACTGGAACCCAGACCTTGCCCTTGCCAGAGGCTCGCTCAGCTGGCTTTAACCACACTTGCGGAGGGCACAGAGAGTTGAGAAGCTCACTCCATTCTACTCCATCTTAGCCTCACCAAGCCCAGGGCCTCCACGAAAGGAGGATCTCCAAAGACCATTGTCTTTCCTTTAGTCATTCAACAAACATTTATTGTGTGTCTATTTGGTGCAGGACCCAAACCACCTGCCCACACGGAGCAGACATTCTAGTGCAGAGGGAAGGGTGGCAGGAAGTAAATACACTAAAGGGGAAGATAAGGGGAGGCGGGGACAGGCAAGAGCGTTTACGAGAAAGGCCCAAGGTTGGCCCCCTTTCCCTGCCCCCCTTTCTCGTAAAGAATCAAGGAGGCCTTCAGGAGCCAGGAGGCACTGCCTGGCAGTGAGTGCTTGGGAAACATTGCCTGGCAGCGAGCAAGTGCCTGATGCCTTCCTGAGTCAGAACTCTTCAGAGCTGGCTTGAGAAGCTCGGCCTGGAAGCAGTCGTGCGCTCTCGGCCTCCTGCCGTGCTCTGCCGTCCTGTCCTGCGCTCTGAATACTCTCTGGATAGTCTCCCAGCCATTTCCCACCGAGCAGTGAGATGGGAGACCCGTGCATCTTGGTGGGCAGGTCTGGCCCACAGAAGGGTGTGTTCCTTCACTGAGTGCCAGGGTCTACACAGTGCCAGGGTGTGCCTGCCGGGTGCTGGGGCAAGGATACAACAGTGCACTCACTGGGCAGCCCACCAGGAGACAGGCATTACCACCCCACTCCCCAGACCGCGAGTCCCGTCCGGAGCATCTGACATTCCAGGGTCAGGAGCCCCATCCGGGGGAGGTGACTGTGGCTGAAATCTTGGGGATGAGCTGAGCCCCTAGGGGAGGAGATCCGCCCACAGGGAACGCAAAAGCTGCGTCTGACCGTGGGAGTGGGTGTGGCAAACATGGAATAAAGGACCTGAGGGACTGAGGCCAGGAGCTGGGGGCGGGACCGGTGGAGTTGGCAGAGGACAGCATGTCCTGAGAAGAGTGCCAGCCTCCAAGGACTTCCAGCAGGACAGTGGCACCATGAGGCATGTGTGGTGACATGATCTCTGTGTGGAGGGTGCATTGGAGCAGGGGGGATGGGAGGGGGCAGCTGGGCCTGGGGGTGTCGGAGGGCTGGATGGCAGCAGGAGGAGGGTGGAGTCTAGACTCTCCGGGTCTTTGGGAGGAGGCAGAGCCCCGGCCCAGAGCCTGCAGGGTGGCCTGAGGGCATCCTCCTTGGGCAGGTGGGAGCTGAAACCAGGTGTGACAGGCTGGCCTGGAGGATGAGGCCAGAGGCGGAGTTGCCAGGGAGGCCCCAGGGCCACCAGGGGCATCATCCAAGCCCAGACATGAGCGTGCTTCTTGAAGGGAGTGGCCAGTGGTGACCCCAGGGCTGCAGAGGCATGGGGTGAGACCGGTCCCTGGTCCAGGAGGAGCTGCTGGGGGTGGAGGCGCTCCGGGCCTGGGCGCCAGATTGGAGTGGGCCGTGGAGCTGGTGGGAGGGGAGAAACGGGGACAGCGGGTACCGCCAATTCTCCTGAGTTTTTTAATCTTTCTCTTTTATTTAGCACAATCAGTGAAAGGCGTGTTCTAGAACACCAGCCTTAGTCCTCAGACATGTTAATATGAGGCCAGCTTGTAATGGGAGAACAAACACTGCCCATGGCCTGAATGCGGGCAGCAAAGTCCATTTCCAGGCGGCGTCCACCTCAGGGAAACTTCCAAGCCCAGTTGCTCCCTGTGCGGTTGGCGCCGAAAGCCGGGGTGCCCTGTGTTCTCAGGGGTGTCGGCGGTGCTGCAGGCACACCTGGGACCTGCTCTTGAAGTCACCCCACAAGGAGCAAGGCAGCCCACGGATGCCCAAAGCGCAGCTCGGAACAGAGCCAGCAGGCTGGACTCCACGCACACTGTTTGATCTGCAAAAAGTGAAGAAGGAGCAGGCGCGGAGCGGGTAGAGAAGGGAGGGAGATATTTTCTCTTTTATGGCAGAAACCTGAAAGTGTTTAGAAGCCAGTGGGAAGGGTCCTGTTGAGAGGGAGGTGTTGACTGGCAGGGGAGGGCGAGCGAAGGTGCGAGTTCCTGGAGAAGACAGCACACCAGCTTTGCACACAGACCACGACAGGCCCTCCTGCTGCCGGGCGCCCACGCTGTCGCCCACGGCCCTCCTGCAGGCGCCTTGGAGTGGGTCCCTGGCAGTGGGCAGGGTTGGCCCGCCCTTGCAGAGTGAAGGACAGCCTGGGTCTGGGAGCTGCGTGTGAGGGTTGGCGATATCTCCGGGGCCTGTGATCCGCTCCGGGTTGGGCTGGGCTGGGCTGTAGTTGAAGGGCTTTGGGGGACACTAAAGTCCTCACAGGCTCAAACCAACGTCCACCGTGCAGGGTGGTGGCCCTCCCTCTGGAGCTGCTCAGACATTCACGTGTGTGTTCATGGCCAGGCACATACAGGCACACGCACACATGTGCAGAAATGCACATACGTATGCATATTCACACATGCATATACATAGACACAGACTCGGGCAAGCAGGCACACACATGCACAAATGCATCACATGTAGAGAGACACAGTCAGGCACATGTGCACACACAAAATGCACATATATGCATATGTATGCATGCACACACACACACACCCAGAGCTGCACACGCAGGCGCACACACACACACACGCAGAGCTGCCCACGCAGGCACACACACACACACCCAGAGCTGCCCACGCAGGCACACACACACACACACACCCAGAGCTGCACATGCAGGCGCACACACACACACACCCAGAGCTGCACACGCAGGCACACACACACACACCCAGAGCTGCCCACGCAGGCACACACACACACACACCCAGAGCTGCACACGCAGGCACACACACACATATACCCAGAGCTGCACACGCAGGCGCACACACACACACACACCCAGAGCTGCACATGCAGGCACACACACACACATATACCCAGAGCTGCACACGCAGGCACACACACACACACACATATACCCAGAGCTGCACACGCAGGCGCACACACACACACACCCAGAGCTGCCCACGCAGGCGCGCACACACACACACACACACCCCCAGAGCTGCCCACGCAGGCACACACACACACACCCAGAGCTGCCCACGCAGGCACACGCACACATATGCCCAGAGCTGCACATGCAGGCACACACACACATATGCCCACATGTACACTTGTTTGCGTGCAGCACAGGCACGCACACCCAGGCGTATTTATGCATGCACACACACCTACATGTGCAGACCCTCTGGCCTGAGAAGCCCAGGTCTTCCAGAGAGATGGCTGTGCAAGCTTCTCTCTCCCAGGACCAGGCAGAGGCAGCACAGAAGCCCTGATCCATCTGTTCCTAACCCAGCAAGTGGCGCACAATAGCCTCTCTGTGTGGCCCTGAGTGGAGATGAGATTCAAAAAGAAAAAGAGCAGCTTTCAACTTCCTCGACATGAAAGGTCATCGCCCCCTCCCCACGTGGGGGAGTCAGACGACGAGGGAGCCTGGGAGCCCAAGCAGGCTCTCGACAGACAGCTGCCTCTCGCATGTGATGGTGCCACTGTCTTTCTCACCAGCAGCACGACGCTGCAGGCTCTAGGGGCTGCGGGTGGAGACAGATGGCCTGTGCCCTTTGCATCCTTCCTGCCAAGCCGGCTGCTGTACTCCAGATGCGGGCCTTGTTTGTCCTCCCTGCATATCTCTGAGGTCCCCACGAATTGCTGTGTGGCATGAATGTGAGATCCTTGCCACGCTATCCAAAAGGCAAGCCTCCACTTACAGGAGGGACGAAGGCCCTGGGGCGTGGTGGGTGTCCCATTCCCCTGGGAGTTGGGGGATGTAGAGTGCCCCTCTGCACCTGACCTGCCACCTGGTGGTCACTGTGGTGAGAAAGAGATCCTGGGACTGCAGGCCTGGGGTTTTGGGGTGAAGATGTCCTGTATAGAGGCACCAGCTGCCCACAGCCCTGCAGCCACCCTGGCCGAGAGCAGATGATCCAGCCAGTTCTTGGGAACATTATCCTCTTTGTAAAAGTAACTGTGGAATTAGAGCTTGATGTGGGCTTTGGGGGTGCCCTGCAGTGTCTCAGTTCATTCCTACGCAGCAAAGTGGCTCACGAGAGAGCAGGGTCTGCACCGACAGCGGGACCTCCGCGTTCACCTGCTCCCGAGACCACCAGGGAACCATGCTGGGGCTGGGGCTAGGGCTGAAGGTGGGGCAGGAGCCCAGATGCACGGACACCTGCATCATTTGTCCAGCACTGGATCCCAGGGTGTCTCTAGGCATTTTAAATGATCTTTAAAAACAGGGGAGAAAGAAACCAATCCCCTTGAACTTTGGGGCTGTGGCTCCCTTAATCTTTCAGTGACTGCCATGTGAACAGAGCTTTCTGTGGCTCCAAAGAACACAGCCGTATATTCCTTTGGTTTTCTTGAGGTTCTTATGCCAGAAAGATGCAGGTGTTGCATGCCCTCTTGCCCTGTGAGGCTGTGCCCTCAGCCGCCAGCCCAGGACTGGGCGTCCGGCCGTTCTGTCCACGCTGCGGCCCTGCTGTCCGCTAGATGGCGCTGCGTCACGCCCGTGGCCGGCCCGTCTGGAACCCAGGAAGGCCTGGAGGTGTTCAAGGTGGGTCTCTGGAGGCCCAGGTGTCAGCACAATGATGGGGATGAGTCCCCTCCCTGGAGGGTGTGAGATTCCCTCATTGCTGGGCTCTGGCCACCCGGAGCACAGATTTTGTTCACTCACTGCTGGAGAAGCATAGCCTGCCTCAGAACCGCCCCCTCCCTTCTGTGGATCTGGGAGACATGGGTGCAGGCGTGTGTGTGTACGTGTGTGTGCTCACACCTGTGCCTGTGTGTGCCTTGTGCATTCTGTGCATGTGCATGCATGCACACACCTGCGCACACTCCTGTGAGTGCGTGCTCTTGTGCATATGTAGGGGTTGTGTGTGTGCATCTGGGAGCAGGGAAGGGTAGGAGGCAGCTCCGTCTAGCCCACTGGAGGCCGGTCCTGTGTATGTGCTGGACTCCAAGATGACAAAGACCTGCCCAGGTCTCAGCCTCCACTTGTACCTGCTCTGAGCCTCCTTTTACTCATCTGTGAAATTGAGATGCCCCAGTTGCCTCCCAGGTGTGATGAGGTCCCACCGAGACCATGGGAGAGAGGGCCCTCCCCGCAGGCATGAGGCAAAGTGACGTCAGTCCACACCTGTGCTGTGGTCACGCACCTCCGGCAGCGGCCACAGGAAAGACGCTGAGGTCTGCCCTGGGCTGAGGCCCATGGCATCCTGTCCATCATGGGGGTGCCACAGAGTCCCCATCCCACAGGGGAGGAGATACAGGCTGAGAGGCGAAGCCACAAGCCTGGCTCTGAGCCCAAGCTGCTGTCCCGGGCCGCGGTGCCCACACTGCCACTCAGCCCCGGCTGGAGATGCAGTGCTGAGGCGGGCAGGTGGCTTCACCAGCCCCACGAGGCTCAGTGGGACCTGGTGGAGGGTGGCCCTGGTCTTGGAGGAGGCTCGAGCCCGGCATCTGTGTGCTGGAAGCTGGGAATGCTGAGAAGCAGGAGGAAGCTGGGGGGCGCCTCCTGAGCCCCCATGGCGTGGGGACAAAACCCAGGACCCTCACCAGGCAGAGACCCCACCGGGCTCAGTCGCCAGACTTCTGGCTGTCAGCTGGCACAGAGGCCAAGTAGGGGCAACCCCAGAGGAGGAGAATGTGTCACTGGGAGTCTGGACAGCAGTCAACAAGTCCTGGCCCAAACGTGGAGTGCCTGGTGCCGGGCCCTTTGGCAGGGCCTTCCTTGGGGACGGAGGTGACTGCTGGTGCCTGGATCCAGCAAGCTCCCCCATCACCCCGGGCCACTGGAGGCCCTGAGTCACTCCCGGGTGAAAACACAAAGCCAGGCTGGGGCAGCTGACAGGTGGTTCCCAGGGAGGAGCTGAGGGGCTGAGGGGCAGGAGAGGCGGGAGCTGGACACAGTGACTTCTGCGGTGTCAGGCCTCGGCCATCTCCGAAGGAGGGTTCACGTGGACAAGATTTCTGGACGAGATCAGCCTGCTTACCTGTCCGCCAAGGCCCTGCGGCTCGGGTGTCTTTGCGAACCTGTCAGTGATTGGGGTTGGGCCCAACAGCCTGTGCCAGGCTCTTTGGCAGGGCAGTCCTTGCAGCAGTCCTTGAAGGTCACCTTGAAAGCCGAGGCTGGGCAAGGCAACAGACCCATCAGGCACGGGGGGATGGTGTCTGGGGCCCACGAAGGTCACGGTGTGGCCTCACAGGTGCCAATGAGGGAGCCAGAGTCCAGTCACCTGCACTTGCCAGCTGGGCGCCCTGGTACTGGGGGACAAGCTCCTTCCTGGTTTGCGCAAAGGCTGGTGGGTCCTGTCCAGGGGCTGCTGCCCAGCAGTGTGCTCTCGGATCCCTAGGACACGGGGGTCCTAGCCGCATGCGGTGCTCTGTCCCATCAGGCACTAGGCTCCCCCCTCCTATGGAACCGGAGCTCCTGAGGGGTTGCTGGAAAAGTGTGGAACTCTTTTCCTGGGGGCTGAGCCCCCCCTCCAAGGTAGGAAAGAGGACAGTATTAGTGATGGGGACACAGGTACACATGTGGTTTCAGAGCATCAGCTTGGAGAGTGTCTGACTGAGCCGTGAGACAGCCTCACCTGGGGAGAACTTTCTTCCCATTTCACAGAGGGGTAAATAGAGGTGGGTGCTGTGGCATCCTGCCTGGGAGCCCCGGCTGCTTCGAGGTTGAGGAAAGCAAGGAGGTGAGCAGCTCGGGGCCTGCCTTGCAGGTGCACCCGGACCCTGGCTGGGCCTTGCCACCCTGCACCCCTTCCCCAGAGCCCTCTGAGCCTTGGCTGGTGGGTGGACCAAGAAGGGTCTGCAGGGAGGAGTCTGGAAAGAGCGAGGCGCTTTGTGAGGGACCACAGGGGAAGCAGGGCCGAGCCTCGGTGCCTCAGCCTCTGCTGTCCTCAGCTGGGTCTCCCACCGTGTCCCTTCCACTCACTGTGGTCTTGGTGTCCTTCTTGCTTGGGCCCCATGGGTCAGCTGTGGGTGCTTGGACACCCATAAGTGGCCATCCTGCCTGGGTCCCTGGACCTCTTGCCGCTTCTCCCATCCCCACACACCTGCCACCACGCCAGCGGCCACTTTCTAGAACCTTCCTTAGCAAATGAGTTCCTCCATCCCAAATCAGGTGCAGGGGAATGGTGAGTCTTTCTGTAAAAGCCTGTCTGCTGGTGATGGATTCCTGCACAAACAGACCTCCACTAGGGACTGGGGCGACAACCTCTCCCCGCTGAGCGCAGTTGGCGTGTCTCCCGTGGAGCCCGCGCCTCCTGGGAACAGCCTCCTCCTCTGACAAACAGGGCTACAGAGCCAACTTGTTACAGTTTGCGGACCCGCTGCCCTCCGCCGCGGCTCAATGAGGTGGGTGCCTGGGTCCCGGGCCGCCCCTCTGGTGCTGGTATTTGGCTCCTCTTTTTGCAAAATAGAAAGGAATTTCCAGAATCTCAGCGAAACTACACCGCAGCTTGGACTGTGGATTTGGCATCTGTGCGCCCTTTCCCTTTCTTGGGGCAGTCAGGCTGGAAGGAGACCCTGCCCACCCAGGGCACCCCTGAGGTGCAGGGTACTGTGCCTGTGACGCCCTCGTGGGTGCACTAAGCTCCCCGCAGGCCCTGCAAGAGCTTCCTGCTGATCGCTCCCGAGTCACAGATGGAGAAACTGAGGCTGGTTGTTTACTGGGCCTGCCCATCTGGTCAGCAGCAGAGCGGACGCCCCGTCCATGCAGCCTCAGTGCAGCTGTTGCTGGCCACTCGTTTGTTAGGTTCTGGTGGGACCTGGGGGACATCACATTCCGGGAGCCTGCCGAGCCACGGCACACACGGTGGGAAGCCATTCAATGTCATTTCTTGAAAAATCATGCTTCAATCGAATCTCTTCAGTAAGTTACATGGGTTTTTCACTAGTTAACCAAAATAAATTGCATCAGAGGCTAGTGTTTATGAATTTTTAAAACAACGCGCCTGTATTTATCTGCCATTTGTTTCATTTAATTTTTTTGTCTCTGTGCCTTCCTGTTTGGGGGCAGTGCAGCTGCGGGCCGGGCCTGGCCCGGAACACTCAGCGTAGGCTGCCTAAATATTTTATTTGCCGGTTGCAAACAGGAAACGTAATTAGAGGCCTGATTGCCAGCCACGCCAGGGAAAGGGGGTCTCGAGGGGGGCCGGGCTCCCTTTAATCTTTGGAATTTATAGCGTTTGGAATACAGAGCCACAGGGAACAGCCTTTTTGTTTTTTATTTTCTTAACTAGAATGAAGGCAAAGGTTTCTGCAGATAGGAAATTCCCAACTCACAGGACATCCATTGAAATTTTAATAGAATGTTAAAATCCAGCCCCTGAAAGCATCCAGCAGCATACTCCGGTTTGCTTTGAGTCACTGGGTTGGAAAACACAAGAGAAGGTCGAGGAGCAAACACGGACGTGGTGGTGGGAAGTGGGGGGAGAAGGAGGAGAACTTGCTTAGAAAATAATGAAGAAAAACAGAGTTCACAGCTCTTGCAGAGCTCCGTAATTAAAATCCCGGGCGGAAGCGGTTATTTCTCTTTAAGCAGCACCAGAATTAATTTGCCCTTCTAAGCCCTTTATTTTCTGGGCAAAAGAGCTACGCGTCTCTTGCAGTAGCGTACTTGGTAGCCGGCCCTCACCCGGGAAGACCCCAGAAGCCGGGAGTGAGGTGGTCCAGCCTTCCTGTCGGGAGGGGTCAGTTCCAGGGCAGAAGTTGGTGCACCTGGGGAGCTCCTGGCGAGGTGTCCCCTTTCCTGTGTCTCATGCAGCCTTGCACATGTGGGTGAATGTGTAGGGACCCGGGGACGGAGTTGAAGATTGGGACCACCCGGGCCTGCCGGGACACACACAGAGCAGGTAGCGTTAAGATGACCCCTCCTCAGAACAAAGGTTAGCAGCTTCAGGTCTGGCTGACCCTGCCTGGTGGGCAGGTGGCCTCTGTTCCCAGCAAGCATGTCAGGGAACACCGTGTCCAACCCCATACCACTATTCTTGGCTTCAGCTCCCTAGGGGCTGTTCCTGGCTTCCCCAGCCTCTGCGGAGCTCTGGTGGGAGACAGACCAGGCGCTGGGGCTGATTCAGGTGCTACTTCTTGTTGGCCTGTGGTCTGTGGTGGCGCCGGCCTCCTGGAGCTTCTTCTCCGACTGCATTGTGATGGACGTGCCGTCCCCACCTCAGTGAGGCTCAGAGTGGAAAGTGTGTGGGAGAGCTCCCGGCCAACCAGGCCCCTGCAAGCTAAAAGAAAAAAAAATAAGATAAAAAAGAGGAAAGTCATCTTTAATCTCACTGCCCAGAAATAATCTCATGACAGGTACGGCACAGAACCTTCCAGATGTTTCCACGTGCCTTATAAACTTTAATGTACATTTTCACAAAAATGAGGCATGCCCACTGCCCTTGCCTCTCACTCTCTAGTGCGCAGTGAATGCCTGTCCCGTTCGCTGGGCATGAGCTTCCGCAGCAGCGTCTTGGCGTCTGCTGCAAGCCCGTGCCGTCATTCGCATGCCCGTTCTCCTGTCGTGGAAGGGAAGGGTGTTTCCTACTTTTATGAACAACACTGCGGCAGGCGGGCTGTGCTTATGGATATTTGTGGACTTGCTGATCACACACAGCGTCTTTGGAGGTCAGGGGTGGTGCCTGGAGCTGCTCAGAGTTGGGGTGTGTGGATGTGGGCAAGGGGCTCCCCACACCAGGGTTGGGTGCAGGGGCTGGGACAGGGCTGGCCCCAGGGCTTCCATGCACAGCTGTGCAGGCTGCCTACTGCATTCTTCTGGGAGACCTTGTCATCTGAGACATGACGTCGACGGCATCATCTGGAATTGTGCATGGTACTGGCTCTGCTGGGAAGGTCTGGGCGAGGGGAGGACCTCGAGAACCCCGTGGCCCCTCTGCTGGGATGCCTGAGTGGGCTGACCGCACTCCTGTCGCTTGGCTGCTGTTGGTTGATTGCACCTTCCCCTTCGCTGGAGGGCTGACCTGGGTCTGGGCGCTGTTGGCCTTGGGTGAGGAGTGAAGCCCTCTCTGGCTGAGTTGAGTCTCTGTTGCTGCCGGTAACTGGGTTCCCCTCTCAGGCCTCCCTCTCTCCCCTTCTCGTGGCCTTTGCTGTGGCCTCTGTCCTGGACTCTTTTTCCTTTTTGAGACGGAGTCTAGTTCTGTCACCAGGCTGGAGTGCAGTGGTGTAATGTCGACTCATTGCAACCTCTGCCTCCCAGGTTGAAGCTATTCTCCTGCCTCAGCCTCCCAAGTAGCTGCGACTACAGGCGTGCATGGTCACGCCCAGCTAATTTTTGTATTTTTAGTAGAGACGGGGTTTCACCATGTTGGCCAGGATGGTCTCGATCACCTGACCTCGTGGTCCATCCACCTCGGCCTCCCAAAGTGCTGGGATTCCAGTTCTCTCTCATCATTCAAAGCCCAGGCCATAGTGCTCGGAAGCCTCTGTGACCCTCCTGAGTGGGTCCCAGACATCCAGGGAGCTCTGGCAGCCGAGCCGTGGGAACTCGGGGTCCGGTGCACGTTCCTGCTGGAACTTGAGCCCATCCAGGTCCCAGGCCTCTTCGCTCAACTCCCCCACCCCAGCACACACACAGGGACCACCGGGATGTGTTTGCTGAATGCACAAATGAAAGCTGAGTCCACGCCCAACGTTGTCATGTTTTATTCTCACAGGAACGTGATTTGTCAGGTAGGAGGCAGGGAGATGCAGCTGCAGGGACCTGTGGCAACCTGCCGGGTATGTCCTGGAGGCTCCTCGCGGACTCCCATGGCACCTGGGAGGCACGAACCCTCATCCCTGCCGTGCTTGGGGAGGCAAGTGTGCTGACTTAGCCCAGGGTGGGCACATCCTGCTGCAGCCAGCATTGCTACACACACACCCTCACACATATGCACACACACATGCACATATACCCTCACACACATGCCCCCTGCACACACGTGCAGACACACATCCCCTCGGACACATGCACATTCACACACTGCACACACATACCCCCAGGCACACGTGCATCCTGTGGCTGCTGCTGAGTGCCATGGGCAGGGATGCTCAGCCTCCTCGCCTGTGCCCTAAGTCCTGGCCACGCTTTATGCCTTCCTCATCTGAGCCACTCACCCGCCCTGGAAGTCTCTCCCCTCTGTATTTTGGCTGCTTCTCTGGATGAAGCCCTCCCTGGCTGGGGAACCTTTCCCGGCCGAGGTGAGACATCAGCCAGCAGGAGTGCAGGCTGTGCTACGAGGTGAGCTCAGCTCGAGTTGGGAATTGGAATTGGGCACACACACCACGCATGCCCACACATGCACATGAATGAACACACCCAGCCATAATCCCACATGGTCATGCATGCACGCACACGCACACATTCACTCTCACAGGTGCGCACGCATACGCACACATTCACTCTCACAGATGTGTGTGCACATGCACGTGCACACATTCACTCTCACAGGTGTGCACGCACATGCAGGCGCACACATTCACTCACAGGCACACACGCACACATTCATGCTCACAGGCGCGCACGCACACGCACACATTCACTCTCACAGGCGTGCACGCACATGCAGGCACACACATTCACTCTCACAGGCATGCGTGCACACACATGCACACACATTTGCTCTCACAGATGCGCACGCACACGCACATGCACACGCACACGCACACATTCGCTCTCACAGGCGCGTGTGCACATGCACACGCACACATTTGCTCTCACAGGCGCGTGCGCACATGCACGCACACACATTCACTCTTGTAGACGTGCACACACAATGCACCCTCACACATGTGTGCACGCATGCACATGCACACACATGCAGTCTCACACATGTGCACATACATGCATGTGCACACACAACCTCACACGTGCACACATGTACATGCACACACATGCACCCTCACACATGTGCACACACATGCAGCCCCACACAATGCACCCTCACACACGTGCACACACATTCAGCCTCACACACATGCACACACATGCCTACACTCGCACATGCACACACACCCTCACACAGATGCACATATGTGCATACACTTGCATGTGCACACACACCCTCACACACATGCACTTGCACACACTGCACACACATGTCCCCATGTGCACAGTGTCTGAGACTGGAGGGGCTTCCACAGGATGCTGTTAGGGGGTCTGCCCTGAGAGGCCAGCTTTCCATCTCCTGAAGGCCCCACCAAGTCTTGGCTGGGAGAACTGCCCTGACGATTCCTTCTCTCCAGCCTAGGGCCCTTCCAGAGCGTGAAGTTGCTCTGACCCGTTTCTCACTTCCTGGGTGCCTCAGAGCCAGGAGGCTGGAAGAAGCTTCAGTTAATGCTTCACCATTTTTAATTAAACATGAGAACACAGAGGGATGGTGAGCCTGGTGTTTTAAAATATGAATTATGAAAAGCCTCCCCTCCAGATGCTCCCCTCTCAGCTGCTTTACCCCCTGGGCTTTAGTTTGTTTGCTTAAAATTTGTTCCTTTTTTTTCAACCATGAACAATATTTTCTGCCTTCGCTTAAGAAGCTGGCCAGTGAAATTTGAATTAAATTCAGAATCTAAACATTTATTGAGTGTCAAGCACTATGTCGAATTTGGGTGATTTTGAGATGGAAAATACCCAGTTTTTACCCTTGAGGGTTGTACGAGTCTAGCGATGTGAGTTCTACGAAGATTCATTCATGCTTTCATGATCTACTCACAAAGCGTCATTTATTCGTCAGGTGCCAGGTTCTGTACCAGCTGCTGGGGTTGAGGGTGGAGCAAGGCGTGGGCTCTCTTGGCCATTACAGTCCAGCAGGGATCGGAAATCCAACTAGTGATCACACAAGTATACATGAAACTAAAGCTGGTGTCAGTTCCTTGGGAAGTCACCTGAGGCGAAGGGGTGGGCTGCCATGAATGCGGCCTTATTCTGCCGGTGTTCACTGAGGGCTTTGTCCTTGACTAGGTTCCTCTGTAAAATGGGGATGAAGGGTGCTATGGGCACAGTGAATGGAAATTCACACACCTTCCAGAGAAATGGCACCCACCCAGCGTCCCCCCTCCACCCAGCCTCCTTGCGTCCACCCAGCACCCCTCACCTGCACTGGCCCCTGCACCTCATCAGTCCTCCATCAGTGCTGCTGTTTGCCTTGGTCAGAGAGGGCAGGGCCAGGTCTGAGAGCAGGGAGAGCTGGGCAAGTGACCATGGGCTGCCCCCTGCCCTTCATCAACACCACGCATTTGGACTTGGGGATCCTGCAGGTGAGGAGTTCCTTTCCACATTTTTTGTTTGTTTGTTTGTTTTTTGAGATGGAGTTTCACTCTTGTTGCCCAGGCTGGAGTGCAGTGGCGCATTCTCGGCTCACTGCAACCTCCGCCTCCCGGGTTCAAGCAATTCTCCTGCCTTAGCCCCCTGAGTAGCTAGGATTACAGACATGCGCCACCACGGCCAGATGATTTTGTATTTTTAGTAGAGACAGGGTTTCACCATGTTGGTCAGTCTGGTCTCGAACTCCTGACCTCAGGTGATCCACTTGCCTCTGCCTACCAAAATGCTTGGATTACAGGCGTGAGCCACTGCGCCCGGCTTCCTTTCCATGTTGACTCCAAAAGACCAGGAGAAAAAATAGTCCTGGCTAAGCAAAGAACTATCAACTGACTTGAAGAAAGGAAATGTCTGAAGCAAACATGTTCAGTTGTTCACGTAGTCACTCACTCATGCACTTGTTTACTCCAGGCTTTACTGAACTCTGACTATGGCCCAATTCTTGTGGCAAGGAGGATAAGCCAGTAGCTGCCACTCCGTTCAGTGGCCAGGCATGGCCCACATGGCTAATTGGTGCTTCCCTGCCCCATACCCGAGTCCTCAGTCAGATTCATAAACCTGGGGCCCTGGGCAGCTGGGCTGCAAGGGACCTCTTTTTGCTGCCCTGCCCTGTGGAACAGGTACTTACGTGTCCTGAGCCACTCCCTGACCAGGAGAGATGGTCCTGGGACCATCTTGATGACCACAGCATCAAGGGGGCCCCTGGAGATGTGCAGCCCAGGGGAGGCTGATGCACAGAGGAGGAACTGGTTGCCAGTTCACAGGCTACTCAGTGAGTGCCAATTCCAGGCCAGGGAGCGCTCTGGGTGCTGGGGCCCTGATGAGACAAGGCCAACCTGGCAACCTTGTATTTGCATAGAAATCACCTCGTTACTTTGAGCTATTCGAAGCCTCCCAAGACCACTTTTAAGAGCCATGCAATGGTGGCTGGTATGTGGGGAGTCAAACCCAAGGCTCACAGATGTCTTCTGTTTCTATAGAAGGGGACCCTGCTACTCTGACTTTGTTGCCATTACGGGCCTGTGTCTGACTCCTGGGGAGGCAAACATGGCCCACAGCAGTCTCATCAGTGCCACTTGTTCACCTGGTGAGCTGGAATTTCCCATGGCCATGTCAGAGCTGCTTCCCACTAGGAGACTTAAGACTGTAGCCTGGCGCTTGCCCAGATATTTACATATTTTATCGAAATGGTTGATCTTTGACTGCTTTATAGTTACATCATCATTAATGACACCCTCTTAGGGCAGACCTGCTGAACCAAGGGCCAGCCCAGGGACATTTGCATGGTGGTCAGTGGTGCCATCAGCCTCACTCACTAGGCCTTCTCTGCCTTTATCTGTAGCCAGGTATGGGCCCTGAAGGGGTGGTCATCCATCCATCCATTTATCCATCCATCATCCATTCATTTATCCAATCATCTATTCCTCTATTCATCCAACCAACCAACTATCCATTTATCCATCCATCCATCCATCCATCCATTTATCCATCCATCATCCATTCATTTATCCAATCATCTATTCCTCTATTCATCCAACCAACCAACTATCCATTTATCCATCCATCCATCCATCCATCCATTTATCCATCCATCATCCATTCATTTATCCAATCATCTATTCCTCTATTCATCCAACCAGCCAACTATCCATTTATCCATCCATCCATCCATCCATCCATTTATCCATCCATCATCCATTCATTTATCCAATCATCTATTCCTCTATTCATCCAACCAACCAACTATCCATTTATCCATCCATCCATCCAATCATCTATCCGTCTCCAATCACCCATCCATCCAGATCATATGCACATCCATCCATCCATCATCCATCCATTTATCCAATCATCTATCCCTCCATTCATCCAACCAACCAACTATCCATTTATCCATCCATCCAATCATCTATCCATCCAATCACCCATCCATCCAGATCATATGCACATCCATCCATCCATCCATCATCCATCCATTTATCTAATCATCTATCCCTCCATTCATCCAACCAAGCAACTATCTATTTATCCATCCATCCATCCATCCAACCATCTATCCATCCAATCATCCATCCATCCATCCATCCATCCATCCATCCATCCACTTTTTAAGCAGTCAATCAAATTACTTCCTCTCTCTGGCCTTAATTTTCTCATTTGTGAAAAAGTGATAAAATTACCCATTTCACATAATTGTTATGAAGATCATTTCAGATGGTGTGATGGGTATAAAGGACTTGGAATAGTGCTTGGCCATGGTAGTAGGCAGGGTAGCTTGGGTAATTTTTTTGGAGGCATTCCGGCCTGGCAGGCATTCTAGCATGGTAGATTACAGCCTGAGACTGGAGTCAGACAAAACTGGGTTTGTCTGACCCTTGGCAAGCTCTTCATTCTCTGTGAGACTCAGTTTCTTCATCTGGAAAGAGGGCTACTAACTTCTCTCCAAGACTTGATGAGACAATTAAATGAGATAATGTATTTAAGGTGCTTAGCCCTGGGTTCAGGCTTATACCAAGTGTCCACTAAATGAAGACTGTTCATCATCATCATCACACCATCATCAGCAGCAGCATCACCGCTACCACTATCATCACCACCACCACCACCATGATCACCACCATCACCATCATCACCACCATTATCACCATAATCACCATCATCACCACCATCATCATCACCACCATCACCACCACCATCACCACCATCATCATCGTCATCACCACTACCACTATCATCATCACCATCACCTTCGTCATCACCACCATCACCATCACTACCACCATCACCACCATCATTACCACCATTACCACCATCACCATCATCATCACCATTACCACCATCATCACCATCATCACCACCATCATCACCATCATCACCACCATCACCATCATCACCATCATCACCACCATCACCACCATCACCACCATCATCACCACCACCATCACCACCACCATCATCACCACCATCATCACCACCACCATCACCACCACCATCACCACCATCATCACCACCACTATCACCACCACCATAATCACCATCGTCACCATCACCACCATCATCACCATCACCACCATCATCACCACCACCATCACCATCATCACCAACATCACCACCATCACCACCATCATCACCATCATTACCATCATTACCACCATCACCACCATCATCACCACCATCACCACCACCATCACCACCACCATCACCATCATCACCACCATCATCACCACTATCACCATCATCGCCACCACCATCACCACCACCATCATCACCATCATCACCACCATCACCATCATCACCACCATCATCACCATCATTACCACCATCACCACCATCATCACTACCATCACCACCATCACCACCACCACCATCATCTATTCCACAGAGGTTTGTTGAATACTGTCATGGGCTGAACACTTGGATGGTAGTGTGAGAATTTCCATTGTTAGAGAAGTGTGAAACAGTGGTCTCCAAGAGGCCCCTAAAGCAAGTGACCTTTGCAGCAATTTGTTATTGACAACAATTTCCATCAGGGCCAAGCTGAAGCTGACCATGGGCCGGGAACTGTGTGAAGCACCCTCTGTGGGGTGTCTCCTTGAGTCCTCTAGCAGGACTATGGGGTGGATACTGGAAAGCAGGGCCCTGGGATGAGAGACCTTCCAGTCCTGACTCTGCCTTCAGAGACCTGCGTGAAGACCCAGGACCCTTGAAAGACCCACCATTTCTGGCCTAGGCCTGGCTGGGCATCACTGATGGGGCAGGTGACCGCATGCGGCAGCCACGACAGGGCCAGAGTGGCAGCGCTGAAGAATTGGGAAACCCCAGCACTGCTGCCCCACTGGTCCCAGCCTCAGCCTCCATCAGAGTTGTGTGACCCAGCCTCCTCTGTTGGGAAGACGCCTGTGTGTCCCATTTGTGGTCATGAAACCAGCACAAAATGGAAAATCCACCGTCTGCGGGTAAAAGCACCATGGCTTCCAAAGCGTGTTCCTGTCTGTGAACTTATTTCAGCCCCTCCCTGACCTGGGACAAACAGTTCTTTCCCTTCTTGATAGAGGGAAAACTAAGACTCTGGGGGACAAAGGGACCTTCCCAAGGTGGGGTGTGGGTCATTGGCAGAACGGGCACCAGAACCCATGTTCCCTCCCTTCTAGGAGTCTGCAGCCATGGGAAACAGGGCAGCGGAGTTTTCAGCTGCAAAATGAGAGTCAAGGAGTTTGTGTGACCCTAGGCGTGAGCATGGAGGTTCCACAGCAGCCGCTGGGAGCAGAGGCCAAGGGCTGCCTGGACCCAGCAACTCCAAGCAGTGAAGTCTCCCCTCACATCTCTTTCAGTGGCCATAGTAGGCCAGCTCCTGCCCCCAGCACTGCAGCTTGGAGGGTACCTAGGACCGAGCCCCCGGTGGGAAAATCTACTCCCCTCTCCCGGATGCCCAAACCGGAGACTGTACACTGTGTTTACTCAAAATGAATCTTTTTTTTCCCCCTTTGTATTAAAAACAAGAGCAACTGGCTCAAAATAATAATGGATAAACCCTACACGGCAAGAGCCTTGTTATGAGTGAAGATAGCAGGATTCAAAGTGTTGTCTGCAAGCAACTCACCACCTTCATTATGGGTAATTTATTCCAGATGAGATCAGAGGAGCAGTTTATGTGGTTTAAAGACACACACACACACACACACACACACACACACAGAGGCATGTGGCTTGCCATGCTCACAGAACAGGAGATTTATATTTCCTCCCCTTGCTCAGGAACAAATGATAAATTATTCACCAGGATGACGCCGGAAGCCCCCTTGGCAGGCTTGCTGAGCAGTTGGTGGGGAGGGCTGGTAGGGAATCGGGCGCTGGAGCCAGGGAGGGCTGGAGGAGCAGAGCCCAGTGATTGATGTGGTAGACTTGGCCCGGGAGAGTTCCCTGCTAGGCTGAACCTGCCTTCAATCCTTTGTCATCTCTTGCTCTGGCGCTTTCATTGCTAAAAACGAGCCTCCAGCGCTGGGGGCTTCTTGTTGGCAGTTAGGCTGGAGTTGTCTGAGCCTCAGGAGACTTACAGGGCCTGGGGCAGAGGCTGAAGAACACAGGGCTCTGGACCTGAGCTCCTGTTTGCAAAGCCCTTCTGGAGTGTTTTACTGACTCTGGACACGCTTGCCCAGGTTTGAACCCTGGCCCAGCACTTCATGTCTGTGTGACTTTGGGAAAGTTCCTTAGCCTGTCTGTGACTTGGTTTTTTCATCTGTAAAATGAGGGTAATACTCATGCTTACATACCCCTTAGGGTTGTTATTGAAGATTAAGAAACATAAGCCGTGTAAACTGTTTAGCCCAGGGCCATGCATGGAGTTGGCGCCATCATTTTTCATTTTCCCTGGGTGCCCTCTGCATTTCCAGAGAAGGAAGAGTCTCAGGATCTGTGAGCTGCCACTGCGCCCCAGGCCAATGCACAGCCAGTGCAAGGCCACGGACTCCAGCCTCAGCTCCTGCCCCTGCCCTGGCCATTTCTGCTACACTCTGGCAGCTTCCATGGGGCCGCATCCCCCAGCTGGAGCCCCCATCCCATTCTCTGCTCTCTCCTCTCAGGGCTGGGGCTCAATATGGTCTCTCACCTGAGTCTGTCCCCCCAGAACACCTGCCATGTGCTTAGGTTAGCTCTTCCGAATCCCAGCCCTTTAGGGTCTGCCCTGTGGGCACAGTCACTGCTCAGCCCTCTGAGCCTGACGGTATCCTAGGTTTGGCCCCAAAGCTTCAGCTCCCCAGCCAGGGCCTTGTGGTGAGTTGACATCTGGTAGCCCCACCTGAGGTGGGTCAGCTGGTGTGAGCATATGCGTGCATCTCTGTTATGTCTGTGAACGTGTGTGTGGTATGTGTATAAGTATGTCTGTGTACATGTGTGCATGCATGTGTATCTGTGTGTGAATGTGTGTGTCTGAGTGTGTATCTGTGTGTGTGCATGTATGTGTATCTCTGTGTGTGCATGTATGTATCCATGTATGCACATGTATCTACGAGTGTCTGTGTGTGTTTATGTATCTATATGTGTGCACATGTATATATCTGTGTGTATCTGTGTGTGCATGTGTATCTGTGAGCGTGAGTGAGTATGTATCTGTGTTTATGTGCATGTGTGTGTGTGTGTGTGTGAGGCTGTGGGAGGGCTGCATGCTGATGTTCTTCAGGACTTTGCTCCCACAGCAGAGCAGCCGTCTGTCCCTGGGATGTACAAAAATGGAGCTTCCCCCATGGCCAACTCCAGGGAGCTGGAGACTGGTCCACAGTGCCTGGCCTCTCACTCACCCTCTTCTCCATGTCTGACTCCCCCAGCCCCAATCCACCTCATTCCAAAGCCAGTAGTCCGAGAGCCTGGGGCCGAGAGCCAGGAAACTGCTGGTGGGCACTGGCTTCCAGCAGGGTCAGCCAGGGGACTGAGGTGAGGATGCAGCTCCCGTATGCAGAGCCCAAGGACTTTCTCAGTGGGCGTCCAGCACGAGGCCCAGCAGCCGGGGAAGCCGCTCCGCTCCTCTTGCCAGTCCTAGGGAGAAAGGGCATGACCATCCTTAGGCTTCATGACCACAGCCTTCTCAACCCCACAGGGCCGTAGATATTTATTCAGTAATTTTCACAGCAGGACTGCACACTCTACAACAAAGCATTAAACGCGTCAAAATACAATCTTTTTATGGGGAGCAGATTGAAAAATCCATCAGCATGTACCCATCTATCACCAGTGCTGACAGAAACCACTGCAAAGAAAGAACAAACATAAATAAGGGTTGTTCGACTGGGTATGTTGGAAACTGCTGCGAGGTTTCTGGGGGCCCACGACACTGGAACTGAGTTTGCCCGAGGCGGGTGGGATGGAAGGAAGGCCCTGGGCCCCAGGCCAGGTGCAGCAGCTGGAGCCTGGGCTGCTTCTGCGCTGCCTGTACCAGGCCCCGGGCCTCACTTCCTCCCGTGGGATGAGCAGATCCACCTGATGCCCGCCCCTCCCAGGCAGCAGGTGGGAGCAAGTCCTGTAAAGGACTCGGGAGTCAAAGCCGCTGTCCAGGGTCTGATCCTCCTGACTTGGAAGGAAGACCCTCCCCAGACCACCAGCACCCACGCTGCACTTTGCAGAGTTCCCTGACATCCTGAGAAGCGCTGCCTCCGAAAGTTTCAGTGCTGAGAGGAGACACTGTGACCACTCCTGTGGTGGGTGGCGGCCCCAGCACCTGGCGCGGTGCCTCTCCATTGACTCAAGGACTAACGACCGAACTCCGAGACAAGACTGGGCCCAGGTGGTCTGGGCGCCCATCCCCAGCTCCGCCGCTCCACACCCTCCGGTCCCACTTGAGCACCTTGGAATTGTGCGCTCTTTGGGCTCAGGGTGCATGCTGCCGCTGCCCCTCTGCCTAGAACACAAGGCCCCTGTCCTTCCCTTCCTCTACTCCCCACCCCCCACCAAAGGGCTCCCCAGCTTCCAGGTCTTGGATTGATAATTGAAGTTTCCTCTAGGAAGCCTCCCTGCTCCATGCCTCTCTCATCACTGCCTGGTTGCTGCTGCCTCTTCCCCCTCCCTGGGCTTGGGCATTCCTGGAGGGGCCTTGCAGTTGGGTCTCTGGTTGGGGCAAGGCGAAGAACAGTGCCCTGCACAGGGCTGGCTGGCACCCATGCTGCATGAATGAGGCCTGGGGAAGACAGCCGGGGCAGTGCTTATCAGGAGAAGCTTCTCAGAGGAGGAAGCTGACTCCCTGTAGGGCACAGAGGACAGGGAATCTCCATGTGCCAGGATGGGAGCCCAGTGGGGCTGGGGTGGTGGGTTGAAGCTGGGAGTCCTTCTCAGGTGGGGACTGAGGCCTGGCCGTAGCCAGTAACTGTCACTGTGATTACCGTCATCACCCCTGGCTCTCCTCTGCGTGTGCTGCAGGCTGGCTGGGGTGGGGACTGAGGCCTGGCTGCAGCCGGTAACTGTCACTGTGATTACTGTCATCAACCCCGGCTCTCCTCTGCGTGTGCTGCAGGCTGGCTGCTCCCCTCGCCATCCTGGTTGGGGCCTGTGCACGGTTTGAGAGAGGCAGGAGATAGCTGAACCTCTCTCAGGCTTCTTGTCACCATAGATCCTCCCAGCGGCCCTGGGAGGCTGCAGAGGTGGGTGGGAAGCCCTGAAGTGCTCAGCTATTTAGGAGAGCCTCATCTCACCTGCACATGGCGGGGCTCATCAACTCCCAGGGTGGGCAACGTAGCCCCTTGAACACCTCCCTGCTCCCATTCCACTGCCTTCTCAGAACCTGGGATCCCAGGAATCTAGCTGGCCCCCAACTGTGGGTTCTCAGCCCGAACCCCTTCTTAAACTACATGGATTTTCACCCCCTGGCAGCCTGGGAGAACTGGGGCGGTGCCTTCCACTTACACATGCAGACGGGGCAGCCCAGAGAGCTGGAGCAGAGCCCCTGCTGACCCAGGGCAGTCGGTGGCAACTCAGGAGTCCTGACCCCATTCACTGACCCTGGAGGAGGTGGTGACAACCTAATTACCTTCAAAGAAATAAACTAGGAATTGATTTAAGCATTCATTCCCATTTTAATGCTTTGTTTTTGGCATTTAGTTGTTCATGAAAGTCTACAACACCAAAATAACAATGGATACACGGTGAACAGGGTCAACTATCAAGTTGTGTGTGTGTGTGTTTTTTTTTGTAATGGTTTTGAGCTATAACTTGCATGCCATTCTGTTCATACTTTAAAGGGTACAATTCAATAATTTTTAGTATATTCAGAGTTGTGCAACCTCTATCACAATCAATGGTAGAACATTTCTGTCATCTCACAGAGAAGCCCCACACCCTTTACCTTCCTATTCCCTTGACCCCTGTCCCTAAGCAGCCCCACGTCTACTTTCTGCCTCGATGGATTTGCCTGTCCTGGACGTGGCATTGAAATGGATTCATGCAGCATGTGGTCTTTTGCATCCGGGTTCTTTCATCAGCGTGTTTGCAAGGTGCATCCGTGTTGTGGCGTGCGCCAGTGCTTCACTCCTTTTTCCAGCTGAATAATGTTCCGCTGTATGAAGAGTGCCTTTTGCTTATTCATTCATCTATTGATAGACTTAGGGTTGAGTGTACCTTTCGGTTATTATGAATAAGGCTGCTGTGGACGTAAGTTTTTGCGTGGATGTAGGTTTTCAAGTCTCTTATGTACATACCTAGGCATGGGAGTGCTGGGTTCTGCAGTAGTTCTGTGTTTAACTTTTTTTTTTTTTTTGGCGGAGTCTCTCTGTCACCCAGGCGGGAGTGCAGTGGCCGGATCTCAGCTCACTGCAAGCTCCGCCTCCCGGGTTTACGCCATTTTCCTGCCTCAGCCTCCCGAGTAGCTGGGACTACAGGCGCCCGTCACCTCGCCCGGCTAGTTTTTTGTATTTTTTAGTAGAGACGGGGTTTCACTGTGTTCGCCAGGATGGTCTCGATCTCCTGACCTCGTGATCCGCCCGTGTCGGCCTCCCAAAGTGCTGGGATTACAGGCTTGAGCCACCGCGCCCGGCCTGTGTTTAACTTTTTCAGGAAAACCATCAGGCTGTTTTGCAAAGGGGCTGCAACATTTTACATTCCTGCCAGCCATGACGGAGGGTCCAGCCACCCACCCAAGGGCTTATCCCACAAGCTGCAGCCACACATTCCCCAGACCCTGACCCCTCAAAGCCCTCCCTCCTTCGATCCCTAGCACCCCAAGAGTGGGCAGGGCTGTTTCCCCATCCTGAGATGCTGGCCAAGGTCAAGTGGCTGGAAAGGAGTGGAGCAGGTTTCCAATGCAGGCTGGGCCCCAGAACCACCAATTTTCCCAGAGGAGCTGCCCGTGGCTGCCTGATGCCTCAGGTGGGCCCCAGAGAGCGTTTAGCTCTGTCGGCAAGAAAATGAAGGGCCAGGCATTTATTTTTTTCTCTCAGCCAGAACAACCCTGTGTCTGTCACAGCTGAGCAAATTTGTATTAGCAGCTAAACTGACAGACCCCACGCAGCTCACGCGGCTTCCGCAAAACCTGCCTTCCGCGTGGCTTTTCAGCTGATTAATAAATTAAACGTCGTCCACACACCCACCCACACAGCACGCTGGTTTCCTTTCTTGCCGCCTCGTGGAATATAGATCCCAGCCACATATGCCACACTGGGCTGGGTGTCTGGGCACTGCCAGGGCTGGAGACTGGGGCGCAAGCTGAGGTATCAGCAATGGGGGTTTCTGAGTGAGGATGACCAGCAGGGCAGAACCAGCCCAGGAGCCACAGCGACCCTGCATCCTGTGTGGTCCAGCGCAGCTCCCGGAGACCCTTCGGTACAGTCTCTCCTCTCTAAGACGATGGGATGATGACACAGTAGCCCAGCAGATCAGAAGGCAGAGGCACCCGGCGGGTGCTGCGATTCCCTGACAGGGGTGTGACCTCCTGGGATGCCCAGGCCACCCCTCTTCACTCATGTTTTGATGCTGGCTTTTGCTCCAGGGTCCCCTATGGCGTGGCGCCTCCATATTCCTGATCATTCCTGGTCCTGTCTTCATTTAGAAATGTTGGTTCATCATGGATTGTTTGCATGCAATTCGACTTAAAGTACATTGCATTAAAGTGTTCTCTGTCTCGATGACTGTGTTCGTTGGCACCTCTGCCGATTTTGCCCCTGAGGTGAGCGCCTGGCCCACCCTGTCCTAAGTCCAGCCCTGTGTGTCCAGCCCTGTGTGTCCAGGGCCTGTGTGTCCGGCCCTGTGTGTCCAGCCCTGTGTATCCAGGGCCTGTGTGTCCGGCCCTGTGTGTCCAGCCCTGTGTGTCCAGCCCTGTGTGTCCAGCCCTGTGTGTCCAGGGCCTGTGTGTCTGGCCCTGTGTGTCCGGCCCTGTGTGTCCAGCCCTGTGTGTCCAGCCCTGTGCATCCAGCGCCCTGTGCATCCAGCCCTGTGCGTCCAGAGCCTGTGTGTCCAGCCCTGTGTGTCCAGCCCTGTGCATCCAGCGCCCTGTGCATCCAGCCCTGTGCGTCCAGCCCTGTGCGTCCAGCCCTGTGTGTCCAGAGCCTGTGTGTCCAGCCCTGTGTGTCCAGAGCCTGTGTGTCCAGCCCTATGTATCCAGCCCTGTGTGTCCAGCCCTGTGTGTCCAGCCCTGTGTGTCCAGCCCTGTGTGTCCAGGGCCTGTGTGTCTGGCCCTGTGTGTCCGGCCCTGTGTGTCCAGCCCTGTGTGTCCAGCCCTGTGCGTCCAGCCCTGTGCGTCCAGCCCTGTGCATCCAGCGCCCTGTGCATCCAGCCCTGTGCGTCCAGCCCTGTGCGTCCAGCCCTGTGTGTCCAGAGCCTGTGTGTCCAGCCCTGTGTGTCCAGAGCCTGTGTGTCCAGCCCTATGTATCCAGCCCTGTGTGTCCAGCCCTGTGTGTCCAGCCCTGTGTGTCCAGCCCTGTGTGTCCGGCCCTGTGTGTCCAGCCCTGTGTGTCCAGCCCTGTGTGTCCAGCCCTGTGCATCCGGCCCTGTGCGTCCAGCCCTGTGCGTCCAGCCCTGTGCGTCCAGCCCTGTGTGTCCAGAGCCTGTGTGTCCAGCCCTGTGCGTCCAGCCCCGTGTGTCCAGCCCCGTGTGTCCAGCCCTGTGCGTCCAGCCCTGTGTGTCCAGCCCTGTGTATCCAGCCCTGTGTGTCCAGGACCTGTGTGTCCAGCCCTGTGTGTCCAGCCCTGTGTGTCCAGCCCTGTGTGTCCAGCCCTGTGCGTCCAGCCCTGTGTGTCCAGCCCTGTGTATCCAGCCCTGTGTGTCCAGGACCTGTGTGTCCAGCCCTGTGTGTCCAGCCCTGTGTGTCCAGCCCTGTGTATCCGGCCCTGTGCATCCGGCCCTGTGCGTCCAGCCCTGTGTGTCCAGCCCTGTGTGTCCAGCCCTGTGCGTCCAGCCCTGTGTGTCCAGCCCTGTGCGTCCGGCCCTGTGCGTCCGGCCCTGTGTATCCGGCCCTGTGCGTCCGGCCCTGTGTGTCCAGCCCTGTGCGTCCAGCCCTGTGCGTCCAGCCCTGTGTGTCCAGCCCTGTGCGTCCAGCCCTGTGTGTCCAGCCCTGTGCATCCGGCCCTGTGCGTCCAGCCCTGTGTATCCAGCCCTGTGTGTCCAGCCCTGTGCGTCCAGCCCTGTGTGTCCAGCCCTGTGTGTCCAGCCCTGTGTGTCCAGCCCTGTGTGTCCAGGGCCTGTGTATCCAGCCCTGTGTGTCCAGCCCTGTGTGTCCAGCCCTGTGCGTCCAGCCCTGTGTGTCCAGGGCCTGTGTGTCCAGCCCTGTGTGTCCAGCCCTGTGCGTCCAGCCCTGTGTGTCCAGCCCTGTGCATCCGGCCCTGTGCGTCCAGCCCTGTGTATCCAGCCTGTGTGTCCAGCCCTGTGTGTCCAGCCCTGTGTGTCCAGCCCTGTGTGTCCAGCCCTGTGTGTCCAGGGCCTGTGTATCCAGCCCTGTGTGTCCAGCCCTGTGTGTCCAGCCCTGTGCGTCCAGCCCTGTGTGTCCAGCCCTGTGTGTCCAGCCCTGTGTGTCCAGCCCTGTGTGTCCAGCCCTGTGTGTCCAGGGCCTGTGTATCCAGCCCTGTGTGTCCAGCCCTGTGTGTCCAGCCCTGTGCGTCCAGCCCTGTGTGTCCAGGGCCTGTGTGTCCAGCCCTGTGTGTCCAGCCCTGTGCGTCCAGCCCTGTGTGTCCAGCCCTGTGCATCCGGCCCTGTGCGTCCAGCCCTGTGTATCCAGCCTGTGTGTCCAGCCCTGTGTGTCCAGCCCTGTGTGTCCAGCCCTGTGTGTCCAGGGCCTGTGTATCCAGCCCTGTGTGTCCAGCCCTGTGTGTCCAGCCCTGTGTGTCCAGGGCCTGTGTATCCAGCCCTGTGTGTCCAGCCCTGTGTGTCCAGCCCTGTGTGTCCAGGGCCTGTGTATCCAGCCCTGTGCGTCCAGCCCTGTGTGTCCAGCCCTGTGTGTCCAGGGCCTGTGTATCCAGCCCTGTGTGTCCAGCCCTGTGTGTCCAGCCCTGTGTGTCCAGGGCCTGTGTATCCAGCCCTGTGTGTCCAGCCCTGTGTGTCCAGGGCCTGTGTGTCCAGGGCCTGTGTATCCAGCCCTGTGTGTCCAGGGCCTGTGTGTCCAGCCTTGTGTGTCCAGGGCCTGTGTGTCCAGGGCCTGTGTGTCCAGCCCTGTGTGTCCAGCCCTGTGTGTCCAGCCCTGTGTGTCCAGAGCCTGTGTGTCCAGCCCTATGTATCCAGCCCTGTGTGTCCAGCCCTGCGTATCCAGCCCTGTGTGTCCAGGGCCTGGACTGGCTGCAGGGAGCTGGATGTGTGGTGAGGGAGGGCAAGGGTGAGCTGGGACCACACTGGCCTCTCATGGCCTCCAGGTCACTGACGTGGGTGTGCCATGGGAGCCCAGCGGAGAAGCTAATGCCTTCCTCGTGGGTCGACACATACCAGGCTCAGGAGCCTGGGAGGGAAGAGGAGCTGGTGTGGCCAGCAGGCTGTGGCCCCACAGCCACACGCAGGGTGGCCATGAGGTGGGTGAGTGCCGGCGCTCCACTTCCCGCCAGCCCCCGAGTATTTCAAAGGATGGGCTTAGGCATCTCACTTCCCTGAAACTGCATAGAGACCTGCTGTGCGGCAGCGCCTACAGCGGACAGTACTGTAACGTACACTTAAAGATCTGCTAAGAGGGTTGATCTTAACGTTAAGTTTAAGCCCTATAAACACTTGTGGGATGAGAAATGGGAATGGATGAATGATGAAGAGGCCTTGGGTTACCATCCTCAAATCACTGAAGGTAGGTGGGGGGACGAATGTGGTGGTCGTGTCCTCTGTGACTCCAGAGGACAAACCCAGGAACCAAGGGGAGAAGCTGTGGGAAAGCACCTTGTCACAATCCAGGGACGGTTCTTCTCGGCTGTCAAATGTGGTTTATTTCTCTCTTCCCTTATAACAATTGCAATAGTTAAATTCCTGTGCATCAGGGAAGCAATGAAAATCCAGATGTCTAGGAGGGAGAACCTGAAAGTCACGCACAGTCCAAGGACCAGAGACAACAGCAACCGATGATCAACGTAGTTCTCATCACTTGTAACAAATATGGCCACAGCCAGGCACACTCCCAGTGTCGGCCACTCTGAACCATCGTCTCCAGGTAACTGCAATGGAATTGTCTCCTGCCAGGCAGAGGTTGCAGTGAGCTGAGACCACGCCACTGCACTCCAGCCTGGGCAACAGAGGGAGACTCCATCTCAAAAAATGGAATGGAATGGAATGGAATAATAACTTCTGCCATTTCCACATAACCTCAACAGGAGCATTTCCCGGTATTCTGTATATTTCACAAACCTTATTTTTGATGTCTGTGTAACATTTCATTGAAATGTCTTATCCTAATTTATGTAAACACCTCTTATCGTTGGATATTAGGTCATTCCTGATGTTTTACTATGGTAAGATGCTCCACAATCTTGGTGACAACACTGTCAGGAGAAAGTCCTAGGTGGCTCTGCTGCCATGAAACAGGGCTTTGTGAAATGAGGAGGTGTCAATGAGCCCATCGCCCCGAGTGGCCGCACCTCTTTACTGAGCGCCTACCGTGGGCCTGGCAGGAGACGCTCAGGGTCACCCATGGAAAAATAAATAATCAATGTCAGTGCTCTGTCCTGTCTCCACAACTCTGGGGTCTCAACCTTGTCTGAGGGTCAGAATCCCCTGGAATTCCGGGCCCTATTCAAGAGATTTTGAGGCAATTGGGCCAGAGCAGGGCACAGACGTTATTATTATCTTTTTAAATTGTAAACGTTTATGCTGAGATTACTGTATAGCTACATGCAGTTGTAAAACATGATACAGAGAGGTCCCCTGAACCCTTTACCCAGTCTCCCCAATGGTAACATCTTGCAGAACTCCAGCCCAGTGTCACCAGCAGGATACTGACAAAGACACAGGCAAGATACAGAATGTCCTTCACCATGAGGAGCCCTCGGGGTGCCCTTCATGGTTACACCTGCTTCCCACCTCCCTCCTGTGCCCACCTGCACCTTAACTCCTGGCACCCACTACTCTCTTCTCTATCTATGTAATTTGGCATTTAAGGACATTATGTAAATAGAACCAAACAGTATGGAACCCTTTGGAATTGGCCTTTTTTTGCTCAGCAGAGAGCTCCCTTGAGCTTCGACCCAGTTGCTGTGGGATGTATCAATAGTTTGTTCTTTTTAATGCTGTGGGATTCCAGTGTGCTGGTGGGGAGGTATCACAACTGGTGTAGCCACTCACCTACTGAAGGGCATCTGGCTTATTTCCTGTTTGGAACTATTACAAATAAAGCTGCTATGAGCATCTTGGTTAGGGTTTTCAGTAAACATGTTTTTGTTTCTCTGGAATAAATGCCCAAGAGTGCAATTACTGAGGAGTATGGTCACTGTGTTTTGTTTTACAACCAACTGCCAAGCTGTCTTCCATAGTGGTTGTAGCATTTCATGTTCTCACCAAGCAAGGTTTGAGTGATCCAGTTTCTCTGCATCCTGCCATTGTTTAGCAGTTGTTTTTATTTTAGCCATTCTGATAGATCTGTTGTGATAGCTTATGGTTGTTTAGTGTGCACTTCCCTAATAGCTAATGATGTTGAACATCTATTCATATCCCTATTTGCTATTTGTATGTCCTCTTTGGTGAAATGTCTGTTCATGTTCCTTGCCCATTTCATAAATAAATTCTTTTTCTATTGAATTTTGAGAGTTCTTTATATCCTATAGATACTTGTCTTTTGTAGGGTATATGACTTGCAAATATTTTCTCCCAGAATGTAGCTTGTCTTTTCATCCTCTTTTTTTTTTTTTTTGAGACAGAGTCTCACTCTGTCCCCCAGGCTGGGGTGCAGTGGCCGGATCTCAGCTCACTGCAAGCTCCGCCTCCCAGGTTTATGCCATTCTCCTGCCTCAGCCTCCCGAGTAGCTGGGACTACAGGCGCCCACCACCTTGCCCAGCTAGTTTTTTTTTTTTTTTTTTTTTTTTTGTATTTTTTAGTAGAGATGGGATTTCACCGTGTTAACCAGGATGGTGTCGATTTCCTGACCTCGTGATCTGCCCGTCTCGGCCTCCCAAAGTGCTGGGATTACAGGCTTGAGCCACTGCGCCTGGCTTTTTCATCCTCTTAATGCAATCTTTTGCAAAAGAAAAGTTTTTAATTCTGGTGAGACCCAATTTATCATTTTTTCTTTTTATGGGTCACGCTTTGTCAAGTCTAAAAACTCTGTCCAAAGTCATATTTTTTTTTTTGTAAAAATCTTTTACTTTGTATTTTACACTGAAGTCCATGATCTATTTTGAGTGAACTTTTGTATAAGGCGTGAGGTTTAGGTTGAGTTTTGCTTTTTGTCCATAGGTGTTCCACTGTTCCAACACCATTTGTTGTAAATACTATCCTTCTTCCACTGAATTGCTTTCTCATCTTTGTCAAAAATAAGTTGGACATATTTGTATGGTCTAATTCTGGTTTTTATATTCTGTTCCATTGATCTATGGATTTATCCCTCTCCTAATACCATGCTGTCCTGATTGCTGTACCTTTATAGTAAGTCTTAATATCTGGTAAAGATTCCACTTTCAGTTATAGTCAGCTTTTTTCTAGGTCATTTATCTTTCCATATGCATTTTAGAATAGGCTTGTCCATACCTACAAAAATATGACTGGTATTTTGATAGGAATTGTGCTAAATCTATAGATTGATTGGAAGATAATTGATATCTTTACTACTATGCTGAGTCTCCCCATCCATGAACATTGTATGTCTCTTTATTTATCTAGGCTTTCTTTAATGGTATAAGTATTTATAAAGACCCCCAGCTGCTGACCTGAATGGACATCAACTTTGCAGCAACCTCTGTCTGCTCCATACACTCTCTGGCCTGCCTGAGAACTTCCCACTTCCTGGAGACTTCCCAGTGAGCAGGGCTCCAGGACCCTGAGCACCCACACTCTTGGGCGCTGTGGAGTCTGGAGTGGAGCAGGGTGGCTAGGGCTGTGGCTAGACAGGGGCCGTGCTCACTGGGGCAGGTGCTCACCTGCATCTTCTCAGTGGGAATGGCTGAGGACGGGGCAAGGGGTGCCCCAGGGCGTGCTCTGCCTTAGGCTCTGGAAAACTAGATGTGAAGGTGGGAGCGGGGCTGCCGTTTTTGTTTTATAAACATCAGCCCTGTGTCGATACAAGTGCCATCAAGCTCAAAACTGGGAGATCTGCTGGTCTCCGGAGATCCACAGACTCGGCACCCGCCCTCACTAACCAGCGACATGTGCCAGTATGCTTGTCCACCTGCAGTGCATGAGAGTTTGGGTTGCTCCCGTCCTTGGCCACACTTTTTGCCTATTTGATGAGAGTGAAATGTCGTATCATTGAGGAGTTGTTTTTTGTGTTTTTAAAAAATGTTTTCCTTTTTTATTGAGGTATAACATATGCAGGATGTGCAGTTAGATGAAATTTTACATATGTGTATGACCATTTGTCAGTTGGGTCAAGACATGGAGGCCCAGGTCAAGACATGGTGCCCAGCTCCCCAGCAGACACTTCCCACGCCTCACAGGCAACCGCCTCCCCGAAGGCAGCCACTGTTCCTCTTCTCTCGCCGCAGGTGCGTTTGGCCTGGTTTTACATCTGTGCTCATGAGGGACATTGAACTGTAGTTTTCTTGTGCTCTCTTTGGTTTGCATATGAGGGCAATGCTGGCATATTAGGATATACAGAAGAGGAGATGTATCATGGGCATTGACTCGCACTATTATGGAGACCAAGAAGTCCCGTCTGCAGTCTGCAAGCTGGAGACCCAGGAAAGCTGGTGGCTTAATTCAGTCCAAGTCCAAAGGCCTGAGAACCAGGAGCTCTGATGTCTGAGGGCAGGAGAAGATGGATGCTTCAGCCTAAGCAGAGAGAGAGAGAGAGAGAGAGAGAGAAAGAGAGAGTCAGTTGCCCTTCCTCCACCTTTTTGTTCTATCTGGGCCGTCAACAGAGTGGATCGTTCCTGCCCACATGGGTGAGGGCAGACCTTTACTCAGTCTACTGATTCAAATGCTAATTCCTTCTGAAAACCCCGTCACAGACACACCCAGAAATAATGTTTTACCAACCGTCTGGGCATCCGTCAGCCCTGTCGAGTTGACACACACAATTGACCATCACAGCTGGCCTCATAGAATGAGTTACGAAATATTTCTTCTGCTGCTGTTTTCTGGAAGATGGTGTAGAAAACCTCTAGGTGCAATTTCTTTCTTACATGTTTGGTAGAATTTGCCAGTGAAGTCCTCAAAAAGCCAGTGAATTTGCCAGTGAGGGCCTGGCGTTTTCTGTTTCAGAAGATTGTTAATTGTTGCCTTAATTTAAAAAATAGTTATTGGTCTATTCAGATTGTTTATTTATCCTTGTGCGAGTTTGGTGGATTGTGTCTTTCAAGGAATTGGTTCATTCCATTTATGTTATCAAATTGTAGCCAGTTTTAAAATTTTATGTAAATATAAACATAACACTATGCATAGTTTTGTGTCTGGCTTGTTTTATTCAGCACTGTGTCTGTGAGATTCCCCCGTGTTTATATTTTTTCACTACCGCGGAGGCTTCCACTGTGTGGGTATTTGCCGACGTGTTTACCCGTTCACCTGTTGATAACCATCTGGATTGCTGACAGGTTTTGGCTGTTATGAATCTAGCTGCCACAGGCATTCTTGGATAAGCCTTTTGGTGAATCTATGCAGTTATTTCCGTTGGATAAATACCTAAGAATGGAATTTCTGCGTCATAGGGAAACCACTGAAGAGTTTTCCAAAGTGTTGGATCATTTTTTTTCACTCCACCAACTCCAATATGAGAATTCAAGTTGTTCTAAAACCTTCCTAGCATTTATTATTATCTAATTTTAGCCATTCTGATAGGTATGTAGGAATAATTCATGTTGGTTTTAATTTGCATTTCTTGGATGACTAATGGTGTTAAGCAACTTTTGAAATATATTGATTAGCTATTTGTATGTCTTCTTGTAAGAAGTGTCTGGTTTTTGCCCATTTAAAAATATTGGGTTGTCTACCTTTTTAAAATTGATTTGTGGATTCTTTATATATTCTTCTCCAAGTTCTTTTTTGGATATATGCTTTACAAATATCTTCTCCTCATATATGAGTTTCCTTTCTACTCTCTTAATGATGTCTTTTGATAAACAGAAGTTCTTAATGAGGTTCAATTTCTCAAACTTTTATTTTAGGATTATTGGGTTTTTTTTTTTGTGCCTAACAAAGCTTAGGTGATCCAAAGATCATGAAGATGTTCTGTGTCTTCTTCCAGAAATTTCACTGTATTTTTGGCTCACTTTGAGTGCATTTGCTTGCATGGGTATGAGGTAGGGGGCCAGAGTTTATTCTTCCCCATTAGGTATTCAATGAATCCAGCATCATTTATTGAAAAAGATTTTTCTTTTCCCCCATTGAATTGCAGAGGCCTTGTTGTCATAAGTATGAGAAGAGCATGCATGTGTTTCTGGGCCCTCAACTCTCTTCCATGGAACCACTAATTTGTTCTTGTGCTAAGGCAATGCTGTCTTATCTACTATAACTTCGTAATGTGTCTTGACGTCTGGCAGCAGAAGTCCCCTGGCCTGGTTTCGCATCTTCCTCTCCACTGTCCTAAATCCTTTCCACTTTCATAGAAAATTTGGAATCAGCTTGTCAATTTCCATAGAACTGTTGTGATTTTGATTGGGATCAGTTTGGGGAGAATTGATGTCCTTACAATATTGAGGCTTCGAATCCATGAACATGGGATAACTCTCCATTCGCTGAAGTCTTTAACACTCTTCTCATCAATATTTTGTGGTATTGAGGGGACAGATCTTAGCCATTTAAAAATTATTTCATTCTTAGGTATTTGGTGCTATTTAACTGATATTTTTAATAATTTTATTTCCAAAGCATTTGTTGATATTATATGAAAATACAATTTATTTTTGCATTTGATCTTGTATCCAGTAATCTTGCTGAATTCAAATAGTTTGTAGAGTTTTAAATTTTATTTTCTACATACACAATTGTATCATCTGCAAATAATGAAAATCACATTTCATCCTTTGAAATCTTTACATATTTTATTTTTTTCTCTTGCCTTATTGACTGAATAGAATCTCTAGGACAATGTTGAGTAGAAGTGGTGATGTCTGACTGCTTTAAGATAACTTTTTTTTTTTTTTTTGGCCAGGGTTTTGCTGTGTCACCCAGGCTGGAGTGCGATGGCACAATCTCAGCTCACTGCAGCCTCCACCTCCTGGGTTCAAGCGATTCTTGTGCTTCAGCCTCCTGAGTATCTGGGACTGCAGGCACGCACCACCACGCCTGGCTAATTTTTGTATTTTTAGTAGAGATGGGGTTTCACCATATTGGCCAGGCTGGTCTGAAACTCCTGAGCTGAAGTGATCTGCCAGCCTCAGCCTCCCAAAGTGCTGGGATTGTAGGCGTGAGCCACCATGCCCAGCCAGCTTTATGATAACTTTTGGTGGCTCTATGCTGTTTTCTTCAACAGAATGTTTGCCATTTTTGACCTTTGCCATTGCATGTGCATTTTAGAAACAGATTGTCAAACTCTAAACACACACACAAATGATGCAAGTATTTTAAGTAAAATTAGGATAAAATTGTAGGTCATTTGAGGGGAAATTAACATTAGCATCTGGTAAAGTACAGTTTTGAGCGTTATGGTCCAAAAACATCTTGAGCATAATATATCTCTCTATCTTTTCAGATAACATTTCTCTTTTATTATTTTCTTCATAAATATTTTGCACACATTTTGCTATATTTTTCCTAAGTATTATATATGTGAACCCTGAAAATCTGAGACAGGTCTCGGTTAATTTAGAGTTTATTTTGCCAGGGTTGAGGACGCCCCCATGACACAGCCTCCGGAGGTCCCGATGACCTGTGCCCAAGGTGGCAGGGGCACAGCTTGGTTTTATACATTTTAGGGAGACATGAGACATCCATCAATATATGTAAAAAGTACATTCGTTCAGTCCAGAAAGGCAGAGGCAACTCAAAGCAAGGTCCCCCAACTGGAGGCTTCCAGGTCACAGGGAGGTGAGACAGGTGGTTGCATTCTCTTGAGTTTCTGTTAAGTCTTTCTGAAGGAGGCCATCAGAGCATGCACCTGTCTCTGAGCAGAGGGATGACTTTGAATAGAATGGGAGGCTGACTTGTTCTGAGCAGTTCTAGCTTGAAGGGGCCCAAGATATTTTCCTTTCACATATATTTTTGATGTCATTGTAAATTACACCTTTATAATTTCCCTTTTCTGTATTTATGTAATGTTACTTATTATCAGTGTAAAGAAAAGGAATTTTTTGTAGGTTAATTTTGTATCTGATAACCATTCTGCATTCTTTCATTAATTCCAGTTATTCATCTGAATATTCTTTTGGACTTTTAATATGGACACCCAGTTATATCATCTGCAAATAATGGCGCTTTTACTTCTCTCTTTTTAACCCTATATTGTTTATTTCTTTCTCTTACCTCATGATACAGGCTGGAAACTGCTCTCAATACTGAAGAGAAAGATGGAAAGGAGATCATCTTTGTCTGGTTCTCGGTTTAAGAGAAAGCTTTTAACACCTCATAATTAATGTGATTCTTTTCGTATCCATCTCCTGAAAACAGCCTTCACCAAGTTAAGGTAATTCCCTGTTATATTTAGTTTGTTAACAGGTTTATTTTAAAATCATATGTGACTATTGAAAAATTCTATTTGCATTTCTTTGATCTTAGCGTAATTGAATGTTTAAAAATGTTTGGTAGTTCTTTCTTTTTAAAAGAACATTGATTTACTTATTTTATTCATTCAGCCTCTTGCAATGTGCCAGGCACCCTGCTAAACATCAGGAATATGACTCATAAAAAGCATTGCTCATAAAACCAATGCTTTTAATTTTGATAAGATCCAATTTATCAAGTTTCTCCTTTATGATAATTACTCTTGGTGTCAGCTGAAACACTCTGCCCTAGGTCCTGACGATCTTCTCCTATTTTTTCTAAAAGTTTTATAATTTCATATTTTACATTTAAGCCTGTGAGCCATTTTGAGTTAATTTTTGTAAAAGTTGTGAGCCTTAAGCTAATCTTCTTTCTTGCATCTAAATATCTTAGGCAAGAGACATTTTCTATTGCTGTCCAATTGCTCCAGCACCATGCATTGTAAATGCTACTTTTTGCCCGTTGGATTGCTTTCACATCTTTGTCAAAAATCAGTTGGGCATATTGGTGTGGCGACTCCTGGGTTCTCTGCCCTGTTCCATCGAACTGTGTATCCACCCCTCTGCCAATACCACACTGTCGGTCAGGTGCGGTGGCTCACACCTGTAATCCCAGCACTCTGGGAGGCTGAGGTAGGTGGATCACCTGAGATCAGGAGTATGAAATCAGCCTGGCCAACATGGTGAAACCCCATCTTTATTAAAAATACAAAAATTAGCTGGGCGTGGTGGCAGGTGCCTGTAATTCCAGCTGCTCAGGAGGCTGAGGCAGGAGAATCGCTTGAACTCAGGAGGCAGATGTGGCAGTGAGCCGAGATCCTACCACTGCACTCCAGTCTGGTGACAGAGCGGGACTCTGTCTCAAAAACAAAAACAACAAACAAACAAAACAATAACAACAACAACAACAAAAAACCCCACACTGTCTTGATTTCTATACCTGTATAGTAAGACTCAATATCTGGTACAATGATTCCTCCACTTTATTTTCTTTTTACAAAGTTGTTTTCCCTTGCAAATTTGAATTCCTGTTGTATCTTGCTTTTCTTATGTCCTTTGCCTTTCTCCATATATTTAATTTAATTTTTTTGAGACAGTCTCATGATGTTGCCCAGGTTGGAGTGGAATGGGGGGATCTCAGCTCATTGCCACCTCCACCTCCCAGGTTTAAGCAATTCTCATGCCTCAGCCTCCCAAGTAGCTGGGATTACAGGCTGGTCTTGAACTCCTGACCTCAGGTGATCTGCCCACCTTGGCCTGCCAATGTGCTGGGATTACAAGCGTGAGCCACCGTACCCGGCTGATTTTAGAATAAGTTTGTCTATATCTACAAAAAATCTCCCTGGTATTTTGATAGGAATGAAGTTAAACCTAGATCAACTGGGGGAGAACTGACATTTTCACTGGTTAGGTCTGCCGATCCATGAACACACAATATCTCTTCATTTATCTAGATTTTTTTTCATTTCTTTCATTAGCATTTTATAATTTTCTGCATACTAATTCTATCCATATTTCATTAGATTTATATGTAAGCATTTTGTTTTCTTTGTATATGGTATGATGTCTTTGATTTAGTTGTTTTTTTTTTCTTTTTTTTTTTTTTTGAGACACAGTCGGGTTCTGTCACCCAGGCTAGAGTGCAGTGGCATGATCTTGGCTCACTGCAACCTCTGCCTCCTAGGTTAAAGTGATTCTCCTACCTCAGCCTCCTGAGTAGCTGGGACTACAGGTGCATACCACCTTGCCTGGCTAATTTTTTTTTTTTTTTTTTTGTATTTTTAGTAGAGACGGGGTTTCACCATGTTGGCCAGGATGGTCTGTATTTCCTGACCTTATGATCTGCCCGCCTCAGCCTCCCAAAGTGCTGGGATTACAGGCATGAGCCACTGTGCCCAGCCTGATTTAGGGTTTTGCATATTCATTATTAACAAATAGAAATGGAATTAAGTTTTGTGTGGTGATTTTGTACCCTATGACCTTGTGGAACTCACATAGTTCTAGAATATTTTAGTTGATTTTTTGTGGTTTTCTACATAGATAATCATATCACCTGCAAATAGAGACAGGTTTATTTTATTCTTTTCCAGTCTTCATATTTTTTCTTCTTCCTGCTTATTACTGGCTATAACTTCCAGTACTGTGTGTTGAAGAACAATGTCTTGTCCCCAATGTAAACGCCTGCATTTTTGAAAGGTATTTTCATCAGGTACAAACTTCCTGGCTGGCAGTTATTTTTCTTTCAGCAGTTTAAATGTTCTTCTATTTTCCTAGATGCCTAGTTACTATTATTGCTCCTTTGAAGGTTACATGCCTTTCTTTGCTGACTACTTTAAAGATTTTCTCACTGTCTTTACTTTTTAGCAATTTCTATATGAGGTGACTATGAATGCCTTTTCTTCCTATTCATTCTGCTTGGGGCTTATAGGTTCTTTGGATCTGTGACTTGATGTCTTTCATCAGTTTGGGAAATTTTGCTTTTTCTCCATTTTCTGTCTCCTTCACTTGTGAGACGTATATCACACCTCTTCAGGGTGCCTTATGTGCCTCTCCTGTGCTTGTGTATTTTTTCATCTTGTTTTTTCTACCCTTCCTTCAGTCTGAATATTTCCTATTGACCTGTTTCCCACATCACCAATTCTTTCTTTAGCTGTGTCTATTCCGCTTTCAAACTCATTCTTAACTTTAATTATTTTAGCTTTCAGTAGTAGAACTTCAACTTGACTATTTTTATAAATATTCTAGTTCTTGGGGGGCTCAATTGTGTTATCTCTTTTTAAAATTGTATTTATCAGAGTTATGTAAAGTCCATGTTTGATAAGCTTAATATCTGGAATACCCAGAGCCTTTCTTTTGTTTATTTTTTCCTCTTGATCTGTCTCTTGGATTGACTGGTAATACTTGTTTCAGTGCACTTTGCATGAAAACTTGTTAAGGCTCTGAATGATGCAATATTCATGGAGAAAACTTTTTTTTAATGTTTCTTTTGGACATTTATAGTAAGAGCAGATCACCTTTATCTAATGATCGTTTTTACTTCTTTGTGGCTTGGTTTCAGTGTCTGAAGTCCTGATTTATTTATTTATTTATTTATTTATTTATTTATTTATTTATTTTTTTGAGAGGGAGTTTCACTCTTGTTGCCTAGGCTGGAGTACAATGGTACGACCTCACCTCACTGCAACCTCTGCCTCCTGGGTTCAAGTGATTGTCCTGTCTCAGTCTCCTGAGTAGCTGGGGTAACAGGTGCCCACCACCACGCCCACCTGAGTTTTTTGTATTTTTAGTAGAGATGCGGTTTCACCTTGTTGGCTAGGCTGGTCTTGAACTCCTGACCTCAGGTGATCCACCTGCCTTGGCCTCCCAAAGTGCTGAGATTACAGGTGTAAGCCACTGCACCCAGCAGATTCTTGATTCCCTTCTTGCCCCCAGTTATCTTCCCCCAGGCTTTCCCCAGGGATTCTCCACTTTACTGGTCCCTGAACCCCAATTGTATTTTCCCAGGATTGTTGAGACTTTCAAAAGTTCTGCAGACATAGTTATCATTTTAGTATCTGCTTCTTTCTTGGTTTCTCTTTCTCTGTGGACATGCAGCTTATGCACTGGCTAAATGCTTTGAGGAGGAAGGCGACCAGATGGCCAGACTCACTACTGTGCAACTCCCTTCTCCCTAGCATCTTAGTCCCTCAGGTACAGCTCCTTATACAGCTCTTCAATGTCTTCAAACAGTTGTTTGTGCATGTGTGTTTTAATCAGATTTTTTTGTTCTTCCTAGGATGATTGGTCAGCCACAAGCTAATGATCTAGCTATAAGCAGAAGTTTGGATGTTGAATTTTATCAAACACTTGTTTACTAAACATCGAACAGGTAATAATTTGATTTTCTCCTTTAATTTATTAACGTTGTCAAGAACATTAATTTGTTTTCTAAGATTAAACCAGCCTTGCATTCCTAGAGTCAACTTGGATGTGATGTGTTGGCCTTTTTATACATTGCTGGATTTAGTTTGCTAAGGGCCTGTTGAGGATTTTCAACCATGTTCAAGGATGAGACCTGATCCTTAGTTCACACATTGTTAGCATTTTTTTTTCTAAAATAGTTATTTAGCACTACAAATTTCATTCTTGTACTGCCTCTGTCAGGTTGTGTGTCAAGGTTACACTTGTCTCTTTGATTAAATGTGGCATGTCTCTTGTCTTCCTAATCTTTGAAACAGATTTTTCAAGACTCCAATTATTGTTTGTTTAATGTTCCATGGAACTCATGGATAAAATTGTATGGGCCTAGTGGGGTTTTTTGGGAGAAGATGTTAAATTATTATTTTAATTCCTTGGCTATAGGGCTATTTAGATTTTCTACTTATTACTGAGTCAGTTTTGAATGGCGTATTTCCCCCTAGGTATTCATCAATTTTTTGTCTAAAATTTTAAATATATTGCATAAAGCTTCTATTTATTGATTGATATAATATTATCTTATTAACTGTTTAATCACAGTTGCTTTTTTTTTTTTGAGACAGAGTCTTGCTCTGTCACCCAGGATGGAGTGCAGTGATGCAATCTCAGCTTAGTGCAACTTCCACCTCTGGGATTCAAGCAATTCTCCTGTCTCAGCCTCCCAAGTAGCTAGGATTACAGGTGTGCACCACCATGCCTGGCTAACTTTAGTATTTTTAGTAGAGATGTAGAGATGGGGTTTCACCATGTTGGCCAGGCTGGTCTTGAACTCCTGACCTCAAGTGATCAACCTGCCTTGGCCTCCCAAAGTGCTGGGATTACAGGCGTGAGCCACTGTGCCCATCAGGGTTGCATATTTAATTATGCTTTTATTCCTAATATGTTAATTTGTTCTATATCTTCTTTTATTCTTGATTAATAGTGCCAAAGATTTGTCAATATTATTAGGTTTTTCTATAAACTGGTTTTGGTTTTGTTGATGCTCTCCGGTGATTGTTTTTCTATTTTATTTAACATTTAATTTCTGCTACATTTATTTTAGTTTTTTGTTTTCTTGCTAATTTTTAGATGGATGCTTAGTTCACACATTTTTAGCTTTTCTTCTTTTCTAAATATTTGTTTAGCACTACAAATTTCCTTTTACATATCGTTTTAGCTGGATTTCTCAAGTTTTGACATATGTATTTTTATTGCCTTTCAATACTAAATGTATTCTAATTTCCATTTTGATGCCTTTTCGAGTGATGAGTTATTTAGAATTTTCTTGATTTCCCAACATAGAGTTTTTCTAGCTTCTCTTTTGTCACTGATTGTAGCCTAATTGCTTTGTGCTCGGAGACTGTGGTCTGCGTGTTTTTAAATCTCTTCTATTTCTTGAGACTTGTTTCTAGCCCAGTGTGTCATCAATTTTTAAAAAGCATTTCCTGTTGTGCTGGAAAAGATGTGTGTACTCTGAAGTTTCAGGTGCTAGTTTTAACTGTCCATTAGATTGTGCTTGTTAATTGTGTTATGGAAACCTTCGGGGTCCCCACTGATTTTTTGAAGTGCCTGATCTGTCAACTACGAGAGAGGTGTGATAACGTCTCCCCCTCTCTGGAGGGTTAGTCTGTTTCTCCTTGTAATTTTGTCTGTTCTCATTTCATGGAGCGTGTGCCCTTCGTGCAAGTGGAGAACTGTCATCGCTTCTTGGGGAATTAACATTCTGTTGCAGATACAGTCCTTTTTATTTCCAGTAACACTTTTTGCGGTGGTGTCTATTTTCTGATGTTAACGTCGCTCCCTTGGCTCTATTTTGTTTGAAGTTGTCCACTATCTTGTTTTCCTGTGTGTCGCTCTCATGTGCCTGAATCTTTAAGCTTTACAGATGATCTCTTACGAACAGCACATAACCTTTTTCACCCAGTCTGACACTAATTGTGTTTTTCCCAGAACATTTCATTTGTGTATATATACTATAATTACTGATATATGGTTGACTTTTGAACAACGTGGGAGATGGGATGCTGCCCCTGGTGAAGTAAAAAATCTGCATATAATTCCTCCAAAACTTAACTAAGAGTTTACTATTGATCAGAAACCCTACCAATAATAAAAACAGTTGATTATCACATATTTTACAGTCATATGTATTATATACCATGTTCGCACAATAAAGAAAGCTAGAGAAAAGAAACTATCATTAAGAAAATCATAGGGATGAGAGAATACATCTACTATTCATTCAGTGGAAGTGGATCTCACCAAGGTCTTCATCCTCATCTTCTTCATGCTGAGTAGGCTGAGGAGGAGGAGGAAGAGGAGAAGTTGGTCTTGCTCACTCAGAGTTGGCAGAGGTGGAAGAGAATTCATGTGCAATCTTAGGTGTCCAGACCAACACCTCTGTGTTTGATCTGTATCAAACCAATCCTTCGAGGAGGGTCTGTGTCCAAGAAGTCCTCTGTCTGGGTGCTCAGCCTAACTTCCTCGAAATCCGAGGCCCCTCCCAGGCCCCCTGGCAGAGAATACCTGCCTCCTGTTCCAGCAGAGGAGACTTGGATGTACCAGTGCCCACCTGCCTGGACCTCCGGGGCATATGCCAGGCTTGGTGCTAGGGGCTTTGTGCACCCTTTTCATCTCACGGAATCCTCTCACCCTCTAACGGGGCACGGGGAACTCAGAGATGAGGAAATCAAACACTACAGAACTTTCCGGATGGGCTGGCTCCACCCAAGCTCCTGCACCAGGAGATGACCAAGGTCTCACAGCTTCCAGCAGCACGAGGCACATCCCTGTGGTGACCCCAGCCTCCTTACACTCCTGCCTGAGATCTCAGTGCTGCAGGAGAATTCATTATGTTCTGGTCAGTACCGGGCCGTCTTTTCTTAGAACTTTTGCTGCACGGGCTCCCGCTTATGCCTGTGTATCCTGCAACTCCAGGACCTGGGGGGCCACACCTCTATGTCCTTACCAGGAAGGACGTGCCTCTGGCTCCCAGTCTCATCTGGAGAATTTCCAGACACAAACAGCGCTGCCCCATCGCACTCACACCCAGGGGCCCTTTGCCAGTTTCCCCTCCTCTGAGTCTACTGAGCTCTGTGCCACTCCCAGCCTCCCTTTAGAAGGTGCAGTCACCTCTGCAGCACAAATCAGAACCAAGTACTGCTCCCACCATCGTTGGCAATTATGGAATAAAATCTGTTTCCACCGCTTCAACTGATGTCTGGCTGTGTTTATCTTTGAAAAAGCCGAGACTCAGAAAGGTTTAGCCCGTGGCCACAGCCAGGACCTGATGCAGGAGCCTCTGGCCCGTGCTCCGTGACACAGGATGGCTGCTGGGGGTCTTCTATTCCCCCACCAGTTCCCGCTGTAGCTCTTCCTCCCTGCCCTGGTCCTGGGGCACTGGTCTGCAGCATGTACTTCTCTTGGGCCCCCTGTGCCTCTTGCTTCAGGGCAAAGGGCCCATCGACAGCCCCTAAGGGCCACCCAGGCTGGACCGGCGTGTGGCTTTGTCCCTGTGGCTGGATGCGCTGGATGCAGACTGGCTGTGTCCCTCTGCAGGACGGCACCCCATCACACCCTCCCTTCCCTCCGGCTCTGGAGCGGTCGTGCTGGAGGGCTGCACTCCCCCACGTTCTTTCCCCATGCCCTTCCCTCCAGCATCGTCAATCATCCTCAGTTGCCCAGTTTGAGTCCCTGCTGGAATCCTGAGTAGAACAGAAAGTGCCTGAAGAAGCCGGTGTGACCCAAAAGGATGTGCGGAGACGGCGGGCTCAGGGCAGGGCAAGGCGGGTGGGAACAGCAGGGATGTCTTCAGGTGGGCAGAAGCAGCTTGGATGTCATCCAAGGATGTGGCACGTACTGCTGGGGAGGGTGCCTTGGCACAACACCCTCAGAGAGCGGTTTGGTGGAACTAGTGGAGCTGAAGTGCCTTCATTCCCAGCTGGGCCCTTTCCCACTGGCGGGCAAGCTCTCAGGTGCAGCTGTCCCCCGGGCAGACCCCACCCAGAGGCAGAGCTGTCCCACGGGCAGAACCGTCCCACAGGCAGAGCTGCTGAAGGCTGTCCACCCAGGGTTTCACTGTCATGACCATGAAGCGCTGGGCACAGCTTTTTTCTCCCAGAAGAAGAAGGGACAAGGGAGCGGTGGTCCATTTGTGGACAGACACTGGACAGCGGCAGGAATGAGTGAGTGAGGGCCCCAGACCCGACAGGCCACTCCCTAGTGAACGCAGCAGGCTGCGGAGGACAGAGTCACCACAAGGCCACCTGTGCACACGGCAAAGCTCCCAGAGCAGGTGACTCTGGGCACTGTTCTTGCACATGCAGGGAGAGTGGAAAGCACTCACAGGCGTGAGACATACAAATCCAGGAGAGCCGTTCCTTTGGAGAGCGCGGAGGAGGAAGGAAATGGCAGGTGCCGCCGGAGGCTCAGCTGTGTCTTCTGCTTCATTTCTTTCCTAAGAGAGGCAGTTCTGGAACATGCGGCAAAATGTTAGCATCTGTTAAATCTGGGTGGTGGGTGCCTGGGTGCCTCCTGTGTTAATTATTGAATACTGGAAACATTTCATAATCAAAAGCGTTGTCAGGGGCTTTGTAGCAGAGCAGAGGGCCGGGGTCCCTGGTGAGGCAGCCCTGGATCCCAGCACCTTGGATTAACCTGGGACATAAGCCATGCAGTTAGGAAAAGCTGCTGGCACCAGCCTGCTCTTTAGGGAGCCTCTCAGCTCCAGTGCCTCCTCTAGGAGAAGAGTCTGGATAGCTGGCAGGGGAAGGTATTTGCAGGAGCACAGCTTCCGAGTCAGACGGCCCTGGATTCTCCCGGCTCTGCCCTAGGCTCTCAGCCCTTGTCTGTAAAATGAAACAACTGGCTGGGTGCAGAGGCTCATGCCTGTAATCCCAGCACTTTGGGAGGCCGAGGTAGGTGGATCGCTTGAGATCAGGAGTTCAAGACCAGCCTGACCAACACGGTGAAACCCTGCCTCTACTAAAAATTAAAAAAAAAAAAAAAAAAAAAAAAATATATATATATATATATATATATATATATATATTAGCTGGGTGCAGTGGCACACACCTGTAATCCCAGCTACTCGGGAAGCTGAGGCAGGATAATTGCTTGAACCTGGGAAGCAGAGGTTGCAGTAAGCCAAGATTGCACCACTGCACTCTAGTCTGGGTGACAGAGTGAGACTCCATCTCAAAGAAAACAAAAATGAAATAAGCAAATGAGATCATGTTTGCAAAGTGCCCTGCACAAGGCCTTCCACTTGGGGCTCAGTAAATGTTGCTACTTTTGCTATGAAATACATGCGAGGGGGCCGGGCACAGTGGCTCACACCTGTAATACCAACACTTTGGGAGGCTGAGGCGGGTGGATCACTTGAGGTCAGGAGTTTGAGACCAGCCTGGCCAACATGGTGAAACCCTGTCTCTACTAAAAATACAAAAATTAGCTGGGCATGGTGGCATGCACCTGTAGTCCCAGCTACTCAGGAGGCTGAGGCAGGAGAATTGCTTGAACCTGGGAGGTGGAGGTTGCAATGAGCTGAGATCCGGCCACTGCACTCCAGCCTGGGCGACAGAACGAGACTCCGTCAAAAAAAAATATATATGTGTGAGGTTCCTTATGCTATGAAGAGGCTCTAGGTGAGGCCAAGTGACCTTATTAGGAAGGACGAGATAAGAATGAAAAGCTGTCCAAAGAATTTTTGTGAAATGTAACATAAAACTCAGGGAGATGCCATTAGCACCCATTTGATTGGCAGATCTTACGAAGTTGGCAACACGTAGCTGGTGGGAAGTTGAAATGATGTCATCCTGGTAGAGGGTATTCAGCACTGAACACAGCTGCTTGGTGCTGGCCCCGACCAAGAATCCCGCCTCTAGGAATTTACCCTGGGGGAACGCCTCCAACAAAACTAACGTGCTCACTCACGGGGGTTTTCATATCTGCAATATCCATCGAAATGTGTACACGTAGGGGAACGTGACTAAACTCTGTGCGTGTACACAGCACCCCACGCAGCTTAGCAAAGGGGAGAAGAGCTCCGTGAGAGACAGGGAGTGAAAGCCTGCAAACTGAAGAGTGTGTGTGCGCGTGTGTGTGTCGCAACGTTTGGGTATTAATGGAAGAGAACTAAGAAAGCGTGCATGTATGTATTTAGTTATTTTTGAAAGGACAGGAAGAGAAGAAAGAAGAAGAGAAGGAGGAGCTGGGGGAGGAAGAGGAGGAAAGAAAACCCAGGGGGATGAATCAGAAGCCATGGGACTGGGACGGGTTACCTGCAGGGAGGGAAGGTGGAAACTGAACTGACAGTTGGGGTCTGGTTGGGGATCCAGTAAAGGGGATCTCCAGGGATGGGACAGAGGGACACAGTCAGCCTCCCAGTGAGACCACCCACAAGGACGCGACATCACTGCTGGGATTTTCCTGCCTGAAATGCAGAACCCATGTTTGGTTGTGAGGGGGCAACAGCCAAGACCGAGGGACGGACGTTCTGCGGAGGAACTGAACTGGCCTGCGTTCCTCGGAAGTGCCAAATGTCCCACAAAAGACAAAGACACGGCGAGCACTGCCCAGACTAAGAGGATTTAGGAGCCGTGGCCACCATATGCAGCGTGGGATCCCAGACTCAAAGGAAACCAAAGTCATGAAGGACATTATTGTGACCACGGCAGATGTCTGACGTGGCTGTGAATTGGACGAGAATATAAGATTGCCTGATTTCCCTAACTGTGTGGGTGGTTATGGAAGAAAATCTCCTTGTCCTGAGAAATATACACAGAAGTGTTTAGGGGCCAGGGGTAAAGAGGCATTGAGTTACTTTCAAATGGTTCAGAGGAAAATCATAGATATTTGTTGAGAGAGAGAGAGAGAGAGAAAGAGATAGAACAAATACTGAAATCAATGTCGCAAAAATGTATGTGGGAGTTCCTTGTGTTACTCTGATAACTTTTCTGTAAGCTTGGAATTCTACCAAAAAATTCCAAATAAATAAAATTACAAGTTCCAAAAAAAGGAAGGAAAGAAGGAAATGAAAGGGAAGAAGGAAAGGAAGAAAAAACGAAATAAAGGAAAGAAAGAAAGAAGCAAAGAAGGGAGGGAGGAAGGAAGGAAAGGAGGAAGGGAGGGAGGAAGGGAGGGGAGAAGGGAGGGAGGGAGGAAGGGAGAAGGGGAAGGGATGGATGAAGGGAGGGAGGGATAAGGGGGTGGGAGGAAGGGAGGGAGGGATGAAGGGAGGGAGGGAGGGAGAAGGGGGAGGGAGGAAAGGAGGGAGGGAGGGAGAAGGGGGAGGGAGGAAGGGAGGGAGGGAGAAGGGGAGGGAGGAAGGGAGGGAGGGATGAAGGGAGGGAGGAAGGGAGAAGGGGGAGGTAGGAAGTGATGAAGGGAGGTAGGGAGGGAGAAGAGGGGAGGTAGGAAGGGAGGAAAGGAGGGAGGGAGGAAGGGAGGGAGGAGTAGAGGGAGGAAGGAGGGAGGGAGGGAGGCAGAAGGTGGCAGGGAGGGAAGGAGGAAGGAAGGAAGGGAGGGAGGGAGAAAAGGAGGGAGGAAAAGAAAGAACACGGATCCCAACAGAAGCCCTGCATCACAGGAGGGCCCTGTTAGGACCCCACTCACCTTAGGCCACCTGGATGCTGGCCAGCCAGTCTGTCCCTCTGTCTGTCCAAGCAGACTGCCCAGTGGCCAAAGGGGCAGAGGGCTGTAGCACTTCTCCTGAGATGGAGGCTCCCCCTGAGTCACCTATGCCCCAAGGGACCACGTGCTGGGGATGGAGCCTGGATCCATGGAAAGGGGGCTCAGGAATGGGCTCTCCTTCTCCCTCTCCCTGCTTTCCCACTCAGACCCATTCTGGTCCTGTCCATTCAGCCTTCTGCGAATCCAGAGAGCTGAGCCAGGCTGCCAAGGGGCAGGAGGGGCCTGGGGAGCCAGGGGGAAGGAAAGCTTGCCTTTCTTTGCCAAGGGCCAGGATCTAAGTTGTTTAAAAGAAATTCCAAGATGCACTGACTTTCAGAGCTTAATAAAAGAGCCCTGTGGAGCCTGGGAGAGCCTCTGGGAAGGAGGCCACACCCTGCGGAGCCTCTGGGCTGCTCCTCCCGAGAAAACTGAGCTCTCCGGCTTCCTCTGGCTCCTGCTTTAATCAGCTCCCCTCAAAGAGGGTCCAGAATTCACGGATTGTGGAGAAAGAGCTTTTGGTTTCTCCAAAGAGAAGAAGCTGCTGCACATTTGAGGGGCTCAAAAAACACGAAAAAAATGCACCTGGATGTGAAGCACATATTTGCTTATGGAACCACACTTTCTCCTAGGAACCAGTCAGAGATGAGCTTCCAGGGGGAAAATAATGGTTCCAAGATGGGACAAAATTCACCAGTGAACATGGTAAAAGAGGGGAGATGGGCCCAAGGTCCTAAGGGGCAGCTCCCCGCTTCCTTGGCCCACCGAAGCTCAGGGAACACAAGGTGTTTCCCCCAACCCCACTGAAAAGCAGCTGTGACAGTGGGGAATCGGTGGCTCAAGGGTCTGTACACCATTCTCCCAGGAAGAGCTCCTGGAACTGAGGAAAGAGAGACCCTCTCATATTGTTTTATATTGTTTTATACTCAGTACCTGTTTTAAGAGAAAAAAAAACAATGAAGTAAAACCAAAGACAGGCAGCCCGGTGCCAGGCCCGGAACCAGGCCTGGGTCTGCCTGGCCTAAACCCAGTAGTTAAAAATCAACTCATGACATAGAAACCGATGTTCCTGACATTGTATAGAAGAACATTGTGAAACTCCCTGCCCTGTTCAGTTTCTCTCTGACTACCAGTGCATGAAACCCCTGTCACATATCCCCTAGATTGCTCAATCAATCACAACCCTTTCATGTGAAATCTTTAGTGTTGTGAGCCCTTAAAAGGGGCAGAAATTGTGCACTTGGGGAGCTCGGATTTTAAGGCAGTAGCTTACCGATACTCCCAGCTAAATAAAGCCCTTCCTTCTACAACTCGGTGTCTGAGAGGTTTTGTCTGCAGCTCGTCCTGCTACAGAACTGGTCCTTGGTGGCCTCACACAATGCAGGGGTTGCACCTGAAGGGCCAGCCCTCATAGCCCATGAGAGCAGGGCTGCGAGCCCTCAAACAGATCTTCTCCCTTGGCTTGCCCAGACCATCTGTTTCGATGGGTACACAACAGCAAGGGGGGTCTTCCGTAATTGCTGGGGGCATCTCTGACTCAAAGGGAGATAACAGAGATGTCAGAATAAGAAACCTACTGCTGCTTCTGTGGCCAAAGGCAAAGGCTGATGAGGCAATGCCTTAACTGTAGTCTAGTTCTTGTTGTGAGGAATTTTGAAGGCTTCTCACCCTGCTGACAGCATGCTCTTTTAGAAGGCCTAGGACAGAATATGTCTAGTGCATGCAATCCACTTCCCATCATCCATCCATCCACCTTCCATCATCCGTCCATCCACTCAACCACCATCCATTCATCTATCCATCCTCCATCATCCATCCATCCACTCATCCACCATCCATCCACCAACCCTCCATCATCCATCCATCCATCCATCCATCCATCCATCCATCCATCCATCCACCCACCTTCCATCATCCATCCATCCACTCATCATCCATCCATCCACTCATCATCCATCCATCCACCTTCCATCATCCGTCCATCCACTCAACCACCATCCATTCATCTATCCATCCTCCATCATCCATCCATCCACTCATCCACCATCCATCCACCAACCCTCCATCATCCATCCATCCATCCATCCATCCATCCATCCATCCACCCACCTTCCATCATCCATCCATCCACTCATCCACCATCCATCCATCCATCCTCCATCATCCATCCATCCACTCATCCACCATCCATCCACCAACCCTCCATCATCCATCCATCCATCCATCCATCCATCCATCCATCCATCCATCCACTCATCATCCATCCATCCACCTTCCATCATCCGTCCATCCACTCAACCACCATCCATTCATCTATCCATCCTCCATCATCCATCCATCCACTCATCCACCATCCATCCACCAACCCTCCATCATCCATCCATCCATCCATCCATCCATCCATCCATCCATCCACCCACCTTCCATCATCCATCCATCCACTCATCCATCATCCATCCATCCATCCTCCATCATCCATCCATCCACTCATCCACCATCCATCCACCAACCCTCCATCATCCATCCATCCATCCATCCATCCATCCATCCATCCATCTATCCACCCACCTTCCATCATCCATCCATCCACTCATCCACCATCCATCCATCCATCCTCCATCATCCATCCATCCACTCATCCACCATCCATCCACCAACCCTCCATCATCCATCCATCCATCCATCCATCCATCCACCAACCCTCCATCATCCATCCATCCATCCATCCATCCATCCACCCACCTTCCATCATCCATCCATCCACTCATCCACCATCCATCCACCCACCTTCCATCATCCATCCATCCACTCATCCACCATCCATCCACCAACCCTCCATCATCCATCCATCCATCCATCCATCTATCCACCCACCTTCCATCATCCATCCATCCACTCATCCACCATCCATCCATCCATCCTCCATCATCCATCCATCCACTCATCCACCATCCATCCACCAACCCTCCATCATCCATCCAGCCATCCATCCATCCATCCATCCATCCATCCATCTATCCACCCACCTTCCATCATCCATCCATCCACTCAACCACCATCCATTCATCTATCCACTCATCCACCATCCATCCATCCATCCTTTATCCATCCATCCACCCACCCTCCATCATCCATTCATCCACTCAACCACCATCCATCCATCTATCCACTCATCCACCATCCATCCACCAACCCTCCATCATCCATCCATCCATCCATCCATCCATCCATCCATCCATCCATCCATCCATCTATCCACCCACCTTCCATCATCCATCCATCCACTCAACCACCATCCATTCATCTATCCACTCATCCACCATCCATCCATCCTTTATCCATCCATCCACCCACCCTCCATCATCCATTCATCCACTCAACCACCATCCATCCATCTATCCACTCATCCACCATCCATCCACCAACCGTCCATCATCCATCTATCCATCAATCCATCGACCCACCTATCTACCTACCATCAATTCATCCACTCATCCATCCATCCTCCATTTATCTACCTACCCACCTACCATACATCCATTCACTCATCCATCTGATCCTCTTTTCTTCCATCTTAGCAACCAACCATCCTTTCATACACCCTCCATTTATCCATCCATCCATCCTTCCAAATGTCAGGCTGTGCTAATTCCACAAGAGGGTGTATAGGAGACAATTTGTTGTGTTCATGGGATTTGGAGATGTGTGCATGTCTGTGTGTGTGTGTGTGTGTGAGCACGCCTGTGTGCCCCTAAGGTGGTGGCAGGGGATGCAATAGATGCAGGGAAATATTGGGAGGACTCGGCACAGGTGTGGTGAGGAAGAGACTGCGTGGGGAAAGGTGAGTAGCCACTGCCTAACACACCTCCTACCTCCCATCCAATCTCATGTGGGCTGTCTGAGGGATTGGGGATTTCAAAAATATATAATTGGAAAGTCATTAGCAATTGGCTTCTAATAAATTCATGTGAGGGGAGCCAGGGCCAATCAGGAAATTTCATCCCATTTAGGCTAAAACACAGCGTTGGGTCCTGAGTGTCTGGACATGTGCTTGGGAAGAGTGAGGAGGTGGGAGTAGGAGCTGAGATTTTAGGTGCAGAGCTGATTGTACCCAGACAGGCAGGGCTGTGGTGGGTTACAGGAAGTCGTGGGACCGGGAGTTATAGTAATCCTGGGTGGGCTTGGGGTGGAATTGGTGACATGCCTAAGAGCTAATGGTTGCACAGAATCCCTTCCTGAGGTGTCTATTCCTGATCCATACCTCCCAGGTTCCCGGTCTAGGGTAGCTGGATTGTTTATGGTAGTTCTTGTAGGATTGAATACTAAATTTCTACAGTTGGGTGGCAAGGAGCTTTTATACAAATGTATTTTATTATTTAAGGGTTTGTTTTGGAAGAGTAACTCACTCAGTCTCGAAATTGGGTGGTCCATTAGACCTCATTCTATTTATTATTTAAGGGTTTGTTTTGGAAGAATAACTCACTCAGTCTTGAAATTGGGTGGTCCATTAGACCTCCTTCCAGCTAGCACAGGGCTTTCCCCACAGCGACCTGTTTCAGGATGTAGATACTTGTTTGCTCATGACTGCTGCCTTTGGTCCCCTAAGTTCCCACAATGTCAGATTTGGCAGGCATTGAACTTTATGGTCTGGGGGAGCAGGTGGAGGTCTTAGTTATATTGACTATTAGTTTGATTGGCTATTCCTTACTTCCACCCCTAGTGCTGGGCCCTATCCGATACTGAGGTCTTGTTCCACCCTTTGTGTTAAGATTAATCCTAAGCATATCCGCCTCCAATGACAGAGCCTGCTCATAGCTTCCTTCTAGGGTTTCCTCAGAGTTAGCTTAGGGGTTCCTTAGGTGATCTATACACTTGCCATTCCCCCTTTCCCTTCCTTCCAGGGTTCTTTTACCAGTCTCTTGACCCGAGTGTCGTGTGTCCACCCCCATCCAGCTGTTCGTACGGCTGTCTCAGCGGTCAGGAGAGCTTGGTAGGGACCTTTGCAGCTTGGGTAGAACTTGTCTTCTTTCCAAGTCTTAATTAGCACCAAGTTGCCAGGCTGGCAGTGGTGAACCGTGAACTCACGAGACTGGGTTTCAGTTAGGAGTCCTTTCATCCTAAGGGATGACAGGGTGGAGGATATGCCAGTACTATTTATTTATTTATTTATTTATTTATTTATGGAGTCTTGCTCTGTTGCCCAGGCTGAAGTACAGTGGAGCAATCTCAGCTCACTGCAAGCTCCACCTCCCAGGTTCACGCCATTCTCCTGCCTCAGCCTCCTGAGTAGCTGGGACTATAGGTGCCCGCCACCACACCTGGCTAATTTTTTTTTTTTTTTTTTTTTGAGATGGAGTCTCCCTCTGTCGCCCAGGCAGGAGTGCAGTGGCTGGATCTCAGCTCACTGCAAGCTCCGCCTCCCGGGTTTACGCCATTCTCCTGCCTCAGCCTCCCGAGTAGCTGGGACTACAGGCGCCCGCCGCCTCGCCCGGCTAGTTTTTTTGTATTTTTCAGTAGAGACGGGGTTTCACCGTGTTAGCCAGGATGGTCTCGATCTCCTGACCTCGTGATCTGCCCGTCTCGGCCTCCCAAAGTGCTGGGATTACAGGCTTGAGCCACCGCGCCCGGCCTTTTTTTTTTTTTTTTTGTATTTTTAGTAGAGACGGGTTTTCACTCTGTTAGCCAGGAGGGTCTCGATCTCCTGACCTCGTGATCCCCCGACCTCGGCCTCCCAAAGCGCTGAGATTACAGGCGTGAGCCATCGCACCTAGCCTGCCGGTATATAATTTCTTAAAAATGGGTCTTCGTTTTCCATAGTGAGAAGATCAGTAGTCCCAGCTAAATATGGGAGTCCATATAATAACTGATAAGGGGACAATCCCAAGTCTTTCCCTGGCTGTCCTAATCTTAAGGAGTTGTTCTTGGGAGACATTTGGTCCAATGCATTTTAGTTTCTAAGATTAGTTTAGAAATATGCTTTTAGAGAGTCTGATTTCTTCTTTCTACTTTTCCAGAGCAGGGAGGATGCCAAAGGGTGTGGCAATCCCGTTGAACATGTAAACCTTCCATAATTCCCCTTAACGCCCTCGAGGACAAGTGGCTTCCCTTGTCTGAATTTATATATATTTAACCAGGCCAAATCTGGGTATGATTTGTTCTAAGATTATTATGGACACATTCCTGGTGATGGCAGTCGGGAGGGGAAGGCCTCCACCCAGCCGCAGATATGGTCTCCCCTTTACCAGTAGATACTTTAGTCTCCCTCTTTGGGGCATTTCTGTAAAATCTACTTGAAAGCTTTGGAATGGCCTTAACCCAGGATGTCTTCCTCCGGGAGTCTGTTTTCTAACTACCTTTTTGTTTATTCTCTGGTAGGTCACATAACCCCCACACACTTGTTTAGCAAGGGCATAAATCCCTATACACCCATAATTCTTCAGTATTGCATCACACACATGGCCTGGGGACCCCACTGATTCCCCTGATACACTATGGACATCACTTTACTTCTCATTTCTCTCCCACCTCCCATTCTTAGTTTGAGTGGCCCTATCTTGCCCAGCTTTTCCTCTTCCTCTCTCGAAAATCAGGGTCTTAATACCACCTTAAGGATATCTGGGATTAGGCTAAACACTAACTCCTTCCTCCGGGAAGGCTTGTGTAGCAGCTTCATCCGCAAGCCTGTTCCCCACAGCTTCTGTAGTGTTCCCTCTCTGATGGCCATGTACGTGCACTATGGCTACCTCCGCTGGAAGCACGAGGCTTTCTAAAACACGTTTGACCAGTTCCCCATGTACCAATTCTTTCCCGCTGCTATTTCTTAGGCCCCGCTCTGTCTAGATCTTTCCAGAGGTGTGTACCACTCCATAGACGTATTTGGAATCAGTATATAGAATGCCTTCTTGGTCTTCTAGGAGCTTTAGGGCCTGCTTAAGAGCATGTAATTCCCAGGTTTGGGCTGATCAGTTATTGGGCAATTTACTTTTTTCACACAAAGATTGTTTTCATTAATGACAGCATAGCCGTTGTATCTTTTACCATCTATCATTCGGGTGACCCATCCGCAGACAGCCTCGTCCCATTATGCAGTTTCTTTAAGGCCTGGTCTCACTTTAGTTTGTTATTCTATGATAGCTAAACAGTTATGGTTTGCTGTCTCCTCATTCTCCTTTCCTTTCCATAAGAAACTGGCTGGATTTAAGCAAGCATCTGTTGTTAAGACAAAATTATCTTTTTTTTAGAAACATGGTTTCGTATTTTAAAATCTGGGAATCAGTCAACCATCTCCCAGCTCTTTGATTTAATATATTCCTGACCTGTGTTCACTACTGGGGCCCCACCAAAGGTCAGCTTCTGACGCTCCTCTACTAGCAGGGCCGTGGCGGCTCCTGCTTACTTGCACTTTGGTCTCTGTCCCTCGTTTTTTATGGCCTCTTTCTCTTTCTTCCTCTTGTATTCTTTCCCCCTTTTACATCAGCTCTCTTCTGAGTCTCATCTTGTGTGTTCCTCCTTGATCTCTTTCTTTTCCAATCTCTCTCTCACTCACTTTCTTCTCTCTCTTTCTCTCTCTTATTCACTTTTTCCTTTTTCTCTCACACTCAGTTTCTCCCTGTTTCTCTCTCTCTCTCTCTCTCTGGGTGCTAGCGTGCCCGCTGTGTGAAGCAACAGCTTACTTGCATTAGCTCTCTCACACTGTCCACCTTTATCTCGGCCGTCTGCTTCGGCTCTGTGGCTCCCACCGCCCCATACCTGCAGCTGCAGGGTCGGCTGGCTCTCCCTTGCCTTTGTGGTCAGAAGCTTAACTCTTTCTCTCTGTGGGCACCAGCGCGAGCCATGCCGTGGCTCCCCTCTGTCCACCTGCAAGATGGACAGCTTTGGCTCTCTACGTTTGCCATTTCCTCCCCTTTCTTCTTTTTTGAGACGGAGTCTCGCTCTGTCGCCCAGGCTGGAGTGTAGTGGCGAGATCTCGGCTCACTGCAAGCTCCGCCTCCCGGGTTCACGCCATTCTCCTGCCTCAGCCTCCCGAGTAGCTGGGACTACAGGCGCCCGCCACCTCGCCCGGCTAGTTTTTTGTATTTTTTAGTAGAGATGGGGTTTCACCGTGTTAGCCAGGATGGTCTCGATCTCCTGACCTCGTGATCCACCCGTCTCGGCCTCCCAAAGTGCTGGGATTACAGGCTTGAGCGACCGTGCCCGGCCTCCTCCCCTTTCTCTTTCTGATTCCCTTCTTCCTTTTTCTCTCTTTCTCCCTTTCCTAGTTTCTCTTTTCTTTCTTCTTACAAAAACCTTCTGAACTTCCTTCAGTAATTCCTTAATTGGTTTTTCACCCCATCCATCAATCTTTTGCAGTTTCTTAGTAGTACCAGGCCAGCTTTTAGTTATGAAATTAACCTTTAAAAGGTCTTGCCCTACTGGGTCCTCTGGATCTAATCCTGAATATTTTCTCATTTGATCCTTGAGCCTCTGCAGAAATGCAGAGGAAGTCTCCTCTTTTTCTTGTTGAACCTCGAATGCTTTTGAGACATTTTGTGTTCTAGGAGTAGACTTTTTAATCCCTCTAATTATTATTTCCCTTAGGTCCTGCATTTGGGCCCAGTCCCTGGGGTTATTGTTATTCCATCTAGGATTTGCATTTGGGGATTTCTGCTCAGCTGGCAGGACTCTTTGCCCGGGAGGATGCTGTCCATCCCAAACGGTCATGGCTGACCTTCCAGTCATTCCCCTCTCTTCCTGAGTAAGCAGAATATTCATGATTGACATTATCTTAGCCCAAGTATAAAAACTGGGTCCTAAAAATTGAACCAGCTGCTCTGCTAAACCGAGAGGATCTCCCAAGAGTGGCCTTGTTTCCTTTTTAAAATTCCTAACCTCAGTGCTTGTTAGAGGCACACTCACAAACCCAACTCCTCCCGGTCCCACGGGGACTCCTCTAAGAGGGTGCGTGTTGGACATCTGCTGTTTAGAAGGAATAGGGAAGTTTTCAATGTCTTTTTACATTGTTTTAAATTTTTTCCCTTACATTTGGATAAGGATTTAAGGGAGCACTGAGTTTAGACCCCCAGATTCCTCTTCCTCTGGCCTTCCTGTTGCTTCCTGGTCTCCCTGTCCTCTGCTTTGTGAGATGTATGCAGTGGGGCAAACGTGTTCGGGGCTTTCAGGACTTTTCATTGGGTGAGGCCTCTTTACTATGCTCTTTTTCTCTCTTTAAGGGGGAACATGGGGTTAATTCACTAATCCAACAAAGAGCATTACCCATCTCCTTTTATGAGGATGGGGTTTTATCATTTACATGGAGAATTAATTAAAGCTTGGCACACCCAATTCTCACCTGAGCCAAACTTAGGCCAGAAGACCAAAGGTCGGCGAATGGGCGCTTTGGGGCCAGCTAAAACAGCAATACTTCATCATCTTTTGCTTTTCCTTGTCCCTGGTTTGAGCGTTGTCCCTCCAAACCCACAGCCTTCTCCCCAGGAGACTATCTGGGGGAATGTCAGAGGGGATTTCTTTAATTCCCTCTTTCCTTTGTTCCCTAGGCCTAGAATTCCTGTTTCCCATTTTCGGTGAGTCTCTGTGTCTGAGCTTTTCTCTGTGTACTCAGCCCCCCTTACTGGAGGTTTCCTGCACACCCCGAGACCTCCGAAAATGCCCCACCACCAAGGCAGGACGTACAGTCCCTTTTTCTGAACTTGGCTGGTGCACAACACTGCCTGGTCGCCACTGGGCCTGTTTTTCTCCCTGTGTCACTTTCGTGATCTCCGGAATAACAGTTTCAGGTTGGTCTGTGGCTTCTGCGGGGAGCCAGGACACCCAGAAAGAGTGTGCCACCTAAATCTCCCCTCCCGGCTGGAGTCCCCCTATGGGGCACCAGGTTGTGAGAAACAAACTCACCCATCCAAACCCAAAGAACAGACTCAGAGAACAGCGGAAGAGAGACTTTTAATGACGGTCTTGCAGGATCGGGTGTCCGATGGGCAGGCACACCCAGCACAGCTTCAACAAGCCATTTATCGCCTAGTGCACAGGCCCCTCCCCCGGTTCCTCATAGGCTGAGTACTGTGGGGGGCGGGGTCACAATTTTCCTGGACGTCGCCTATTGGTTGTCGGGCAAGGGCTTTAGGTGTTTTATTTAGGATTGTCTCACTGCGTTTTGCTGCAACCCACAATACATTGCAATCCTGGTCAGCTCAGGGCCTCTTCAATTATTTGACTTACGACTGAAGTAGCTGGGCAGGCTGGTAAGAACAGACAAAATGAGCTATTTTGCAGACCAGTAAACTTTCATTTTAGACTACACTTCTTTGGTTCGGGTGAAGGCAGCTAAAGGGTGGGTGGGACAAGCAGGCGTTGGCTATCCAAGCAGGGGCCTAGTATATCCTGTTTCTTCTGTAGTTTGCTGACGTAAACCAATGTCAGGCCCTTTGTCTTGGAAATGGACCACCGTAGACACGATTTTCTTCATTTTCTACTGTAATGTCTCATAAGTGGAGTTGTGGTCGTGAGAAGTTCATGGACGCTGCGGGAAAACACTTTGCAGTCAAGTAGGTTTAGCCAATGCCACACGGGACCTTTCCTTGAGGATCAGAATGTGCATGTGTTCATTGGAGGTTCTGCGGAATGGGAATTGGTTTATCTCTGTTTGACCAGTGTTTTCCTAACTCAAGGGCAACAGTTCTGTCATTCCTGGGTCCCAGGACTTTTCTGCAGGTGCAGCTGTGAGGAGCCCATGCTGGGACGGCAGAATCGGTGGTCTGGTGGGAATCATGCTGCCCTACAGAGCTCTCTTGGAGGGCTTGGTCTCTACGCATTGGATTCCCCGGCTCTGTGGAAACAGACGCTCCTTGGCCGAGGGTGCCATGTTCGCTTTGCTTATTTTTATGTGCCTTAAATAGCAGCTCACGCACAGGGGGTGCTGGCAGAGGTACTCCTGGACTGACGTGATCTCTCATTCTTCGGTGGGTTGTTGTCCCACCTCATGTGGACTGAGCTCATGATAAATTCCCAAGAAATCTTTGCCGCTTGTTTTTGTAGCCGTCTGGCTCTTATTAGGAGATAGAAACCACACTGTAGGTTAAACAGGGGACTTTAACATGAAGAATTATTAATGAGGATACAAATATAACCGTAAACTATAAAGAAACTCTAGATGGTCACCTAGGGGACCAGGGGAGGAGAAACCTGGAGGCGCTCAGACCTCCTTAGGGAAGGTGTGGTTGATTCAGCTGAGAGGGGCTCTGGTTTCCAGGCCAGCTCTGGTTTCCCGGCTAGGCTGAAGCTAGAAGGTCTCAGGGGGACTGTGTTCGGGCCTGTGGCTGGGGTGGGTTCCCCTGGTGTCCTCCCATCTATCTGCAGTCCCTGGCAGACATAGAGGCCACAGGAGAGCTTCTCCCTCCTCTGAAAACCTTCTGCTGATCAAGCTTGATGCCGCACTCGTTTTCAAGGAGACGAGCGTCCGGAAACCCCTATTCATCTCCGAGCGCATCCGAAGGGTGCATTCGGAGCAGAGAGGCGGGGAACTCCAGAGCAGACACAGCTTTCTCACCCAGTTTGGTGAAGTTGGATGGAAGTGTGGATGTGGTTTTTAGTTTCAGGAAGGGCCGGGAAGACCACGGTGCAGCCTCCATCCCCTCTCTTCTGTTGCCTAGATTTCGGCGAATCAATGCCTACATGGGGAGTAAACAGAATGGTGCTATTTCCTCAATAAACTTTCTCTCCCGCCCCATTTATAACACAACTCGGAACAATTAGTCATCGCGGCCTCATCAAGGAAAACAATCAATCTTTCCTGAAGTGCTCACATCAGACCTCGAACATCAAAGAGTTTAATTCCAGATTAAATACAGCAATAGGGTTTTCATGAGGCTCTTCATTCCAAAGCCAAGTCATTTCGGGTCACTGGTGGAGTGCATTAAATTAGCCTGATCTGAGGGTGGTAAATAGTCCAGGAGGGGTGTCTGCATCAGCAACAGCGGGGCCCGTCTGTGCTCACGTGATCAGGAGCCCCCGGATCTGTCTATAATGAGGAGCGTCGCTGAGGTCTGGGGCTTCCTGGAGAGCAGACCGGAAGGACCCATGGACCCTTGGAGACCACCTGCCTCAAACTGTCCATTTTACAGACAGAAAACTGGGCCCAGAAAGTCCAGGCTTACAGAGCACCAGCTAGTTATGAAACTGATGGGTGTTTGCTCCAGTCACAGAGCACGGCTGTGGAGTGAATACAGATATGCACTCATTCAAGACATTCATTTTTCATGATCCAGCAGACTCGTTGAGGCCTGTGATGTGCCCAGCAAGTAGGAATTAGCCTGATAGGCCTAGAAGAATGGAAGCTCAGGACTTGAGAAGGTGGTGTCAGTACCCTGGTCACTCCAGGCACCGTCCTACTTTGGAAGCCAGTCTCAGCATGGATCCCTCCGGCGGCTTGCAGGACAGCTGTGGAGCAGGCCTGGCAGGGGGTTGAGATTCTGTCACTCATCCAGGATAGCTGAACGGGACTGCCACTCTTCATTATGGTCGCTGATTGGATGTTGAAGGCAGGACTCCGCTGACAGTTCGGTTCTACCCTTGGGGCCTCCCTCACTGCTCCGTCCCTAACTGCTGCTGGGCTACAGGTTGCCTCTGTGTCCTCTTGTGCAGCCCGCAGTGTGCATGGCTATTCTCCTATTAGAGACGCTCCTCATCTAGATTTTGGCTGTGATGAATACGCCTGCAATGGACATTCCCACACAGGCTCCGCGTGGACCTGCGTGCGTTCCTCCCAGGTAAATGCCTGGGAGTGCATCACTAGGTCCTGCGGGAACTGTGTCCAACTTGGCAATGGACATTCCCACGCAGGCTCCACGTGGACCTGCGTGCGTTCCTCCCGGGTAAATGCCTGGGAGTGCATCACTAGGTCCTGTGGGAACTGTGTCCAGCTTGGTAAGAAGCCACCACCTGCTTTCCAAAGTGGTCATTCCATTTTCCCAGAGTTCTGGTTGCTCCCCGTGCACACTTGGTGCGGTCAGGCCTTGAGCGTCAGCCGTGCTGGCAGGTGTGTTGGGGAGCAGAGGCGGCCTTCATGTGCAGTCCCCTGGTCCCCGAGGAAGCCGCGCATTTCCTCGTGTGCGCGTCCACCACTTCTAGACCTTTGTAAAGTGTGTGTTCGCGGCTTCTGCTCACTTCTTGGGTTGTTTGTCCTCCTGTGAGGCAGTTGCAGGGGTTCCATACGTGGCAGGATACGGTCCCACATGGGATCCGTGCTTGGGGACTTCCTCCCGGTCTGCGGCTCCCAGGGGTTTCCGAAGTAAAATGAGATGCAGGATAGACAGGGACGGGGCCTGCAGCGGCCGCTCAGAGAACGAAAGCGGCACCTGTTACCAGCCCGCTGCCTGCCTGCCACGGACCCCCTGCCCGCGCGAGCCCTGAGCCTGGGTGTCAGGGAGGAGTTGTCTGTGAGACTCCTCAGGGTGGCTCTGGGGGGTCTGGGCCTTCGTTTCCCTCTGCAGAATGCAGGGGATGATGGCGACTGGGCCAGCCCTTCCAGTTAGGGCCCTGAGGCTTGCTTCTGGAGAAAAGGGGAGGTCTCCCTCCCAGGCCGCTTGGTGGATGATGTCTCAAACAGGCTGGAAAGACAGAGCGAGACAGAGATAGAGAGAGAGACAGAGAGAGAGACAGACACAGAGACAGAGGGACAGAGGGACAGACAGAGGGGCAGAGGGACAGAGACAGAGAGATAGACAGAGACAGAGAGAGATACAGAAAGAGTGACAGAGACAGAGATAAAGAGACAGACAGAGAGATTGACAGAGAGACAGGCAGAGACACAGTATGAGGAGAAAGAGAGAGAGAGACAGATGCTGCCCGAGCTCTCCACAGAACTCCTTCCCACCAGAAACGCTGGCAGATGGAGAGCCTCCTGTCCACCTGACCCTTGGGTGGTGGGGGTTCCACTGACCTTATTCCCAGGCCCATCCCCGCATGCCCTCTCCCCCCACAGGTGCCCTCTGGGGTCCTGGCACTGCACGGTGGCAGAGCCGCGAGGAGCCTCCGTGAGTACCCAGTTCCCCTCACACTCAGGAATGAGGAGACAGGCCCAGGGGGCGGTGCCAGGCCCCAGGTCCTTGGCTGCTCCTTGGGACCCTTGGGCTGGAGCTGCTCTGCGGGGCTGGGGCTCTGCAGGGCACCGTCCTGTCCGGCCTCTGCCTCCTTTGCTCTGCCAACAGCCAAGTGTACTAGTTCCAGTGACACTGGCTAAAACAAAGAAGATTCTGGGGGAGAAGAGGAAACAAAAGAGGTGGAGGGAGGCCTGGGGGAGGATGGGGGTTCGTTTGGGGAGGAGGAGCCCTATCTGGAGAGGTGTGAGGCGTGTGTGCAGCCAGAGGCTCAGGCTCCATGGGCACGCCCCACGCGGGCTGGCTGGCTAGCTTTGTGAGCCTCAGTTTGCCTGTCTATAAAATGGGGAGAATGTAACCACAGTCCTCATGGGGGAACCGTGTTGGGACAATGCAGGGCAGGGGCTGCCAACAGGACAGTCGCAGGCCGTGTGCGTGTCATATGTGCACATGCCTGTGTGTATGGGAGATGCATGTGCACATGTGTGCCTGGGGACGTGTATCACATGTGCACATGCCTATGTGGGGGGATGTGTGTGCACGTGTGTGCCTGGGGACATGTGTCACATGTGCACATGCCTGTGGGGGGGTGATGTGTGTGCATGTGTGTGCCTGGGGATGCGTGTCATGTGCACATGCCTGTGGGGGGATGCATGTGCACATGTGTGCCTGGGGACACATGTCACATGTGCACATGCCTTGTGTGGGGATGCGTGTGCACGTGTGTGCCTGGGGACATGTGTCACATGTGCATATGCCTGTGGGGGGGATGCGTGTGCACGTGTGTACCTGGGGACCCAGAGGTGAAATCACAACCACCTGAGGTTCCCACACCACCTGCCCCCAAGCTGTAGCCCAGGCACCTTGCCTTGCTTTCATCCCAGAAAGGGGTGACTGCAGGCCGGGGCTGCCCTGGTGCCGGGATTCCATCCTAGTACCCATGGCCATCAGGGGAGGCAGCTGGGGCCAGAAAGGGGCACCCAGGGACCAGGAGGAGCCCTCTGGGCTGTGCCTTCAGCCCTGCCTGGAGGGCATCCCCAGGGAGGCAGGCTTCTCAGTCCAAGCCCCAGCCAGAGCACAGTACAGACTGTTCTGGCCCAAGCAAGCCCCCCGCAACCCCCACCATCCGAGGGCGAAGATGAAGCCCCCCGACAGGGGCTGGGCATCTGCCACGAAGCCTCGTTAACTTGGACACTGTCCTCATTCCACAGGGCCGCACGGTCCCTCAACGTTGGAAAACGGTGGCAAAGTCTCAGACACCTGCCGGGAGTTGGAGGACTGGGATCCGTCCCATCCCGTGGCCTCTGGGCTCACACAGGGTCCCAACCACAGCCCTGGCAGCCTGGGCTTCATTCCGTCTTCTTCCGATGAGAAGAGTGTGCTCCTTCCTTCCTGCTGACCTGCGGGATTGGAAATGCAAGTGAAATCGCTGTTCCCATGCAAACGTTGTCCGTGTTATGAATAATAGATGGCCAGGGGGTGAATTGTTTTCCGTGGGTGATTATTTTCAGTGGGGGAATTATTCCAACCATCCCACCCAACGTGCAACCTCGGGCCAGAACGGGTCCGGGAATGATCGAGTAAAAGTTCATGATAAAAATATCCAAAAATGGAGAAACTCTATAGCGATTTGACAGGATAATTGTGTCTGTTGAATCTCATACTAAAACATAAGGGCTTAAAATGTGTTTTTTTAAAAACATATATATATATAATATATATGACGTTACATATATATGAAATTACATATATATATGAAGTTACATATATATGAAGTTTTATACACACACACACACACACATATATATGTATAAAACTTCATTTTTCCAGTATTGGTCTGAGGTAGATTGGAAAAGCTTCAACAACCAGTCTTTGCCACAGAGGATTTGAGAAGCACAGACTTAAACTCTAAAGAATCACCTTCCTCCAGCAAAGTGGTTTGGAGACAGCTACTGAGCCGAGTGCTGCACGGGTGTGGGTTCTGGCACGGGTGTGGGCTCTGGCACGTGCGTCCCACCCTGGGAGGAATCTGGCCCAGGCTTTTCTGAGAGTAATGTCATAAATGTCTCAGCTGCTGTAACAAAGTAACTGTCCTTCGACCAATCCTCTGAGACGTGGAAAAAGGCATAACCACCAGGACGTCCCACTGAGCAGCCTCTGAAAGAGTGAAAAACCCAGAAACAGCACGAATACCCCACGGCAGAGGAGGGGCCGAGAAGGCGGCTCAGGCACAGAGCGAGGCATGAGGCAGCCACTGACGACGGTGCAAACTCAGTTTTGCAGAAGAGCGTTCACCAGGAGAAACTGTTCCTGCCTTCATTTATTCATCAAATGTTTCCTGGTAACCTACGAAGTGCCAGACAGGTGCCCGGAAGGTCTACTGTGCTTATTTAAAAAACAGCCTTTGAAACACTGGAACGCGTGGTTGAACGCGTGGTCCCGTGCTGATGGAAAGAGAAGCACAGCTCTGCACGGGAAAAGCTAGGACGCTGTGCTCGCAGACGCTGCCTGTCCCTCGCTCTAGGGGTGGGGCCGTGGGCACCTTCTCTTTGGGCTTTCCAGTATGTTCCATGCTGTTCTCTGATGAATACATTGTTTACGAAATTAGACTGTGAAATACGTGCAGTGAACACAGCCTCCATTTGCATGTTAACACGGCATGCGGCAGGAAGCATCCTACAGGTCACTCTGATTTTTTCCAGGACTGCCCAGGGCTCTTGTCCTCAGGGCACCCACCCGCCCATGTGCTCCCCACCCAGCCTGAACCTGAAACAGGCGTCCCAGCTCCCCTCTGGCACTGCACCCAAAGGCCCAGCTTAAGGTCTCTTTTCCCGGGTCCCTGTGCCAGCCCCTGACCCTGCCCTTCCCTGGAGCAGACCCATGGCTCTTCTGCTGCCCCCCAGGCCTCATCCTCCAGTTCACTGGCTTTCAAGGGCTAAGGCCAGAGCACCCAACAGACCTGCCCCTCCCGCTGAGGCCGCCTGAGGGCCTGCCTCTGTGTCCTCCTGCATCCCAGCTGCAGCCTCCAACTGGCCTCAGTTCCAGCCCCAGCCCCAGCCCCAGACGCCTGGACCCCACCCGGCAATCAAAATGGTCTGGACGTGCAGGATGGGCACCGCACCACTGCCATGCACCCTCCAGGGAGCTCTGGCTGTGCTTGGGCTTAACCCCAACCTCCTTCTGCCCAGGAGGCCCCCTGGACAGGCCCTGACCACCGGTGCTGTCCCTGCATCCCCGACTGACTGGGCTGAACATTGATCAGGCCTTTGCTGCAGGAGCCTTGTGCTGCTCCTTCACGAGGCTGAGGCACTCCTCAGAGTTCAGCTTGGATGCCACCTCCTCCAGGAAGCCTCCCTGGTTTTTTCCCTCCATCCCTGAGAGAAGATAAGTTGTTCCTCGTCTGTGCTCATGCAGCCTGCACCTCCCCTACGCCAGGCCCTGCACTGTGGGGGCCACCTGGCTTCTCTGTCCCCACCAATGGCAATTCCATGAGGTCACATGTGTCTCAGTCCCAGCCCTTGGCACCTGGCACAGAGCCTGGTGTGTAGGGGAGCTCTGAATGTTGGTGGATAAATGCTCCATAAGTGTGCAAGTGAACTTGGAATACACAAACACTTAGATGCTGGGTCCTTCTGTGGGACTCTGTGTGCTCCGCACCAGGACGCAGACCCACTGCAAGCCACCAGAAGGATCTCCGTGGGAAGGGCAGGGCATCTTTGTGAGCGGCTCCTGCTCCCCTCCCGCCTCAGCCTTGGTGCCAAAAGCCGCCTCCTGTCTCTGCCTGAGGTCTCTCGGGAAGCACCGGGCGCTGTGAGGTTTGCATCTGGCCTGGCCCCCGGCTTGTCACACTGCCAAGCGTCTGATGTCACCTCTTGGCAACAGAATAGTCAGAACCAGGCTGGGTGGCTGGATAGTAAAGAGCCACAGATAAACCCTGAGTGGATTGTCTCAGCGAGTTTGAAAGCAGTCGCCTCTCTCTGTTCCACCCCACACACGTGCTGGTTGTGAAAACGAAGGAGGTGTTGCGCTTGGGGTTCTACTGTATTTCTGTTCTCCGTCCCTCACCTCCAAAACTCAAGCGAATAGGCCAAATGCGGTTGCCACGGCAACCCCCTCTCCTCCAGCAGCTTGTGCTGGAGTTTTCAGTTTAATGTTCCTGGAAGTCTCTGGGCACCCGAGTGCTGTTTAGGAGAATGGGGTCCACGTGGTGGGGTGGCCCTGCCTCCGCCTGCCTGCTGCCACCTTCGTTTCTGGGGGTTTAGGAAGTTATGACTAGGGTAGTTGCAGAGCTTTCTGGAATGGGCAGCCACCTGGCAAAGTGACGACGGGGAGGCCATGGGCTGCCCTCCAGAGCCTGAGGTTGGTCGGGAGTTGGCCCTCCCTCCCCACAAGGAATCCAAGTCAGTCCTCTCAGCCCCACGGAGGTGGGGGAAGGTGTCCCGTTATCTCTTTTGCAGATGGACAAAGGGGACCTGCTCAGGGACACCAGGTCAGGGAGAGGCAGAGTTAGGCCTGGACCCAGGCTGTGGCACTTGAGGGCCCCCCCCGGGACCTCCAGGTATACAGACTGCGCCTCACCTTGTGACCCTTCTCTGCAAAAGCTGACCCCGTCTGGGTGGGCCCAACAGCTACCCGAGGCCTAGACCCAGCAGCCTCCCAAGGCCAGTCTATTGGAGCTGACAGCTCCTCCTGCACACTGAGGCTGGGAGGTGGATGCCCCGACTGCAGGCCTTAGCATGGATCCATGGGCCACACGGCCCCTCAGAGAGCCCCAGTGCCACTGGGTGCAGCCGCCAGCAAGGTGGTTCTTCCAGAAGCCTCCCCTGAGGGATCTGGGTGGGGATGGTGGCTTTCGAGTGTTGAGGGGACGCTCAATTAACCTGCAAGGACGCCCAGAGTCAGGCTGCTCAGCACGCGTCGCTCCTCGAATCTGAATTAATCAAAATTCAATACAATTAGAAATCTGGCTTATCGGCTACGCTGACATTTCAAGGCCTCAAAGGCCACATGTGGCTTGTGGCCGTCCTATTGGATGGCAGAGACCTAGAGCGTTTCTGTCATTGCAGAGAGCTCTGCAGGACAGCACTGGCTCTGGTGCCTGAGGCCTACGTCAATACACACGTGCTAGAAGCAGGCCTGGGAGGCTGCAATTGGAGTCAGACGGTGCTTGGGGCGGGTCCAGCTCCACACTGCCTCCGGCTGTGCCACCTCAGTCCGGTGCCTCGGCCTCTCTGAGTCTTGGTTTCCTCATCTGTGACGGGGAGAACAGAAATGTCTTTTCTCCGTGTCGCCAGTTTTCAAGTCAGCTGCCACCCCACAGTCTCCATCACCGTCCTTCAGGCCATCTTCCCCTTCCTTCCGCCACCCCAGAGGGGCTGCTATTCTTCCTCTTCTACAGATGAAGAAACTGAGGCTCAGAGAGGTTGAGGGACTTGCTCAAGGGCAGGCAGCTATCGCTAGCGAGCAGAACCGGCCTGAATTTGAGGCTCACGTGGCCAGGCCTCACCAACAGAGCCCAGGGTACAATCAGCCACATGGTACAGAGCCTCCCGCTCTGAGCTGGCATCAGGCTTCCTGCCGTCCACCCTGACCCCTTTCCTCCCTGCTTCCTCCCCACCGTCCACCTCACCCCTTTCCTCCCCGCTTCCTCCCCACCATCCACCCTGACCCCTTTCCTCCCCGCTTCCTCCCCGCCGTCCACCCTGACCCCTTTCCTCCCCGCTTCCTCCCCACCATCCACCCTGACCCCTTTCCTCCCCGCTTCCTCCCCACCATCCACCCTGACCCCTTTCCTCCCCGCTTCCTCCCCGCCGTCCACCCTGACCCCTTTCCTCCCCGCTTCCTCCCCGCCGTCCACCCTGACCCCTTTCCTCCCCGCTTCCTCCCCGCCGTCCACCCTGACCCCTTTCCTCCCCGCTTCCTCCCCGCCGTCCACCCTGACCCCTTTCCTCCCCGCTTCCTCCCCACCGTCCACCCTCACCCCTTTCCTCCCCGCTTCCTCCCCACCGTCCACCCTGACCCCTTTCCTCCCCGCTTCCTCCCCACTGCCCTTTATGCACATGAGGATGGCAGTGCTCTCCCTTTTCATGTCTGTCTCTCGGTGAGTGTGGCCAGTCCGGGTGGCGTTTCCTTGCAGGTCCGATCCCCAATTTCCCACCTGCGGAGCCACTCAGCCCCGAAGCTTCCAGGGCATGCTCTCTGCTCCCAGAGCTGCGGGTGCAGGGCTGAGCTCCTGCCGTTGCTCCCGTGCCCAGCCAGACCATCATGGCTTCAGGTGAGCAGAGGCTTGCAGATTGCACCTCACAGGCCCCAGGATTTCACAGGACCCTCCGTGGAATTCTGCTACCGCCCTACAGATTTCATGCACCACTTTGCAGAATGTCATCAGCCACCCCCTGGAATTTCATCAAGCACCCCACAGAATCTCACCGACATCCGTGGAATTTCAGGGAGCGCCCGAACACATTCTCCCAATCGTTGCTTTGGTGTTGGTGGCTCTGAGGCAGTTCCCCTGTGAAGCCAGGGAGTCACGTTATCTGGAGGCAAAAGATGCTGATGATACCCGGAAATTCTTGGCTCTGGAAATTCTATCACTCCCTCCATGCGAGAGAGGGAAGGGAGTCTGCTGGGAGGCGGAGCTCTCCCATGAAATGTTCAGCCCATGCGTGACCCTGGAGATGCCATTACCAGGGTTTGGACGAGGGACAGAAAGGGGCACTTGTCCGTCAAGGACTCCGCAACTCTGGGCTCCCAGGGCTCAGGGCGCCTCCATCAAGGCCACAGGGACTCTTGGGGCCTGTCCTGGAGCCACAGACGCAGCTCTGAGTGGCCCTCCTCCCATTTGCTTGGCTCCTCCGGATGGCTCTGGACCCAGGGAAGCAGCAAGGGCCGACAGCCCCGGCTTTGTCCCCTTGCTGTCCCATCATCTGAACATCCCCAGGCAGGCCCACAACGCACCTGCCTCAGCTGCTTTCTCGCTGTTCCCACCTGTCTGAGCCTCAGCTTCCTCACCTGTAAAGGGGGCATGAGGATAGCCGGGACTTTGAGTGTTGCTGTGAGAGTCAGTTTAGATACTATCTGTCCCCAGCAGGCTTGTGCCTCCATGCCTCCTTCCTATCAGGACACACTTGGAACAAGAAGACCAAGGTGTTCTCTTTTCCTTTTCTTTTCTTTTCGTTCTTTTTTTTTTTTTTTTTTTTTTTTGAGATGGAGTCTTGCTCTGTCACCAGGCTGGAGTACAGTGGCTTGATCTCGGCTCACTGCAACCTCCGCCTCCCGGGTTCAAGTGATTCTCCTGCCTCAGCCTACCGAGCAGCTGAGATTACAGGTGCCCGCCACCACGCCCGGCTAATTTTTGTATTTTTAGTAGAGACGAGATTTCACCGTGTTAGCCAGGATGGTCTCGATCTCCTGACCTCGTGATCCACCAGCTTTGGCCTCCCAAAGTGCTGGGATTACGGGTGTGAGCCACCACACCTCGTGGACTGAGGTGTTTTCTGTGCTGTGTGCATTCGAAGCAGGCTGGATGGTGGGTGGCCTTTCCGAAGAAGTCTTTTGTGCCAGCCACTCGAGGCCATTTTGGGCTCTCCTCTCTAAGGGTTCCGGACGCTTGGCTGATTTCCAATGATGTTCATGAAGGTCCTTGATGATACTGATCACGTGCCATGCAATCATTGGTTGGTTACAGTGCTTCCTGATGCCCCTGAAATGTGGGTCATCTGCAGCCATCTGTGACGTGGCATCTCCACTGCTTCAGTCAGCTGCTTTTCTAGAAGCTAGAATCCAAAGCCAGTGGAGGAATTTGATTTTACAAACCCAGAAAACAAACAAACAAACAAATCAATCAAGATGGTGGGGTGGTTATGGAGTCTGTGGTTATGGAGCAAACGTGTTCAGTTGACAAAATGTAGCTAAGGGTTTGTGGGAGTCTGGAAAATGAAATCGAGAAGCAGTGATGCGGTGTTTGGAAGATCAGCAGCCGACTCCAAGTCTTCTGTTTTCTAGGGGGTTAACCCAGTTCAAGAGGCTTGTTTCACACCCAGCGGGGAGTGAAGGCTCTTCCCACCCCAGCCCCACACCAGCCCTCACTGACTTGTCTGCAGACTTCTTCAATCCATGGCCTAGGGACCCACGTCCCCATCCCAGGCACGCCACTGGGATGCGTGCCTGAGATGTTCTCACAGCACCTGGGCCATCCCCTTTCTCATCTGTGTCCTCCCCACTCTCCTACGATCATGTCAAGTCCATCTCCCAGGAGGCTGCAATGGAAGCCCTGGCTGGCCTGGTGAAGCTGGGGGCCAGGCATATCCGGTTCCCCTTGGGCCCCAGCACGTGGTGGGTGCTCCAGGGATGTCGGTGGAGTGGATGTCGACGTCCATAGTGAAATTGTGCAGGGAAGTAGCAACAGGTTGTTGAAATATGGGCAATCATTATTTGTCTTGCAGTAAGAACAGTTTCTTACCATCTTGAAATATGCTTTTCCATGAACCCCAGCCAAGAGATTTAGTAGGTTTTAAGCATCGATTTCTGACAGCATTTTTCACCGGATAACATGGCAACGTGGGAGCCTTTCACCCCAGTAATGTAAAATGCAATTTTTAAGCCAATAGCACAATTGAAAAACCCTCTCTGAAGTAATCAAGAGTGGCGACGGCCTTTTTTTACTCACTGGAAGGTGGTCATGTCGACTCTGAGGGACTTGAGCAAAAAACGCCTGCGTTGGTGGCTCAGGAGGGAAGCGACGAACAGGATCAACCCCAGCATCAATTGTTCAAAGGGAGAAAAGCTCCACGCTCCTGCTACAGGAGTCAGGCAAGACGACGGCTTCTGCGGCCAGAGGCGCTCACCGCGGCTGCTAAATCCGCAGTTATTCCCCAGCTCTGGGTCTGAGCGAGGAGGCCGTTCCGGGCTTCCAGCAGCCTTGCTCTTAGCAGAGTTGGCTCTGGCCACACTTGGTTGTTTTACTACCAGGTCAAACAGATCGAATCCTCCAAACATCCGGATGCCGCCTCAGACTGCTGCACGCTTTCAGCCAGGCCAGGGATCTCCAGGCAGTGGTTTAGGGGCAGGCTCTCCCTGCTGACCTCCAGGACTCGATTTGGGGTCAGGCAGTGGTTTGGGGCTGGGGGGTTCAAGGCACTTGTGTCTGGGCATCCAAGGAGGATGTGTCTTATTCCCAGAGCGTTTTTCTTTCTGCTTGCCCTGCGTGGGACAAACCCTGCCATGACAAAGGCATCCACATGAAGGCAGTTGCTGAGCTCCGAGGGCCTGGTCATTCTACCAAGGCCCCTTGCTGGTGTTTCTTTGGCCCCTGTCCCCACACCTGTGCTTTTGTGAAAGTGCCACATCTGCTGGGCAGGATTGGGGGTAGGCGAGTGTGAGTTGGGAAGCAGAGGCCAGAGTCAGAGAGGAACTGGAGATGCTGCCAGCTGTGAGGACAGAGGCAGGGGCCTTGAGCTAAGGAATGCAGGCACCCCCAGAACTGGGGAAGGCGGGATTCAGATTCTCCCGCAAGGCCTCTGAGGGAGTGCCCGGATTTAGGCCAGTGAGACCCATTTCAGCCTCGCCCTCTTCTCTGTAAGGTGATCACTGTGTGCTGTTTGAAGCCACCAGGTGTTGGGACCTGTTGCAGCTGCAAGAGCAGCAGGAGGAGGGGGATCCAGGGATCCAGAGTGCACCGGGAGGGACGGGTGTCACGTGACAGGGAGGGTGGTGTGGCCAGATCCTTGAACCCTGTCAGACGTTTCCGAGCAGCAAGGGGCCTGACACAGATTGAAGGACAGGGGATCGGTTTGCCGACTACACATGGCAAGAGAGGAAGCAGGGCGCCAAGGGGGCCATGGCTGTGCCCAGGGAAAGAGGACGCTGGCAGCCTGGCCCAGGGGCTGTGGTGGGCTGGTGTGTGACGTGTTTTAAAGGCCTAGCTCCGAGGGCACCTTGATCAGTTGTCTGTGCGGCAGGAGGTTGGAGGGGTTGGGAGGTTTCTGCAAGGACTCCCAGCCCTTTGACGCGAGCATCCCAGTGAAGGGACACCAGAGCATGAAAGAGCAGGACTGGGCATGGCTATGGGGCTGAAGGAGGATCCACGGGTTCTGCCTTGTTCTCGTCACGGAGGCACCTGGGGGGTTCTCAGGTGGAGGCCTCCAGGAGGAGCAAGGGGCTGAGGAAGCCTGGGCTAGGGACATTTTTAGATTAGGGAGCCTTTAGCAAATAGGTCGTATTTGAAGAGGCGAGACCAGGTGAGGTGTCCAGCGAGAGAGGATGGCTGAAGGCAGAGCCCTGGAGACCGCTTTTGTTAGGGAGGCCAGGGAGGGAGGAGGGGCCATCCAGGGGACTTAGAAGGGGCCACCACTGAAATAAGAGAAAAATCCAGAGAGTTGGGACAAGTGCCTTCTGGTCCCCAGTACAGCTGCGACGCCAAGTCCCCTCCCTACAGAGCCGAGACGGTCTCTGGCACGATACACTGTGTTTTCCAGGCGTCGCCTGCCCGGACATCTGGCTGGGAGCTGTGTCCTCACCCGGGAGTGGTACCCCAACCCAGTTAAGCCGGCAGTTCCGGGCTTTCCGTGAAAGCTCTGCAAGTGTGTGTTCTGGTGACGCAGTCCCTGCTAAGTCGTGTCTGGGAGAACAGGTCCTGGTACTTCCTCCTCAGGCCTGCGGGAAGGCCACTCGCTGGTCTCACCTCCTGCCAAGCGTAGATGGCGGCTTACACCCTTCACCCACCATGAACAGCGAGAAGGGGCGTTGCCCATGGTGGAGGCTCCCACTCCGGCTGGCGTACCAGGGTCCCAGGGGGACCAGGCTTGCTCCTCTTTCCAGTTTTGAAATCCTCAATTCTCCTGGTTATTTCCTCCATGAGCCTGGAAGTATCTGAAGGCAGGGCCCCGGCCCAGAGGAGGACATAGGGAGGTGGATCCAGGGGACAGAGAATTAGGAAAGGGAGCTACCAGTTTTTTGACCCCTGCTGTGTGCAGGACACTGACGGCTGTTCCCTTGGACTCTATCCCGGCAGGCTCAGGACATCCGGAGGACGGGCACATTGCTCTTCCCCCACTTTGCAGATGAGGACATGGAAAGAGGAAAGAGGTGGCTTGGCTAAGCCCACACAGCCCGCCAGTGGTGGAGGTGGGCACAGACCCCAGGCTGTCCCGTCCAGACTCTGGCTGAGGATCTGTGCAGGCAGACGTGGAGGGTGGGCAAGTGCAGGACCCACAGAGCAGAGGAAAATGAACCAAGACGGCTTTCTGCCAGCGTTCACTCTGTCCAGGTGTGTTAGTCAGGGTTTTCCGGGGAAGTGAGAGAAGCAGAATCGTAGGAGATGTATAAAGGAGACTGACTGTTATGGGACTCTGTGCACGTGACTCTGGAGGCTGAGAAGCCCCACTCTAGGCTGCCTGCAGGCTGGAGGCCCGGGAAAGCTGGGGTTCAGTTCCCGTCAGAGTCCAAAAGCCCCAGAAACCAAGGAGCCAATGGCACCAGCCCCAACCCAGGGGCAGTGTCCCAGACCATGCCAGCAGGCAAGAGGAGAGAGGGCACGTTCCTCCTGCCCCAGCCGTTCTGCTCGATTCAGGCCCTCAGGGGTTGGGTGACGCCCACCCGTACTGGGGAGGGAAAGTGGCTCTACTGAGTCCACAGGCGCAGATGCCAGCCCCATCTGAAACCACCCCACAGGCACACCCGGAAACCATGTTTAACCTGGGCGCCTTGTGGCCAGTCAAATTGACAGAAAACTAACGATCACACCAGGGCAGCCACCAGCCTTGTCCCTGCACAGGGCTGCACAGGCCTTTGTCTGGCTGTGCTATGTGCTTCAGCCCACAGGCATTGGTAGGCGTGTACATGGACCAACCCCTTTGTTTGTGGGTGTGTATATACACGAGTTTCTTTGTTGTGGGTGTGTATATGGACCAGCCCCTTTGTTTGTAGACATATATATGGACCAGCCCCTTTGTCTGTGGGTGTGCATATGGACCAGCCCCTTTGTCCATGCGTGTGCATATGGACCAGCCTCTTTGTCCATGCGTGTGTACATGGACCAGCCCCTTTGTTCATGCATGTGTATGTGGACCAGCCACTTTGTTTATGCATGTGCATATGGACCAGCCCCTTTGTTCATGGGCGTGTACGTGGACCAACCCCTTTGTTCATGGGTGTGTATATGGACTAGCCCCTTTGTTCATGCGTGTGCACATGGACCAGCCCCTTTGTTCATGGGTGTGTATATGGACCAGCCCCTTTGTTCATGGGTGTGTGTATATGGACCAGCCCCTTTGTTCATGGGCGTGTACATGGACCAGCCCCTTTGTTCATGGGTGTGTATATGGACCAGCCCCTTTGTTCATGGGTGTGTGTATATGGACCAGCCCCTTTGTTCATGGGCGTGTACATGGACCAGCCCCTTTGTTCATGGGTGTGTATATGGACCAGCCCCTTTGTCCATGCGTGTGCATATGGACCAGCCCCTTTGTTTGTAGACATGTATATGGACCAGCCCCTTTGTTCGTGGGTGTGTACATGGACCAGCCCCTTTGTTCATGGGTGTGTGTATGGACCAGCCCCTTTGTTTGTGGGCGTGTATATGACCAGCCCCTTTGTCCATGCGTGTGCATATGGACCAGTCCCTTTGTTCATGGGTGTGTGTATATGGACCAGCCACTTTGTTCATGGATGTGTATATGGACCAGCCCCTTTCTTCATGGGTGTGCATATGGACCAGCCCCTTTGTTCATGCGTGTGCATATGGACCAGCCCCTTTGGTCATGGGTGTGTATATGGAAGAGCCCCTGTGACCGTGTGCTGTGGATCATTCACTCATTGGTTGCTCAGACAGCCTCTCACATCCTCCTGGCCTCCCGCCACGTGCTCTGTCCCCAGACTGTGCGGCTCAGAGATGAATCTAACACAAGCTTCAGTCGGGCAGCAGCCCTGAATCCCAGATCTCACCAGCCCTCTTCCCCAGCACCTGCCCCTGGCCAGGGCCATGGGTGATCTGTCTTCTCTACTCTACTTTTTGGGATCAAGACCCATGGTCCTCCCACCTCAGGGTCCCCAGTGTCCAGTATTGTGCTTGGCACAGAGTAGATGTCATTCATTCATTCATTCTTTCATTCATTCATTCATTCAACAAGCTGAGGGTCTACTATGTGCAACACACATCTATGAGATAAACAAACGAACAAATGAAAGAATGCTGGAGAAACAAAATCTAAGTCAGGTTTTTCTTTTCACCCTGACCAATCTGGGTGACCTTGGGCAAGTCTGGGCCTCAGTTTCTCTTCCAGAAACTAACGGGTTTGGACTGATGAGTCCCATGATCCTTCCTGCTGTGCCATTTTGGGATTGCCCAAAGGACAGAAGCAGGAGCAGATACCAAGCTTTCCTGGCAGTGGGTGGGGTGGGGGAGGTGGTGTGGGTTGGATTCGATTTCAGGGCTCCTGCCTCTCTGAGCCTCAGCTTCTCCATCCGTGACATTGGGTCCATCACGGTGCCCCCTCCCCGGGCCCTGGAGGAGTGGCTGCAGAGACCACATCCCTGTGGTCGCCATCGCCGGTTCTCACAGCTGTTGTCAGGAGCCACCCTGGGAGGCTCAGGCGGTCCCCCGCCAGATGGCTCCTGTCATCGTCAGACAGACTTCCGACATCCTCTGGCACCCTGCAACCCGCCCCAGCCCTGCACTTCCTGAGGGCTCTTTGCTACCCAGCATCTCTTTAAATATTTAAGCCGGCGTGATGCAATGCTCAGGCTCTGATGGCCTGGTCTGGTGCTCACGCCACAGCAACGGGCTTTCAAGACTTCGTTTTCATATTTTGTTGGAAGAACATTGACCCGGAGAGAAAGCTGAAGCTTTTAAGGCATTAAGATGCCGAAAGAAGCTTGGATAGACCCCGCATGAATTTCACTTAAGGGGAAAAAAATGTTTGCTCTCTGAGCCTCCCGGCCAGGTGCTGCCCTCGGCGCGGCTGCTGAGACAGGACAGTGGACCCAGCTCTTCTGCAGTGAGTGCGTCACAGCCTGCGATTCAGGACCGTGATGAATCAGGGCTGCCTTGGGCCCAGATGGATCCCTACTTGGAGAAAGTGACAGCGTGGGCAGCACTTTGCAGGCCGCGCCTCTGCAGAGGCTGCCAGGGCCACGGGCTGTCCGGGTCCTTGTGCGTTTTCTCACCCAGGTCGGGGAGGATGGGAAGAGGGGCAGACGTGCCGGATGGTGACTGCGGGCCCAGGGGCCTGACTTCCGGAGCGGAAGATGGAGCTTTCTTCAAGAGAGAGACTGGCTCTGAGGAAGGTCCCTGCCCGCCCCCCTTGTCTTTGATGAAATAAGATACGTGTGGCTGCTCTGCAGGCTGAGAGGCAGCTCATGGCTCTCCCAGGCCCAGCTGCTCTCCAGGCACGTGCCGCAGGGCAAAAACATCATCTGCCCACACTGCCCACCCTGCCCACCCCCCTGCAGCATGATGGGGTCCAGAATAGCTCAGAGGTCAAGGGTGGGGGCTGACATTGGGGTGTGTCCCATTTCTGTTTCCTCCCACCAGCCCCGGGACCCTAGCAGGCTGCTTAAGCTCCCCAATCTTGTTGTTTCATAGGTAAAACGGGGATAATGGTAACAGGTACTTTGTAACATTACTGAAATTCCATGAGCTAATTCCTATCAATCAGCACAGGTCCCGGCACAAAAAAACCACTCAGAAGTGACGGCCGTGAAATGTGCCGACGAAATGTCGCTCCATGAAAATACAGCTGCTGCTGGAGATGAAGATGCTTCGGAACCTTCCTTGAACCCGGAGGGAGAGACCAAAGCTGACCACATCCAATCCGCCCCCAGCAAGGATATGCCTGCTAATTTGGGATTCTTTAAGAAGGTTCAGGGTCAAGATCGAACCTTGCTTAGCAAATAATTTCTTAAGACATTGCACACTCATGATGCCAACAAGTTTAATGGGATAATAGAAAAAAATAGTCCAGAGAGCAGAATGACCCTCCCAAAGCACTTAATGTCTATTTGAACCACAAGTCCCTGAAGTGCTAATTTCCATAACATTCTTATCTGTTAATTCAGAAAGTTCTAGAGCTGCAGAGTTCTTTGCAAGCCCGTAAAGGAAGGCTTTTCTAGCAACCCGTGGTTGGACTATCTCGTACACCCAGACCTGCCTGCCGTTCAACAGACTGGCACGTCCTTAAATGTCTTCAACGCTGTCTGCGAATGGAACCTTCCCGTCTGAGCCAAGCGCACCAGCGATGCCAGACTGTGCCTGGCTCCGAGGGGCCCGTGCACACACGGGATGACGCGGAGAGGCCTCTGGCCAGCAGCGTGACGGTTCCTCGGCATCGACACCTTGGCGGCAGCTCTGCTTTTGCTGGTTGTTAATGAGATGGTTGGTTTGGCCTGTAAGCGAGTTGTACAGCTAACTAATGTGTCTGTAGCTTGGAATTATTTATTGCCCGTGATTGCTCTGCCTGGGTTTTCAATACATAATTCATATTTTGGGGAGTTTTTTTTTTTTTTTTTTTTTAACTCAAGGCTGGGAGGAAACAGCAAGTCTAGAGTCGAGGTTCTGTGTGAATGTTCTGAGCAGGGGGTGGCTGATGAAGTGTTTGGGGCTGCGGGCTGTCTACTGTCCAGACTGGGCAGTGGTGCTTGTTGGAGGGGCCGAGGGGGCTCGAGAGAACCTTCTGGAACTCATAGCCCAGCGCTCAGCTTCTCGGGAGAGCACTCTGTGTCTCTGGAGGTGAGCTTACCCTTCCTGGTTCTCCTAAACCTTCTGCCTCCCAGCTGGGACTCCTCCCTCCTAGAGCAGACAAGAGGCCTGTGGAGCAGTGCGGGTCTCAGCAGGGAGGAAAATGAGTCCCAAAGCAGGAGAAACTGTGGTGAGACTCACTGCTGGGCCTGGAGACAAGAGCAGGGCTGGGGGCCCTCTGGTTCTCGCAGGCCTCCCTTGCCCTGAAACGGCTGTACCCGAAGCCGGCACTGCTGGGGAGGGCAGGCCATGTGAATCCTGCCAGGCCTCCTAATCCAGTGATTATAAAGTGATCACCATGGTCAAAAATGCCCCAAAGAGCAAATAGAATAAGAAGGGAGGCTTTGAACCAAATCGCTACCAAGAGATCAAGCAAAATCGGTTTGGGAGGTTTTCTAGAGGAGGGCAGCGTGTGGCTCACCCTCAATGATGAAAGCCACCAAGGCCCAGCCGCTGCCTCAGGTCTGGGCTGTAAATATCTGCTTCTGTCGTTTGCATTCATTTTGGTGAAACCTCAGCCTCAGAAGGACAGCGGACGCCACAATAGCTCAGCGAGGATGTGAACAATAATATTAGGGATGAAAAGGATGCGTTCTGGGCGGTGAAGGATCGGGGTGAGCGGGGAACAGAGTGCACGGAATACTAAAGCCTCACCATGCAGGAGCCACACACAGATGAGTAATGTGAGAGGCCACATCAGATTCCATCAAGACGTCTTAATCTCAGCTCATTTTTCTCCTGCAGGCGAGATGAGCCAGGAGGTGGCGGGGCAGGAGAAAATGGGAGTCATCCTTGAAAGCGAGGTGTGTGTGCAGGTGCACGTGTGAGTGTGTGTGCGTGGAATATGTGCAGCTGTACGCTCTGTGCGTATGTGGGCATGTGCATATGTGCCTGTGTGCACTGTGTGTATGTGGGCATGTGTGTGGTGTGTGCACTGTGTGTATGTGGGTATGTGTGTGGTGTGTGCACTGTGTGAATAGGTGGGCATGTGTGTGGTGTGTGCATGCATGTGGTGTGTGCATGTGTGCACTGTGTGCATACGTGGGCATGTGTGTAGTGTGTGCATATGTAGATGTGTGTGATGTGTGCACTGTGTGCATATGTGGGCATGTGTGTGTGGTGTGTGCATGTGTGTACTATGTGTGTGGTGTGAGCATGTGTGTGGTGTGTGATGTGTATACTGTGTTGTATGTGGGCTTGTGTGTTGCATGCATATGTGCACTGTGTGCATATATGGACATTTGTACACTGCATGTATGTGGGTATGTGTGTGGCATGTGCATGCATACACTGTGTGCATATGTGGGCATGTGTGTGGTGTGTGCATGTGTGCACTATGTGTGTATGTGGGCTGGTGTGATGCATGCATGTGTGCACTATGTATGTGGGCGTGTGTGTGGAGTGGGCACGTGTGGTGTGTGCATGTGTGCAGCTAGTTTTTATTAGAAAATGATATGCTCTTAAAATTAGCTTAATTGGGAATTTGGCTAAATGAATTGTGTATGTGGGCGTATGTGTGGGCAGTGTGAACAGGGGTACATGCATGGATGCATAGTGTATGTGAGCATGTGTGCGTGCATGTGTGTAGTATGTGTGACACATGTGGTATTGTTAAGATAATGGAAGAAGACACCCATGCATTTTAAGGATGCTGCCCTAGGACTGTGTCCCACGGGACCACCCAGGACCCTACCTAACCCAGCAGACACCTAAATTGTCAGCCTGGGTCAGCCAGTTGCATTCAGTTACAGATGGGCTTTGGTTTCCACACAGGAGGCGACAGATAATGTGCCCAGAAAGGGACTTTCTTGCACAGGGGCCCTGTTTCCACAGCAGCCCTGGAGTTGTAGAGCCTGTTTGTGCCCAGGTCGGAGGATGCATGTGGCCTTCCTGTGGTGTCTGAGCCTTGAGGAGAGAGCATCACTCCTGGGCATCAGAGGACCACCCCTTCCTCGGTCTGGAGCAGGGCCTCTCAGCTTTGGCACTGCTGCCTTTCAGGTTGGATGAGTCATGGCCTAGGTGTGTCCTGTGCGTGGTAGGCTGGCCAGCAGCACCCAGTCCACTAGAGGCCAGGGCACTCCCCCATTGTTACAACAGAAAAATACCTCCACACATGACCGACTGTCCCCTTGGGGGAGGCTGCTGGTTGGGACATGCCCCTGTTCAGCCTCAGGCCTCAGGCACAGGACTCTCTTAGTGAGGGGCAGGGAGCTGGGATTGTCTTTAGCTGGAGGGGAACGTGCAGCCCATTCGGGTATCCAGCTCTGTGCTGGAAGTCACCTTTGAGGCTGTGGGTGACCCCATAGCCAGTGAGGCCAGGTCCAGCCCTAGGAGCCCAGGACCGTGGGAGGACAGGGTCCCCACTCATTGTTTGGACATCAGCACTGTCTCCTCCATCCCAGAGGCCAGTTTTTGTCCCAGTCTGGCCTATCCTGGAGGGCGGAGCATCCCCACCCTCTGTGCCAGCTCTAAGGCTCCTGTGCCCAGGGCCCTCCCTCCCTATTCTGAATCGCTCAAAGCCTTAGCTGCTCTCTACTTGAGTCATTCCAAGGGGTAGCAGAAGGAATGCTGGCTCGGAGCAGCCTACAGGGGTTTGGGGTCGTGTCCACATCTGGGCCACAGTGGCTTCCATGCTGAGCTAGCTCAGGGCTGGACACCACAGTGGAGAGAGTCGTAACGAGTGTCCTGATTCAAAGCAAATAATACGACGATACCCCAATGAGATACGTCATCCAGTGCACCCCGGCTTGTGGGAGGACTCTGAAGAAGAAAGTCCGCACTCTCATCCAGGCTGGCGGTGACTCCGAATTTGCCTATCCCCATCTCTACAGCCAAGACAGACAAGGCCTGGTCCCCGGGCCACCCCGAGACGTTCTCCTGAGCCCTGGAAGCTCTGTGTGGCTGGCCCCGCAGTTGCAGCCTCACTGGGCCACGAGTGCTGAGCCGTGTGCTAACTCTGTGACACTGCAGGGGAATCCGGCCGGCCACGCTGAGAGGCAAGGAGTTCACTGTACTAACTCTGTGACACTGCGAGGGAAGGGCGGCCACGCTGAGAGGCAAGCAGTTCACCGGAGACAAGCTGGCTCCGAGTCGTTACAATTTGCTTTGCTGGTAATTCTCCATAGAGTGCAGAGGATGCAAGCAAAGATGTTGGTAGTTAATCCAATAATTAAAAACAAACACTGCTTTATTTGAAAAGACTCTGTCCTTCCTGGTTCTGGAGCTGGGATTGAGGCTGGGCTGCTGTCAGAGGGGGGCTGTGCCCGAAGATGCCAGCCAGGCTCTTGCTTCTAGTGAGAAGTTTATTTCAGGGGGAGGGGGCGGGGCAGCAACTGGGCTCCTAACACGAGGGAGAAGAGGATGAGGCGAGACCAAGGGGCCCTAGGCTGCATTGCTGTTATGAAATTACCGCTTGATGCTGGACCCTGTGTCTGCTAATGGGGTCCCAAGGGGTAAGGACTGTGGATCTGAACCTGGAAGAGGGGTTCTTCCTGAGTCCCTGAGAGCCCCCCACGCAGAGGCCAAGTACAGCTCCCAGACAGCTTTTCCAGAGCAAGCTAAATCTCACCAAGCTGCCCCAGGGGTGTGGCTTACCCACTCATTACTCAGGGCACAGGGCCCCTCGTCTGGCCACACAGGAAATCCCTTTCTGGGCACATTATCCATCGTCTCCTGTGTGGAAACCAAAGTCCGTCTGTAACTGAAGGCAACTGGCTGAGACAATTCCAAAGGGGCAACGTGAGCAGTGCGGGCTGCCCTCGGGCCTCAGACGGAAGAGTTCTCAGCGGCGCTTGAAGCCTTCATGGAATTGGCACACCGTCGCCCAAAGTCCGATCCACTTTTCTTGAATTAGCCCCAAGCTGTGGTCATGCTACGTCTCCTCACACGGTTATCAGTGCGGATGCTTGGGCAGGCGCCTGCCAATTGTGTCTGATGAACCATTTCAGGAGCCCCAGAGGACCCGGTAGCAGAATCAGGCTGGGAGGGTGGTGGGGAAGGAAGGTGGCTGGTCCTGACGGCCCTGGAAACGGAACCCTCGTCCTGCAGGAGGGCGTGGATAATTCACTTGCTGCCTCCACAGGTTTTGCCTCTAAGGAGACCTCTGCGGCATGTCAGGGGGTCGGGGGAATCTGAGAGGACCCAGACTTGGACTCCCGGCTCCATTGCTGCCTTTCTGTGCAGCTCTGGGGGACCTGCTGGCCCATCTAAGTTAGAAAATGCACTTCGCAGAGCTGGGGACTGTGAGAGACAATAAATGAGGCTGTACTTTGAGAGCTGTAACGTGCACTCAAAGCGTCCGTTCCTGGTGGCAAAGCCCAGTGGGTGCAGTGGGAGAGGCACCAGCTAGAGCCGGGGGTCAGCATTTCAGGTCTCCCTCCATTGTGAGTCCAAGAGCACGCACGTGACTTGAGGGTCCTCAACTGCTGTCCACAAAGCGGGTTCCTGAGGCTCCTGTGGCTCCCAGGACAGGACAGGGCATGGGGGAAAGGCGGACCGGGGAGTGACAGGAGCCAGGAGGACAGGAGGGAGCAGAGGTCCTCCCAGGGGCTGCTCGGAGGCCCTGCTGCTGGCTGTGACTCCGCATGGGCCAAGGGCACAGTCGCCTTTGCTCAGGGAATCCCTCATGGTGGCTGTGCCCCACCCTGGATGGGGGGGAATCCAGTTATGTTATTGGTAAGCGGCAGCCATTTGATTGAGCAATGAACATCTTGGGGGATAAGCTTATCATTCCATTGTTCATATAACCGGTGTTTATTAAATCCCAACTGTATACAAGGTCCTGTGCTTGGAGCCGGAGTGGGAGCAGGACAGGACAAGAGGGAAGCTGCGTGCCGTACGTGCTGAGACAGACAGGAGCACAAGCTCAAGGTCAAGCATCATAATTCAAGAAGCACACCTGGAGGCCAGGAGAGAGGCTGAGCGAGCTCCGGGAGGAGTGAGAATTCCAACCCGGAGAGGCCTCCGGCAGGAGGCAGCCTGGGAGGGTGGGTACGTCTTGGAGATGCACTCTCCTGATGGGGAAGGAGGTGATTATGGAGGAAGGGAGGACCCTGCCTCTCCACACAGTCACGAAGATGTGAGGGGTGTGGACCCAGGACCTCTGCTCTGGGCAGGACAGTCAGGAAGTCCTGGCTCCACCAGTGGGCAGCTCCCTTGCATTTTGTGCTTCAGGTTGAAGTCTCACCACAAAATTACTCCCAGTTGGCAGCAGCCCAGGGACTGCTCCCTTTAAAGATATGTCCATGTGGATCGTGGGATTGGGAGGTACGTGTGTGCACCTGTATGCGTGATTATGCACAGGCATGCATGGGTGTGGGCACATATGTACACATGCATGTATGTGTCTGCATGTCTACCCATGCTCGTGTGTGCAGGTGGGTGTGTATACAAGCACGTGTGTGTCCACGCGTACGGGTATGGAGAGAAGCAGTCACAGCTCCTGGCTGTGCTCTACTTTGCACACCCACAACTCCCTCACCAGCAGCCTCCTGGCCTGGGGAACGAGAGTGGTGACCGTACAAAGCCGTCCGATGTTTGACCAGTGCTCGTGGGCACTGGTCTGGGCACGTCTGCCTTCTGCTGGTGAGCAGCTGACGGGAGGTAAGGTGGAGCCACAGAAAACCACGGGTCATCCCGGCGTTATTCAAGGTAAGCCCTGTCTGACGGGTCCTTATGTCGCAGCCGGTATTTTAACTGATTGAGGAGTCAGAGGCATTTCATGATTTTAGCACGTTGTAAGTGTTGGAAGTGGGGGTGCCTCATTTCAGGGCCCCATTCTCCTCCGCCCTCCTCCCTCCCCCCGGAGGACGTATGGGGGAAGGGGTTTGTCACAACAACGTGGAACAGGATGAGAAGTTTCTGAGCGTGGTGGGAGGGGGGCCGGCCTGAGGGACAGTTTAGCGTCTGATCGTCTTTGCCGGGGTCCGCGCCAGTTGGTGGGAATCATGCGCCAGGCCTCCCACACTGGGGTCGTGAATTCCTTGTCGATTTGCCTGGGCCGTGAGGCCCCGGGGAATTACCCTGGGTGTTTCTGGGTAAGATTAACATTGGAATGGTGGGTGGAGGAGCGTGGATGCCCTCTGCCATGTGAGTGGCCTCTGGTTTGTTTCACTAAACCCCAAGCTGGAGTCACCCCAAAAGTGGCAGCAGGGAAGTTCCCATGGGAGAGTGCCCCGAACCTTTCCACGGAGGGGCCTGTTGACACTGCAAAGAAAGAATCCCTAAGCGAGCGCCAGGGTGATGAGCCCAGGACATCTGTTAGGAGAGCTCACAGCTCACGTGCAGAGGAATGCAGCATCCTGAGACCAACAGGGAGAGGAAGGGAGGGTCCACCCACGCCTGTCCACAGCGAGGGCTCAGGGTGGGACGTTCATGGCACCCACACCTGTCCACAGCGAGGGGTCAGGTGCAGTGTTCATGGCACCCCTGCCTGTCCACAGGGAGGGGTCAGGTGCAGCGTTCATGGCACCCACGCCTGTCCACAGCGAGGGGTCAGGTGTGGTGATCATGGAGAGATCTGAGGAATTGGCTCAGGGCTAGGGCTGGTTTCTTTTGGTGTCTTGGGCAACGACCTAGCTACTTTTATCAGTGCCTGGGAAGCTCAAGGCCTGGGTTCGGGCTCAAGCTTGCTGGGAAACCCGCCGAGTGGTCAAGGCAATCTCGTTTTGGGTCAGGACACAAAGAGAAGGCAGGGGCCCTGCAGCCTGAAGAGAACAAGCAGGACGAGGAAGGGGAGTTGCTCCTGTCTGCCTACTGGAGCTGGGGTGTCCGTCTTTTCCTGCCTTTGAACATCAGACTGAAACTGCACCACTGGGTCTCCTGGTCTCCAGCTTGCCGGCTGCAGATCTGGAGTCTCCTCGAGCTCCATAATCCCGTGAGCATCTCCTAATCCTGAGTTTCCTTCTCTGTGTGGGTCCACATGTCCTGTTGGTTCTGTTTCTCGAGGGACCCCCGTTAAAGACACTCAAGGACAGTTCCCTGGACCTAGGACTGCTCCCTTGTGTACCCATCCAGGCGGCAGTGCTGTGCAAAGCCCAGGCTGATGACCCACAGAGGATGGGGAGTTGAAGCCCCTCCTGGGGAGGTGGCAGTCCTGGTGGACATTGGACAGCTCATTAGGACAGGACGAGGGGAAGCGCAGGATCCATCTGGGGTGGCAGGAGAGGACAGGGAGGGGGAGAGGGCAGAGAAGGGGAGAGAGAAGGCGGGGGAGAGGGGAGGAAGGAGGAGAAGGGAAGGAGGGGAGAGGGCAGGGAAGGGAGAGAGAAGGGAGGGGGTGAGGGGAGGGAGGTGGAGAGAGCACGGACGGGGAGAGGGCAGGGAGGGGGTAAGGGAAAGAGGGGATAGGGCAGGAGGGAGAGAGGGCAGGGAGGGGGAGGGGGAGGCACGGTAGGGGGAGGGAAGGGAGGGGGAGGGACCGGGTAGTGGGTAGGGGGAGGGAGCAGGGAGGGGGTGAGGAAGGACCTTGGGCTGTGTGGATCTGAGAAGAGGGCTGCTCATCCCCTGGCCAGGCAGCGAACCAGGGTGGCAAGCTCTTTGCCTCAGCTGCTGGGAGGGCCAGAGTAAGCTACCTACAGGGAGTGGAGGGCACTGCCAAGGCCACCTGTGCAATGCCAGAGGGTGCCAACTGTGGATGGCAGCAACAGGGTCCCAGTGAGGGCCAGTGCGGCTGACTGCACCTGAGTTTTCAGTTTTCACCCTCGGTACAGCCCAGCAAGGTGGGTTCTCTGGGCAGGGAAACCGTGTTCAGCCCCAGCACATACTTGGTCAGCTCAGGCTCGAGGGGTTCATCTCCTGTGCCGCTGAAAGAAACTAACCATGAAGTTGGTGAGGTAAAGCAACAGAAATGCACTTTCCCAGTTCTGGGGGGCAGAGTCAGGAATCCCTGGGGAGCAGGGCCACTGGCTCATGATGTTAGAAGGACCTGGAGAGGTAGACGTGCAGAGACACAGAGACGCAGACACAAGCACACACACACACACAATGACACACGTACAGAAACATGCAAACACGCAGACATATGCAGACACAGACAGACACATGCACACACACAGACATGCAGAGAGACACACACAGACATACACAGACACACAGACACATAGAGAAACACACAGACACACGCAGACACGCGGACACAAGCAGGCACACACAGAGAAACACAGACACTTGCAGACACAGGCACACAGGCAGACATACAGAGACACACACACACAGACACAGACACACAGAGACACATATGTACAGAGATAGACACACACACACAGACACAGACACACACAGAGACAGACATACACACAGAGACACGCACAGACACACAGGCACACAAGCACACACAGACACACAGATACACAGACACACAGATATACACATACACATGAACACACAGACACAGAGACAGACACATAGAGACACACACAGATACACATACACAGATACATATACACAGATACACATACACAGATACACATACACAGATACACATACACAGATACACATACACAGATACATAGACACAGATACACATACACAGATACATATACACAGATACACATACACAGATAAATATACATAGATATACATACACAGATACACATACACAGATACATATACACAGATACACATACACAGATACATATACACAGATACACATACACAGATACACAGACACAGATACACATACACAGATACACATACACAGATACATAGACACAGATACACATACACAGATACACATACACAGATACACATACACAGATACATAGACACAGATACACATACACAGATACACATACACAGATACACATACACAGATACACATACACAGATACACAGACACAGATACATATACACAGATACACATACACAGATACATATACACAGATACACATACACAGATACACATACACAGATACACAGACACAGATACACATGCACAGATACACAGACACAGATACACATACACAGATACACATGCACAGATACACAGACACAGATACACATACACAGATACATAGACACAGATACACAGACACAGATACACAGACACAGATACACATACACAGATACACAGACACAGATACATAGACACAGATACACATACACAGATACATATACACAGATACATAGACACAGATACACATACACAGATACACATACACAGATACACATACACAGATACATAGACACAGATACATATACACAGATACATAGACACAGATACACATACACAGATACACAGACACAGATACACAGACACAGATACACAGACACAGATACACATGCACAGATACACAGACACAGATACACAGACACAGATACACATACACAGATACATATACACAGATACATATACACAGATACACAGACACAGATACACAGACACAGATACATAGACACAGATACACAGACACAGATACACATACACAGATACATAGACACAGATACATATACACAGATACACAGACACAGATACACAGACACAGATACACAGACACAGATACACATACACAGATACATATACACAGATACACAGACACAGATACACATACACAGATACACATACACAGATACATAGACACAGATACACATACACAGATACACATACACAGATACACATACACAGATACATAGACACAGATACACAGACACAGATACATAGACACAGATACATAGACACAGATACACATACACAGATACACAGACACAGATACATAGACACAGATACGCAGACACAGATACATAGACACAGATACACATACACAGATACACATACACAGATACACAGACACAGATACACAGACACAGATACACAGACACAGATACACATACACAGATACACAGACACAGATACACAGACACAGATACACAGACACAGATACACATACACAGATACACATACACAGATACATATACACAGATACACATACACAGATACACAGACACAGATACACATACACAGATACACATACACAGATACATAGACACAGATACACATACACAGATACACAGACACAGATACACAGACACAGATACATATACACAGATACACAGACACAGATACACATACACAGATACATATACACAGATACACATACACAGATACACATACACAGATACATAGACACAGATACACAGACACAGATACATAGACACAGATACACATACACAGATACACATACACAGATACACAGACACAGATACATATACACAGATACACATACACAGATACATAGACACAGATACACATACACAGATACACAGACACAGATACACAGACACAGATACATATACACAGATACACAGACACAGATACACATACACAGATACATATACACAGATACACATACACAGATACACAGACACAGATACACAGACACAGATACACATACACAGATACACATACACAGATACATATACACAGATACACATACACAGATACACAGACACAGATACATATACACAGATACACATACACAGATACATAGACACAGATACACATACACAGATACACAGACACAGATACACAGACACAGATACATATACACAGATACACAGACACAGATACACATACACAGATACATATACACAGATACACATACACAGATACACATACACAGATACATAGACACAGATACACATACACAGATACACAGACACAGATACACAGACACAGATACACATACACAGATACACATACAGAGATACACATACACAGATACATAGACACAGATACACATACACAGATACACATACACAGATACACAGACACAGATACACAGACACAGATACACAGACACAGATACACATACACAGATACACATACAGAGATACACATACACAGATACATAGACACAGATACACATACACAGATACACATACACAGATACATAGACACAGATACATATACACAGATACACATACACAGATACACATACACAGATACACAGACACAGATACACAGACACAGATACACATACACAGATACATATACACAGATACACAGACACAGATACACATACACAGATACACATACACAGATACACATACACAGATACATAGACACAGATACACAGACACAGATACATAGACACAGATACATAGACACAGATACACATACACAGATACACAGACACAGATACATAGACACAGATACGCAGACACAGATACATAGACACAGATACACATACACAGATACACATACACAGATACACAGACACAGATACACAGACACAGATACACAGACACAGATACACAGACACAGATACATATACACAGATACACATACACAGATACATAGACACAGATACACATACACAGATACACAGACACAGATACACAGACACAGATACATATACACAGATACACAGACACAGATACACATACACAGATACACATACACAGATACACAGACACAGATACACATACACAGATACACATACACAGATACATAGACACAGATACACAGACACAGATACATAGACACAGATACACATACACAGATACACAGACACAGATACATAGACACAGATACACATACACAGATACACATACACAGATACACAGACACAGATACACATACACAGATACACATACACAGATACACATACACAGATACATAGACACAGATACACAGACACAGATACATATACACAGATACACATACACAGATACATAGACACAGATACACATACACAGATACACATACACAGATACATAGACACAGATACACAGACACAGATACACATACACAGATACACATACACAGATACACATACACAGATACACATACACAGATACATAGACACAGATACACAGACACAGATACATAGACACAGATACACATACACAGATACACATACACAGATACACAGACACAGATACACATACACAGATACACATACACAGATACACATACACAGATACATAGACACAGATACACAGACACAGATACATAGACACAGATACACATACACAGATACATATACACAGATACATAGACACAGATACACATACACAGATACACATACACAGATACATATACACAGATACACAGACACAGATACACATACACAGATACATATACACAGATACACATACACAGATACACAGACACAGATACACATACACAGATACATATACACAGATACACATACACAGATACATAGACACAGATACACAGACACAGATACATAGACACAGATACACATACACAGATACATATACACAGATACACATACACAGATACACATACACAGATACATAGACACAGATACACATACACAGATACACATACACAGATACATAGACACAGATACACAGACACAGATACACAGACACAGATACACAGACACAGATACACATACACAGATACATATACACAGATACACAGACACAGATACATAGACACAGATACATAGACACAGATACACAGACACAGATACACATACACAGATACACAGACACAGATACATATACACAGATACACAGACACAGATACACAGACACAGATACACATACAGAGATACACATACACAGATACATAGACACAGATACACATACACAGATACACATACACAGATACATAGACACAGATACATATACACAGATACACATACACAGATACACATACACAGATACACATACACAGATACACATACACAGATACACAGACACAGATACACATACACAGATACACAGACACAGATACACATACACAGATACACATACACAGATACATAGACACACACAGACACAGAGACACAAACAGAAATACACAGCCACACGGGCACACACACAGGCACACACATGCACACATATACACAGAGACACACATGCAGAGGCACACACACACACATACACGCACACACACATACAGAGATACAGAGAGGCAGGTGCACAGACACACAGAGGCACAGAGCTATAGATCGAGGCACAGGCGCACACACACACTCACGTGCACACACACAAAGACACACATGCTCCCACCACCGCTGAGAAAATAAAGTTGCTCAGTGCACGTGTGTGCAAAGGGGCGGCTGGGACGGCTGTACCTCCCGTCCTGGTTCCCAGTCCTCAGTCTGCTATGGCAGCTTTGCCTCCCATCCTGGTCCCCAATCCTCTGTTCCTGTGTTCTTTATTCACTTTCTTATTTTAATTAACCTTTTACTTTTGAGATAGTTGCCGATTCACATGCAGTTTGAAGGAATAGTACAGAGAGGCCCCTTGCAGCCTTTACTCTGTTTCCCCCCAGGGATAGCATCTTGCAGAGCCCGGGACGGCATCAGGACCAGCTGTTGGCACTGACATGGTGGAGATGCAGACGCCCATGCCCTGAGGACCCCCTGCTGCCCTTCCATACCCACACCCGCCTCCCCCTGCCTCGCCCCTCCTTGGCCGTTGGCACCCACCAATCAGTGCACCATCTCTGTAATTTCGTCATGTCAAGAGTGTTCTATAAATGGGCTCGTCCAGGATGCAGCCTTTGGGGACCGGCTCTCCCTCGTCCAGCCTGACTCTCTGGAGATGCGTCCAAGTGTTGCCTGTGTCAACAGCTGGCTGCTTTCCATCGCCAAGCAGGACTCTGCACCAACACGTGTGTATGGGCTCTTGTGTGAACACACGTTTTCATTTCTCTGGGATAAATGTTCCAGAGTACAATTGCTGGGTCATATCGCAGCTGCAGGGTCAGTTTTTACAGAAACTGCCACGCTGTTTTCCAGAGCGGCTGGGTTCCCGTCCACACCCACCAGCAACGGTGGCGTGCCCCAGTTTCTATGCCTCCTCGAAGCGTTTGGATTTTGGGAGCTTTGATAGGCATGCATACTTGTTCTTTCCTCTCCTCTCCCAGCCTCAGTTTCCTCTGCTGTGACACAAGGACGTAACTCACCCTGACCAACTCAGGGAGCTTTCACAGAGCCTGCGGTGGCAGTGTCTGGAGGAGTTTGAAGCCTTGTAATAGTACTGTGTAGGGCCGGGTGCGGTGGCTCACACCTGTAATCCCAGCACTTTGGGAGGCCAAGGCGGGGGGATCATGAGGTCAAGAGATTGAGACCAGCCCGGCCAACATGGTGAAACCCCATCTCTACTAAAAATACAAAAATTAGCTGGGCATGGTGGCAGCTGCCTGTAATCCCAGCTACTCGGGAGGCTGAGGCAGGAGAATTGCTTGAACCCAAGAGGTGAAGGTTTTGCAGTGAGCCCAGATTGCGCCACTGCACTCCAGCCTGGCAGCAGAGTGAGACTCCGTCTCAAACAAACCAAAAAAAAAAAAGGAAGAAGAAGAAGTAGAAGAAGAAAAAGTACTGTGGAGATAAAGACTTGTTATTATCCAAGAACCAACGAGCTAGAAATTTGGAAACACAGGTTTTCTATCTTTCCTTCTGTATTTGGTCATTTAATCCCACAGAACTCATAAGGAGAGCCTTCGAGAATGGACTCGAGCACACCACACCCAGCCTCTCCTGGGGAAAGTAAGGCGAGCACTGGAGGCCCTTTTACAGGGGGGGATACTGAGGCTGGGAGAGGTAGTGTGGGCTGGCTGAGCACCTCTTCCATCCCTGCTCATGCTGACTAGCACACAGAGGCCCATTTCAGCTCCACGTGGCCTGTGCACACCGCCAGGCAGAGGCGACACCACCAGCACCTGCCCCGCGGCTCCCGGGGAGGAGTGTCATACATACAGTCGGCATCACCGCGGTCACCCCTTACAGTCGGCATCACCACCGTCACCCTCAGACACAAGGCCTTTCTCCGCCCATTTTGCAGATGAGAAAGTGCAGGCAGAGCAGCTGGTGGGGGTGGGATGGGGGACCGAGATCCCAACATGGGTCTTTCTGGCCCCAAAGTGCTCACTTGTTTCTTTTTATTTCTGTTTCCACTTCAGAGCTTGGCCCTATAGGTGCTCAAGAAATACTTCTGGGCCAGGCAAGGTGGCTCGCACCCATAATCCCAGCACTTTGGGGGGCCGAGGCGGATGGATCACTTGAGGTCAGGAGTTTGAGACCAGCCTGACCAATATGGTGAAATCCCGTCTCTACTAAAAATACAAAAATGAGCTGGGCGTGGTGGCGGGCAGCTGTAATCCCAGCTACTCAGGGGGCTGAGGCAGGAGAATCGCTTGAACTCGGGATGCAGAGGTTGCAGTGAGCCGAGATGGCACCACTGCACTCCAGCCTGGGCAACAGAGTGAGACTGTCTCAAAAAAAAAAAAAAAAAACCCAGAAAACTTCTGGAAATGATATTAATTAGACTTCCGTTTGGTTCAGGCTGTCAGAGGCACTGTCTACTTTGGCAGCCAGAGAGGTCACAGGCCCTGGAATCACGTGGCTGGGGGACCAGGAGAAGAGGCTGTGTGTGCTGGTGGAGGGGGTAGCTGCTGGGGCCTGGATGGAGGAGCAGAAGCCAGGATTAAATGGGGCTGAACACATTGCTGCTTGTTTGAACCAAATGAGGAATTTAAAAAGAATTCCGATGCCCGGCCTGGCCCGTCCCCTGGGAGGTGCTCTGAGGGCCTGGGATGGAAGTTGTCCCTGGGAGTTTTCAAGGCTCCTGAGGCCACGCTGTGATATAGCCAGGGAGGGGCCACACTGGACCCAGGGAGGCCAGGGCTGCGGCTTGTCCGGCTCCATCCTGGTCAGGACACGGCTCTTGAACAGGGAGGCCAGGGCTGCGGCTTGTCCAGCTCCACCCTGGTCAGGACAGGGCTCCCGAATCCCTCCCACTTCTCCCAGGGTGGCCAGCTGTGCCCCTGCCATGTTCCCTGCCTGTACCAAGGGCCCAGACTCTCGAGTGTCCTCTAGGCAGCTGCAGAGGCTGGGAGCAGAGTGGTCCCGTGTCAGATCCGTGCCTCGCAGACTGAAGGCTCACGCTACCTGTCTTGCAGCCGGCTCTCCCCAGGGTCTAGGGCTGCTCAGGAAGGGCACCAAACCTTTGTGCACGTCGCTGGGATGCAGCTAGCTGGAGGGAGCCCCTGACTGCCGGGAGAACAGCTTGTGCTCGCCGCCTGCCCTCCCTATGCTGTGGGGCACCATGCAGCGCTAAGGGCTGCTGCAGCACTTGGCTGTCAGGGCCGCTGGAGGACAGGGTGGACCGGGGGACAAAGGCCCTTCCCTTTAGGGAGGCTCCGAGCGGGTTCCCCCCATTCCCGCACAGAGTCCTTGGGGTCCCTGGCTGGGCATCAGGGCAACATAAATGCACCCACCACTGTGTGGGCCTCTGAGAACCCATATGGTGGAGGTGCCGTGGGCCAGGAGTCAGGAAACCTCCAGCCCCGCCTTCCATCAGAGGGTGGATGAGCTGCCAGTGGTTGGTGGGGGGTGGAGGGAGACATAAAGAGGCACAGAGACAGAGATAGGGAGAAAGAGAGAGGAAGGGAGGGGAGGGAGCCAGCTTATAAGCGAGACAGAATGACACTGGCCTTGGCATGGGGGAGGGAAGACACTTTTACAATGAGGATTTAGACCCTGTCACTGTCACCAATGTCACTTGCCGACTCTGTGTGGACCACCTGCCCTTGCCAGGCTGGGCTGGGGGGTAGGGGTCCCGCAGAGAATGGGGTGTCCGAGGTCCCCACTCACACAAAGCTCATGTTCTAGCCAGTGTGCAGGGCAAGGGGAGCTGATAATTAACACACAAACGGGAAAACTCAATTTGAATCACTGCAATGCAGAGAACTCTGCCACTGCGAGGCTGAGCGCACAGGGCTGAGTCGTCAGGGCAGGAGTCTCCAAGGAGGAGCCATTTGAGCAGCATCGTGAATGTCAAGGAGACAGTTAAAGCCAGGGAGGCGCGCCCTGGGCACAGAAGGTCCTGAGCGCAAAAACTCCAAGGGGCTGCCCAGCCTTGCAGGGACAGAGAGGAGCCCAGGGAGGCCTGTGCAGGCCAAAGGCAGGGGCTGCGCCCAGGTGGGGAGGAGAAAGAGGGCAGGAGGGGACAGAGCAGGACTTCGGACAGCTGCGCCGGGGCTGCGTAGGGGAGGGGAAGGTTGAAGGACTAGGCCTGATGTTGAGTTGTGCCGCTGATTGGAGGGCGGAGCCTCCCACGCACGTGGGGAGCATGGGGGCAGCGAGGGGCCAGGAGGGGTCAGGAGGTCTGTTTTGGCCACGTGGAATTTGTGCTGATGCATCATCCAGGTGGAAGCTTCCAGTAGGATCCGGACACCACGAGCCTGGAGTCCAGCAGAGGAGTCAGTGCATAGAGAGGCTGTTTCAGGCTGAGGGCCGGATCGTGCCCTGGGGAGAGCATGTGGAGCGGACAGAGAAAGGCCCAGGACCCAGGAGCCTCTGCAGTGGAGGATGAGGAGAGGGGGCAGGGGGAGGGAGGGGACGCAGGGGCCACAGACACGGTGGCCAATGTAGAGGGAGGGGCATGTGAGTGTGGGGTCCGAAGAGGCGAGAGACAGATGGAGGGCGGACCATGGCGGGCACTGCAAGAGGCCAGGGAGGACACTCACTGTGTGAGGTGACATGAGGTTTGGGTCCATGATCAGCAAGGGACGATGCCTTTGGGGTCATCCTTCTGTTGCCTGCGGGATAATTAGGGACTGGCGAGCCCTTGGTGAGCCTGTGTCCGTGGGCACGGGGACAGGAAGCAGACGGTTTTCTGAAGCGTCTGTGGTCCATGTTGCCGCTGCTCTAGGGAGGAGAGGGCCAGCGGAGCAGCTGATGGACTGAAAAGTGCCCATCTTTGATCAGAGGGATCGTGGATTTTTGCAACTTTCCTGGCCAGACTTTGTCAAGGCCCTGCCTGCCTGCTGGACTGATCAAAGATTGATCAAACAGCTCCTCCCCTCACTGAGGGCAGATGCTTGCTTCAAGGATGAAACAGCCTGGCTCTGCCAGGCACCGCCCAGCAGCAGAAGGTGGTGCTTGAAGTCTGCACAGCCCTCCAACTTTGGATGTTTCTTAGACCACTGGGGATGCCAGTCTTCTAGTCCTTTCTATTCAGACCAGCACTGACGGTGAAGGAGCTGAGGCCAGAGTTGGCCACGTGGAGGCGTAGGTGAGCATGCGTCTGTGTTGCGCACGTGTGCATCTGTGTCACGCGCACATAGGTGTGCACAGGCAGGTGTGTGACTGCACGTGTGAAAGCGTGCATGTTCAAATGTGTGAGCGTGTGTGCAAGACGGACACACGCATGTCACGGGCACATCTGCAGGTGCACAGGCATGTGCAGGTGTCTAGGAACGTGTGTGAAGTGTGCTGTTCCATGTGCACATTTGCGTGTCCATGCATGAGCTATTTTCCATGTGTGTGCGTGTGTGTGCACCCGGGCTGTGGGTGTGTGAACAGCTGTGAATGAAACCCCATAGGAAGCTGGCAATAAGACTTCACACGTACTGGGATTCGGTTCCACACCGCTTGGAGCGCTGCACTGCCCTCTGACACAGAGCCCAGGCCCGTGCCGTTATGGGAAATTGTGTGGCACTGACAATTCCATGCGGCACTTAGAAAAGCGGCCTGAGATACTCAGTTAAGTGTCTTGAGGGGACAGTGCTGTTTCCCTGATTAAAGAATTGTGCCCCTTTCCTGCACCACAGGCTGTGAGAGAAGTGCGGGGCTTCCTTCCCCGTAGAAGGCCCTCCTGGCCCCCGACTGCTGTCTTGGCAGAGCACAGGGACCCCATGGGGACAGACCTGTCATCTGAGGGGTCCCCTCACTCGCTGTGACAGCTGGCCCAGATCTCCGGGACACACTTTGTTTGCTTTGCCAAAAGTCATCACCAAGAGGAAGGTGGTCTCTGCAGAGCCCCGGTGACTGGCTGGCCCCACACTGGAAGAGGGTCTGGGATGAGACAGGTTTAGCCCCCATAGTCAAAACCGGTCCAGCCCCCGTGCCATCACCCAGCTCCCAGACCAGGGGCACACCCAGCTCCCAGACTAGGGGCACAGGTTTGGTCCTTCTGGAGAGAGGAGGCCCTGTGGGGTCCTGTCCAGTGGATGCCCTATCGGTGCCATCTGGACGCCCACTTCTTGCTGTGCAGGCTGGAGTCTGTCCTGCTTCCCAAATAGCTGCAGCGGCATCAACCCCCGAGCCTCAGTTGGCCTGTGAACATGAGTGCTGCTGGGATGTCGTCTCTCTGACTCATGAGGTTTCCAGGATCAAATGAGAGCTCATGAAGCACCTACTGCGTGCCTGGCGCTTGCAGGGAGCTCTCTGCCCAGATGGCCATGTGACCCACCGTCAGGTCAGCTGAGTCCCACGGCACCTGTCAGGCTGCTAAGTAGATGAGGGAAATTCAAATCCAGCTCTCTCTGGCAGCCCCTCCAGTGCTACCCGGCCTGGCTGAGAACTCACACCCTCAGCTGAGGTGCTGGAAGAACCCACAGGCTAGCTGGGTGCAGCCCGGCCCTCCCCGATCCCGGCTGAAGGCTTCCAGCGTCCTGCTGACCTGCGGCAGGGGGCCAGAGTGAGCACCAAACTTCCTTTACCGGCTCCACCCTGCTTCCTGGGAGAGGATCGTGGAGCCGAGCCTGCAGGTCCCCCAGGGTCCCCTGAGGCTGTCAGACAGCTGTCTTGGAGTTTCCCGAGGTGGCTCATCCTTCCTGCTCCTCCTTGTGCTGGGTTGTGACAGTCCACCTTCTTGAGCAGCCTCCAGACAGGCTCCTCTGAGCCATTTTTCAACTAAGCCCAGCCTTGGGCCTTGTCGTTAGGAGCCCAATTTTAGCAAGAATCCTGCCGCGTCGGTTTAGAGAGAATCCCCATCCTCAGTATCTGATCACCCTTGGTATCGGACCAGTTCCTCATCCACCACCATCCCCAGGTGATGTCTGATCACCCTGGTCGGCCTTTGCCGAGAATCTTGTTGGCTCAGTTGAGCCGGAACCCCCGGGACTCCTGATGCCCCGTCAGAGTCATTTTCCACCCACTGGCCCCCGCTCCCCGGCTGTAAATCCCCAGCGGTCCTTGTATTCTGAGCGGAGCCCAGTTCTCCACGGAGCTCTGTTTCCCTCCATTTTGATAGTGTCTGATTCCAAGCTGCTCCTCTGGCCTTTGCTCCGTCCTGCTCCTCCGGCCTTCGCTCTGTCCATCTCCTCCGGCCTTTGCTCTGTGCTGCTCCTCCGGCCTTCCCTCTGTCCTGCTCTGTCTCTTTGGTGGCTGAGCCGGTGTCTTTGGGTGCAATGCACAGGGCAGCTGGGAGCCCCTGCCCTGGGAATGCCGCACATGCGTTTCCACCCAGTAGCCTTGTCTTCCACAACTGATGTTGGCAAAGCAGTGGAGACCCCCACCCCACCCAGGGCGATCTTCCTGGCAGCTGGTTCCGAGCCTTTGGGGTGGGGAGGGGAGAGACTAAAGTTAAGTGACTGCTGGCACTTCTGTCCCAGTGAGTCGTGTGGCAAACAGAGCCTGGACGTCCTCAGGGCAGTGAGGGCCGAGGGGAAACAGGATCCATAAGCTCCTCTCCTCCTCCCTCTCCCTCCCTCCCCCCTCCCTCCCCTCATGTCCCTTCCCTTCCCTTCTTTCCCCAGGGCCCCAAGAATGGCCCCAGTGTGTCTCCCTCGGCCTTCCTTCCTGGGCCTTCCTGGGCTGCTGCCCCTTCCAGAAGCTGAGCCTTCCAGCCTTGGGAGATGCACTGTGGACGTCCACTTCAGCAGACACTTAGGCAGGGCAGAGTGAGGCTGCATGGCATCAAGGAGGGCGAGGGAAGGGATTTCTGGAGGCTCAGGGAGCCATGAGTGCCCAGGCCTCATCCTCTTTGACAAGGACGTTGTCCAAAGGTGGCCCCGAGGCAGGCGCCAGACACGGTGATGGCTGCTGTTTGGGAGGCTCAGCTCCAAGCAGGAACGAGCCCCTTGGTTGAGGGGATTCGTGTTAGAGGGTCAGGCTCTGAAGCCGCTGCCACGGTCCGAGGCTGGCTCAGCTGCTTACAACCTTGGGAAAGGACTGCCCCTCTCCATGACTCAGTTTCTGTGTCTGTGAAGTGGGGAAGTAGCGATCCCTTCCTCACAGCACCGTGATGGGGATAGGAGGAAGGAAGGCCTGCGGTGCCCTCAAGGGCTGGCACGGGGTGGGGGGCACCCAGGAAGGCTCGACAACGATTCTCACGACTTTCTCTTCAGTGCTAGTGGCTTCGGCTTCTGGTGGGGTGCCCGAGGCCCTCAGGGTGGCGTGGCCACTGTGCTGGGCACCCGGACGCCGTCCTGTAGAGGTCAGGCCGTTGGCCACCGATTCTGAAGCTTTGCCTTCTCAGGTGTCGAGTGGTGGGAAGGTACGGCTGTGCGCGTCGTCAGTGCAGAGGCTGCCAGGGCAATATGCAGGTGGGGGCGTCCAGGCCTCGTCCTGAGCGAGCAAGGGAACCCTTCAACATTCCAGTGCTTTGTCTCCCAAAGCAAGGCTGTTCCAGTTGATTCTACCCTCCCAGGCACACTCACAGAGCACCTGCCACCCTGGAGCTCAGGGCTGCCTCTGGGACTGACCGTGGCCACAGCCTGGGGCAGTAGCCTATTGCTCCTGCCATAGGTAGAGGAAATAGCACGGGCCTCCTGCATTGGCATCCACCAGGGAAAGGGACCCCTTTGTTCCTTGGTGGTGGTCCGTCTCCTGCCTCTCCCTGAAGCCCTTGGTCCCCAGCAAGGACTTGGCTGGTGCTCCCCTCGGTCCAGTCCCAGGGTTGGAACAGCCTCCCTCCATGGTGTTTTAGAGTGCATAGGGGTGGACTCCATCCTCGGAAGTGCTTGGGGCCTTGCCTCCCGTGTTAGCTCCTCCCACCAGGGCTTTCTGCCGGCCTCCGCATAGCTCCCGTTACCCGGCCTTTGGTGTTCAACGCGGGCCCTGCAGGACAGGAGTCCAACACACGGCTTCTGGAAAAGGGAGAGGCGGAGTGGCCAGGACCCACGGGGCGTCTGCAGTGCACACGCGTGCCTGTGGACATCCTGAGGCCTGGGTTCATTCCCGAACAGCCAGGCCAGAAACATGCCTAGAAGCCCTGGTTTGATGAATTTCCAACATGCCAACCCCAGATGGAGCAAAGGAAGGGTCTGAGGAGGCACCGGTTGAACTATTTGTGTTATCTCCGCAGTGATCTTGTGGTTGGGGACAGCGTGGGAGAGCTGTCACTCCTGCATTCTGTTGTCCTCTCTTCTACTTCATTTAATCGTCATCTGACACCCTAGGAGGTTGGTTCCTGCATTCCAGGGTGGATGAAGCACAACAAAGAAACCTTAACAGTTCCCCCCTTGCCAGGCCGAGTGGCCCTTCATGGCAATGTCTGCCCTGCAGCGGTGTCCTGGAGCCTGGGAATCAACCCACTGCAGGCTCCTCCCGAGAGGTGTGGCGATGAAGGCTCAGAGTCTTTGTCAGGGCTCCATGCGGCACAGCTGGGCCAATCTGGCCTGGGGTCGATGTCACGGGTGGCCCTCAGGTCGGACGGCACCATGCCAGAGGCGGTAGATGGACGGTCCCAGTGTGCCCGACACACCCCTGCACCAGGAGGCACCTTAGCGTGTGGCGCCTCCCAGCACACTGTGCCTGGCAGGAGGCTCTCAGAAAGTCAGGCCTCTGGCATCCCAGCCCGGAGGTTACCCCAGAGAAACCCAGTCCTGCAGGGTTCATTCTGGCATAACGCCAGCTCTTTACTGGACTTTCCTGACACCAGGAAGGGAGCACGTGGCATCCATCAACACTCCTTAAACCCCCTCCTCTTCCTCCACTCCCCTTACGGGTGATGCCTGATGCCTCTCATCTACCCCAGGCTTCTTGAAATCAACATAAAACAAGCCTGCTTGCTTCTCCCTGGCCTCTAACTTCTCCCCACCCCCTAGCCCTGGGGTTTCTCATCCTTGTTAATATTCCTTCCCTTCTGCTAAGTCTGTTTCAAAAATGGAAAAAAACCCCAAAAAAACAAACAGGCCTGCCAGCCACAGAAACCCCTTGGAGGGTGGGGAGAGGAACGCACACAGGGGCCCCCTCCAGTCTCCTGAAGACGCGGGGGAAGCCCGCGAAGGGCGCGCTGCTGGGGATTTGGGTGAGTTGTTGCTGCAGGATGATGGGTGATGCTGAGGCTCCGCTGGGACATGCCAGGACTCGGGGGGGCCAGGGCTGGCAGCCCCAGGGCTTCTCCATCACCCGAGGCCTGTGGAGCTTCACATGCCCCGGGGTTCCTCTCCCTCCTCCTTCCTCTCTTGCCCTCCACTCCTCTCTCTTCTGCCTCCCCTCTTCCTCCTCCCCCTGGCCTCTCCTCTCTGTCCCTGCTCCTTGTCCTCCCCTCTTCCTCCTCTCTTGCATGTGGCCTACACACCTCTCCTGGCTTCTCTCCTGCCCCTGGCCTCTCAGGTCCCATGCCTGCCTTTACCATCGCAGTCACACTTCTTTTGCCCACACTCTGGGAAGAGAGGCTCCAGCCAGGCCAGCCCAGGCTTCCAGGGCTCCACAGGAGGTCTGTGCCCACCCTTGGGCCTCCCCATTTGCTCCTAGACGGTGGGGGGGATTAGCAGAAGGAAGAAGGAAGAAGAGATATTTGCCTCCTGCCAACCAAGCCTCCTGGTCTCCTGAGAGGAGTGCTTCAGAAATCTGAGCGTCCCCAGCCACCCCCGGAATAGACACCAGCTCCATTGTGCTTCTCCTTGAACTTCATGGGCACCCTGTGCCCCCACACCAAGAACACCCAGCCCTGACTCCGTACCTCCCACCTAGTTCCTGTCCCCCCGGGCCTCCCGGCTCTGCGCCTCCCACCTAGTTCCTGTCCTCCTGGGCCTCCCGGCTCCGTACCTCCCACCTAGTTCCTGTCCTCCTGGGCCTCATGGTGGGCCACGATTCTCCATGCAACCTGTGCCCTGAAGTGTCCACTGGCCCCCACAGCTCTGCTCAGTGTGTCCTCTGTGAAGGCAGCTTCTAGACGTCTGTCCCAGCCCTGTTCTCCTGCTGCCCCAGCGATGTTCCCTAAAACCATTGATTATCTGCTTATTCATTTACCCAGGAAGATGGAACATTGGGGATGCACTGCTCCTCTCCTGCTCACATTGAACTTGAGGACAGAGGCTCTGTCCAGCATCTGAAGACCCAGCAAAGCCCAGCTGTGCCAGCAGCTTGCCAGGACCTGAGAAAACCCCCTCTCCCCGGGCCTCAGTTTCCCCAGATGTAAGTGGAGGGATTGGGCTACATGAGCTCAGCAGATCTCATGGCCCTGATCCTGGCAGGTTGGCGACTGGCTGCCCTGTCCCCAGCCCTGTGGGGATTCAAGGTGTGAGCCTTGTGGTGGGGGTACACAGGGTCCCCCAAATTCATGTCTATCCAGAGCCTCAGAATGAGGCCTTATTGGGAAATAGAGTATTTGCGGATACAATCAGGTAAGGACCTCCAGCTGGAAGCATCTTGGATTTTGGGTGGGCCCCAAACAGTGAACTGCTGGAGAAGACACCAGAGCCACAAGGAGAAGCGGCCATGCAGAGATGGAGGCAGAGGCTGGAGTGAAGCAGCCACAAGCCAGGGCGCGCCTGGGCCACCAGAAACCAGACGAGTAGAGGAAAGGCCTTCCCTAGAGGCTTTGGGGAAGCTGTGGCCCCGATGACACCTTGGTTGTGGACTTCCAGCATCCAGAATTGTGGAGACACGTTTCTGCTATTTTCAGCCACACAGTTTGTGGTGCTTCGCTCCAGCAGCCACGGAACATGGATCTGAGCCCCGAGAGATTCCTGGACCCGGGAGACCCGCTCTCTGTCCTTCGTGGTTGGTGAGGGATACAGGATTGGGGCTTCTGGTGTTATTGTCCTGGGGACAGACTCCCTGGGCAGGATCACGGAGGGGACAGACTGAGATGGGACAAGGGGCAGCGGGGCAGTCTCTAGAGAGGCAGCCAAGTCGTCACAGTGATTTCCCTGAATGGGGAATGTTCCTTTCCAGACTCAGTGCCCTGGTGGCCTGGGGGAAGAGGAGAAAAGAGAGGGACACCGGATTACGATTCTCAGCTTATTGAGATCTGATGTGAATGGCTTGCCGGCCTGTGGCCAGGGCCGGCCAGTGCCACCTTCTGAGCATGTTCTGAGTGTTGACCCTGCGCTGGGCATGGGAGATGAGGCTTCGGCTCTGTGGAGCTGTGTCCAGCTGGGGAGCGATGGACGAGAGAGAGCAAACACCCCGTGCCGGGCTTCACATGCTGAACCCAGGAGCAGATGGTGTGACCTGACCAAAGGGCTCAGAAGAAGGCCCCACCGGGCACCCTCAAGTGTCCCCAGAGCCTCGGCGAAGGCTGGGCACTGTTCCCAGAGCTGCCCTGAGCCAGCTGCACAGTCACCACACCTGCCTTTGGAGCAGGCATTTGGCAGACAAGCAGGCAGAGCCCAGGGTTAGAGCGAGCGCTGCTCGGCAGGAGGCAAGGGGACCCAGGCTGGCCCAAGCACGTCCTCCCACCTGCCTTTCTGCCAGCTGCTGCCAAGCTCCAGAAAGGATCCTGGAATTCAGCTCCATCAGGGTTTTGCCTGGATGGGCCATGGTCTAGTGAGCATTCATATTAATAATACTCATTAATATTAATCAGACCAATTGTGATGCATCTCATTTTGTTCTCACAACCACCCCAGGTACCACGTGTGACTCAGATTAGGAGACCGAGGCTCACAGAAGCTGAGCGGCCTGCCTACCTCACGCAGGGCGGGGAGTGGGGGCAGCGCCAGCGTCCAAAGTCTTGACCATGTGGTCCAAAGCTCTGGCTGTCCCCTGGACATGGCGCTGTCCCGAAGGCGTTGAGGCAACAGCGCCCGCACCCCACGCTCGAGCTTCAGAGATGCTTTGCTCACTTCACGCTGCTGGAGCCTGGGATGAAGACCCGCTGGTGAGCAGGGACCACAGCGCCTGGCCCTGCTGGGCTGGGTGTCAGTGCTCCCCAAAGCTCCGGGCAGACCATCCATCACCCGCTGGGAGGCCAGCCGAGCACGCGGTGCCACTCGCTGGCTGGGGGGCTCGCAGCCAAGCAGCAGAACAGGGGACTCAGGAACCCGGGCAAAAAGAACCTCCAATCAGGGAAAGATTGCTTCCTAACAGCTAATAGCCCTTTTTGAAACAACAAAAAAGAAGTGTTTTCTCCCTTTATTCCAGCTCAGGAGACATGGTGAGACACGCTGGCAGAATTATAGCAACTTTTTAGATCACGGAGGGAAGAAAAAGCCCCATCACTATAAAATAAAACCACACAGCCTGGATCCTCTGTGAGTCACGACTCGGAAAGCAGGAGCTGCAACCCCCACCACGTGCACAGACCCCAGCCTTCCCTAGCAGAGCTGCCCGCCAGGCAGGGTCTAGACAGGGTGGTGGATGGCAGTCGCCCACTGCCCTAGGCCCATTGGAGTCAAAGTGCAGCTATAGCCAACAAGTAGCTGCTGAGTCGGTCCCAGAGACCGGCCTGGGGAGGGGAGCCCATGATCTGTTTGCCCGGATTCTGAGGCATGATCCGGAGCACTGCCTGTCTGGCTGGCGCTGCACGCATCTGGGCTGCTAGGAGACAGGGTGGAGAGGCAGTCGGAGTCAGAATGCGGTGTGCAAACGGAACGTTGTGCCACCTAAATGCTGAGCCACGTAGGTGGCAGGAAGGGAGACCCACAGGTGCAGGGGTCTGCGTCACTGTCCAGGCTCAGACTGGTGAAAGAAGATGCTTGGTTTTGCTGGAGCAACGGGAAGTGAACAGGAGCCTTGCCGGAAGCTGTGCCCACGGGCTCTGAGCTTTGGGAGGGGTCGCAGCTCCCAGATTCCCAGGCTGTCTCAGGAGGTCCTGCGGAGGTTAAGGCTGGCACTGGGGATCCCAAAGACGAATGTTTGTGGGTGCAGGGAGCGCAGTTCTGGGTTGCGAACAGGGGCTCCCTCACAGAGGTAGGCCACGAACACTCAGCCCGGAGTGGCTGGAGAAAGTCATCTGGGCAGACACACTGGGTGCCTCTGGAGGGAGTGAGTCATGCGTCACTACAGGTATTCAAATGAACACAGCGATTGCAGTGGATTATATACAAGTTGTAGGAAGGGAGAGCTGCAGGGGACTTCAGGGATCATTCCGTCTAATGCTGTTTCCCCTAAGGAGGAATTGCCCCAAGATCCCAGCTCAGTGCTGCAGGGTCATGGCTAAGATGCTGGCATCCAGCCCTGCAGCCCAGGGACCTTCCAGATGCCCCACCAGCCCTTCTACAGTGCTGCCTGGGCTGCCAGGGCGGGCATGCGGGCTGCCCTGGTCCCCCTCGTGCACTTTTGGGCTGGGCTGCTGACCATAGATGGGCCTCGGGTCCCTAAAAAGCCCCCAAGATCATCTCTCTGGAGACTATTTTCCTGACAGCAGCTGAAATCTCACAACTTTCCCTGGACACCTGCTGCCTGCCAGGCTGGAGCCAGGCCCCTTGTTCTGCTATCTCAGTCTCCTTCCAAGGCAGGAAGAAATGGAAACTCGGAGAACCCAGGGCCACCCCCAGGGCAAGCCGTGGGGCTGGGATTTCCTCTGGGATCCGACTGACACTGGCTCAGCTTGAGTCCTCGACACTCATCACCAACCGCCGGCTTCAGACGTCCAAGGGAGGAGACAGTAACCAGCAGGCAGGGACAGCAGAGGTCACAAGGGCCCCGAGGCAGGGGCACACATGGCAGGTGGGGCAAGGTGAGAGGCGAGGGGAGCGGTGCTCTGAGACCTGTGCAGGGGTTACCCGGGTTAGAGTCGGGAGTGATTCATGCAGGGCAAAGGCTGAGCAAATGAATGAATGAACGTCCAGGATGCAGGGGACAGCGGAGGGGCTGGAAAGGAGGTGAGGGCTGGGCAGTGGATGGCCGTGAGCAGCGGATGAGGGTGGAGCCTGGGCAGGCTCTGGAGGAGGAGGTGGGATGTCACACAGGCTGCCCTGAGGCTTCGGGGAAGGAGCCACGCTAAGGCTATGCTTCAGGGAGAGTCCTGCCTGGGTGGCCTTGGAGGGGGCAGTGAGGAGGATGATGAAAGGCCACTGGGCACTGGTCTGGCGGTCGGTCGGGAGAGCCTGAGCCAAGGTGTGGCAGAGGCGCCAGAGAAGTGGTGTGAAGGCAGGTTGGGGAGGAGGCAGTAGGAGTGGGGAGGGCGGATTGGCCCAGGACACCCACCAGACATTGGGGGTTCAGGAGGTGCACTCAGGGTGGGAAACAGCCTCTCCCAACCCCTCACATTAATCTCCACGCTTTCCCGCTAAGTACCAAACTTTCCTGGCAATGGCCCCAGCAGCCCTAGCAGCACCTTCCTCGCCTGTGGCTGCCCCATGGCTCCCCCTGCAGGCCTGGGCTTGCTGGGTTGCAGGGTCGGGGGATCCATCCCGGCGTGTCTCAAACCTGTGCAGCTTCATGGCGCATGCCAGGAGAAGCTCTGTGAAATTCACGGGCTGGTTCCTCTCGGAGCACCAGGAGAAGCAAAGAGAGAGGCAGGCCTGGCATTGAAACTACCAGCAGGCATCGCTCAGCTCCAGCAAAGGTGCAGACGGCAGCTGTCACGCTGCAGAGAGCGAGGGGCGATTTGTCGGTGGGAACCAGAATGAACTTAGATTTGCCCTTGAGAATCATCTCACCCAGAGCCCTCAGGATGGTTGGCTCTCGGCCGGCTCAAACTCAGGGGCAGGGCAGCCACAGGCCATGGCCCGCACCCCGCCAGGAAACCTGAGATTTCCTCGTTTGTCAGTCCACAAGGTGTTCAGCCCCTGCAGATGGATTTGGCTGTGGCTAAAGGATCTGCTGTACTCTTGGTTGAGTGGATCTCCCGATTTCCGAGGGAACTGCAACCTGTTATTTTTATAATAGGGAAAAAAGCCTACCCTGGGCTTAGCGGCCTTTACATCCCCTCCCCCAGTCTGCTGGTCCTTTCCTTCTGACCCGGTTGGGGGCCTGCTGCCTGGTGGCAGGCTGGGCTCTCCTTCAGGAGAGCATCCAATCATCTCCACGCAGGAGCTGCCCCGGAGAGAGCCATGGAAGGCGTTAAAGCGGAGATTCAGCGCTGACTTGTCAGGCTTGAAAATAAAATGGACCAGAATGATCTCATGCTGGAAACTTGATGAAGCAAGCTCTTCCCCGCCAGGGTTTATTAGGTACCTCCCGTGCGCCAGGCGGTGTCTCATCCTCACAGCCTCTCCCAGGCCTGACGACTGCTGCTCCTGTTTCAGCAAGAAGAATGTGGAGGCTGGTGCCTTGTCCATGGCCGGAGAGTAGCCAGGGAACAGTGGGCCTGGCCCCAGCTCTGTAGACACCCAACTCTGAGGTCCTTTTACTAGGCTGACGGAGGTTTAGAACAGATGACCTTAAACACCCTTGAGGTCATGAAATAAAGGGAGGGATCCAGAAAGCCCAAGAAAAGAACCACTCCAAGGACCCCGGAAGCTTTAAAACGGACCCTCCGAGGCATGGTCAAAGGAATTTATTTCGCATGCTTTCTTTATGTCTCGTGAATACACCATCAACACCCCAGCTAACTAACCTTTCTCAATCACACCAGTCCCCAACCGCCCATGAGGATGAAGGCCTTGGGAATAGTTGGACATTGGGATGGAACAGGGATGGACATTGGGAGTGACTTTCAGCAGAGGGGTGGTCAGGGGGGCTCCTGCCGGACGGACACGCGGCTCCCCGCTCTGGGGCCCCACGTTGCCAGGTGGGGGTGGTTAACTGGAGGCCGCTCTGGCAGCCTGAGCCCGGCATTATATTTAGGTTGAGTAGGTGGCTGCCTACTTGGTGTGATTTCACAGGCTCTTGAGGGCTTCTTGCAAACCCCAAAATACCTCCTCCACCTGCTTCCTGGTGCTGGAACTTCTCTGATAAGAGAACAGCTTCCTGTTCCTAAGTTAGAAAGAAAGCTGGCTTGCCCCTTTGTATCGGAGCCAGCACTGATGTAAGTGAGCTCCTCAAAGAGCAGCAGGTGGAACATAGTTTTGGGGGCTGAGAAGGCCACTTAAGGCCTTGTCCAGAAAGGCATTGCAGAGTCCCCTCCTGGTCCTCTGTGTCCGCAGGGAATGCTTAGGCACTCACGGCAGTTGATTCTTGACCCTTGCAGAGCCAGGCTCTCTCCCAAATGCAAGGTTTGATGCATCCCTGTCTCTAATGATGCTGCCGTCCAGTCTGAGAGGCCAAGGACACTGACAGTCTTACACATACACCATCACACATCAGGACATGCTAAGAGAGGGAAGAAGAATGTGCCACAAGGCATGGCCTATCAGATGAGGGCATTTGAGCTGAGGCTTTGTGGGGTGAATAGGAGTTCACTAGGCAACGAATGGGAAAGAGGTTTCCATGAGTTGGGAGCAGCGTATGGGATGGCTTAGGCAGGAAGGGGCTGCTGGCATGTTAAAGGGCACCATGGAAGCAAAGGGGCCCAGACAGTGAGGGAAAAAGCTGGGAGATGGGGCAGAGAGAGGCAGACGGGAGCCGACTTGTACTCACAGTGGGGCCATATGCAGCAGCATGGCAGCTAATGACACTGGGCACCTGTCAGGTATGCCCTCAAAGGCCACACTCAGAGCCTGAACTCCAGGCAATCTCCATGTGGATGGCCTGCTCTGAGAGCTTGAGAGGTACCACCAGGTTGGGCAGAAAACTAGGCCTTCCAGCCTGGGTGAGGGGATCCATGTGCCTGAGCTCTGGGGACATGGCAGGCCCAGCTCCGATCGGCTTTCCTCACCCTTCAGGACCCGCAGGCCGGGGGAGCTCAGCTCCCAGGGCGGTCAGTGCTCAGCAGAGGATCTGTGCTTGTACTTTTATTATACCTGAGAGCATTTCAAGGACAAGGGACACACCTTTGGCTTCTCTATATCCTTCAGAGAACCTGACACAGTTCTGGGCTCCACAAACACAATGAGGATGGATTGCAGTGTAGAAAGTAACCCAGGCCCAGCGCCCGCAAGCCCGCCTGCTGACCTGCTTCCTCGCATCCCCGTCACCTGTTTTGCTTTTAAAAATATGTTTCAGATAATTAGGGCAAAAACGTTCAAAGCAGAGTAAAATCTCATTAATTCAGACCCGATTATTTGGAAATCTAGAATACACAGGTCTGAGCATCTGGTTGGATGAACACATTTACAATGTAAAAAATTGAGAGTTCTTAGTTTTCTTGAACCAGCTACTGATTCCATCTGCTAACGTTTTGGGGTAAAAGATGGTGGTTTTACTGGAAAACATGTTCTCATGGCAAAGGATTGGTGACTGCCTTCTGAGGCACTCACGTGATCCGCTAAGGCGTGATCAGAGGCTGCAGCTGTTCAGAGCTGCCCTGGGCTCCCGTGCGGGACCTCAGACTGTGCTGTTTTCCTGCAGTGGCCTCTGTTTATGGACCTTGTTAAAGAAAACATTAACCTTACACTTGTTAAAATGGCAAGGAATTAGGAGGCCAAGGCGGTTGGATTACCTGAGGTCAGGAGTTCGAGACCAGCCTGGCTAACACGGTGAAACCCTGTCTCTACTAAAAATACAAAAAACATAGCCAGGCATGGTGATGCATGCCTATAATCCCAGCTACTTGGGAGGCGGAGGCAGGAGAATTGCTGGAACTTGGGTGGCAGAGGTTGCACTGAGCCAGGATTGCAATATTGCCCTCCAACCTGAGTGACAGAGCAAGACTCTGTCTCAAAAAAAAAAAAAAAAAGGCAAGGAAGGCTTTATTCAGAGCTATTGCAATGGGTGTCAAGACAATCGCAGCGGGGAGGAGAAACCAGGCTCAACTCTGAATGCCACAGGGCAGCTGGGATTCGCAGGCATTGAGTGGAGTGAGGGTCCCAGTGGAAAGTTATGAAGAAGAGCCAGGTTAGACACCAAAGGCCGGGGATTATTGCTACAGCCAGGTCAGGGACTTTGATACCCAGGATGGGGGATCAGGAACGTGAGCCAACAATCAGAGTGAGGGCTTAGCCCAGGAGGTTTCTTGGCCTCAGATATCAAGGGTGGGTGGACCTTTGCTAAGCAAACCTAGCAGGAGTGTTGCTAAAACCAGACTGTGTGGCTGAAGATGAGGCCCATGGGTGAGGCCTCAAAAAGCAGGCTCGGGGAGGCTGGCTGAGGTTTGGTTAGGGAGCGGGGGTCTTTGTCCTTGTGTCCTGGGAAGCTGGGAGGAAGAGTGAAACACATAATGGGTTGCAGTCCTGGAGAGGGTTCCAAAATAATCAGTAGGTGGCGGGGGCCCAGCGGCCACAGTTGCAGGCCATGGAGCTGGAGATCTGGGTAGAAGCCAGTTCTACCACCCACCACGTGAGTCCCCTCTAACCTGAGGCCCTTGTCTATGGAGTGGGGACAAGAATCCCATCCTCAGGAAACGGGGAGAAGCTCGCCACTGCAGAGGGCAAACAATATACTTCATTTGCCCTTCGTGTTATGATTATGCAAGCAGTGAACACACATGTTTTTATTCTGAAATATTCAAGTAAATGTCTATAGAGTAAAATTTGGAAGTCTCTTTCCTTTTGACTTGCTCCATATTAACCACTGGTAATCGTATTAACAGCGGCAGCATCGGCATCATCATCATCATTGTCGAGATTATTTCAACCGAGTGGGATCAGATAAAGCACAGCCCTGCCTCATCAATGGGGCTCAGGAGTCTCTGAATGTCAGTGTGATTGGCAAGTTCCATTCATTCTTCTTCCTCTTATTTTTATTTCCTTTGACACAGGGTCTTACTCTGTCACCCAGGCTGGAGTGCAGTGTACAGCTCACTGCAGCCTCAACCTCCCAGGCTCAAGTGACCCTCCTGCCTCAGCCTCCTGTGTCGCTGGAACTACAGGCATGCATCACCATGCCTGACTAGTTTTTGTATTTTTAGTAGAGACGTGTTTCACCATGTTTCCCAGGCTGGTCTCAAACTCCTGTGCTCAAGAGATCTGCCTGCCTTGGTCTCCCAAAGTGCTGGAATTATAGGCGTGAGCCACAGCACCGGCCTCATTCTTCTTAATGTGAAGCAGCTTTTGTGTTTTTATGGACTGGTTCCCTTGTTGATGGGCATGTGGTTCATCAAGTTTTTCACTTTTTCAAATAATGCTGCAAATAACATGCTTGGATCACCAGTGTAGTAGAGAATCCTGCACACTCCCAAAGCTGTCCACACCCTCATCCCCAGAACCTGTGACTATGTCGCCTTGCATGGTGAAAGGGACTTGGTAAATGCAATTAGGGGTACAGACCCTGAGATAGAAGATGATCCTGGATCAACTGGTGGACCCTTGAAAGCATTCTTGTAAGACCTGCCAGCACTGTGATTTTAGACTTCTGATCTTCAGAGCTGTAAGAGAGTAAATGTGTTCTTTTTAAAGCCATTCAGTTTGTGTTTTGTTACAGTGGCAATGGGAGGTGGATGCACTCATCTTTGTGCACCTGGCTGGCTGTTGCTATAGACTAGAGTCCTAGATATGAATTTGCCCCACTGAAGGCTGTGCTCACTGTCCATTTCTGTTGACACCATGAAATTGTTTAATAAATAGGCTTTGCACGTGTACACTTCCATTGTGTGGGGCAACCCTGGTTGGTCACTTCCCCACCCTGAAGCCAGGACTGGATGTTTTTCACTACTTAAAATTTTTGTTGGCTGGGTGCAGTGGCTCATGCCTGTAATCCCAGCACTTTGGGAAGCACAGGAGGGTGAATTGTTTGAGCTCAGAAGTTCAAGTCCATCAGAGCTAAACCCCATCTCTACAAAAAATAAAACAATTAGCCAGGTGTGGTGGTGTGGACCTGTAATCCCAGCTACTCAGGAGGCTGAGGTGGGAGAATCACTTGAGACCAGGAGGTGGAGGCTGCAGTGAGCTGAGATCATGCTACTACACTCCAGCCTGGGCAACAGAGAAAGACCCTGTCTCAAAAAAAATTTGAAAATTTGGGAGACAAAATATTATGTCACTACTTTGATTTGAATTTCTTTCTAATTGCATGCTCCCTACACCCTCAGTTGCTTGCTATGAACTCTGGTTATTTTTCTGTTGGGTTTGCCATAATTTGGCAAATCTACAAGCCAAGGAGAGAGTCTCAAATTACACCAAGCCCACTGACACTTTGATCTTGGACTTTAAGCCTCCAGGACCATGAATTTATCTTTTTTAGATAATGAATTTATCTTTTTAAACCTGCCGAGCTTGCAGCCCTTTGTTGAGGCAGCCCTAGCAAACTTGTGTCCTGGGAAATTAATAAATTCACTTATTAGAGATAGTAGCTTTCAAAATAATCCTTAGGATTTTCTACCTAGACAATCCTGTTGCTGTCTGTGAATAGAGGCCATTCTACTTTTTCCTTTCTAATCTGTGTATATTTTATTTCTAGTTCCTGCCTTCTTGCACTGGCTAAGACCTCCAATACAATGTTGAATGAAAGGGATGAGAATGGACACTCTTGCTTCATTCTCAATCTTTGGGCCAAAGCAGTCCTTCACCATTAAGTGTGATGTCAGCTGCATGCTTTTCATAGATGTCCTTTATCATGTTGAGGGAGCCACCTTCTATTCCTAGTTGGCTGATAATTTAATCATGAGTAGTTGTCAGATTTTTGTCAAGAGATTTTTCTGTGTCTATTGAGATGCTCATTTTTTTGTTGTTAATGTGATAAATTACATTGATTGATTTGCAAATGTTAAACCAACCTTGCATTCCTGGATAAAACCTTGGTCGTGGTGTGTATTATCCTTTTTATGTATTGTGGGTTTCAATTTGCTAATATTTTATTGAGAATTTTTGCATCTATGTTCACAAGGGATATTGGCCTATAGTTTTCTTTTCTTGTAATTTCTTCTGTTTTGGCATCAGGGAAATGCTGGCTTCATAGAATAAGGCAGGAAATTCTCCCTCCTGTTCTATTTTCTGGATGAGTTGGTGTGGAATTGGTGTTAATCTGATAGAATTCACCAGTGGAACCATCTGATCATTGAGGGTTTGTGTGTATGTGTGGAGAGAATTTTAATCACAAATCAATTTATTTAATAGATATCACTCTCTAAGTCTTCTTGAGTGAACTTTGGCAGCCTGTGACTTTCCAAGACTTTTGATATGTTGCATTTTTAATTTTCATTTAACTGAAAGTATTTTCTAATTTCTCTTGCAATTTCTTCCTTTTCCCATCTAGAAATGTGTTGTTTAATTTCCAAATATTTAAGAATTTTCCAAATACCTTCTGTTAATGATTCCTAATTTAAATCTGTTGTGGTCAAAACACATTTTTATTACTTCAATCTTTTTACAGTGTCAAGTAGGTTGAGTTGGTTGGTAGTGCTGTTCAAGTCTTCTATGTCTTAAATGATTTTCTGTCTACTTATTCTATCGATTATTTAGAAAGTGTTGTTGAAATCTCCAACTATAGTGTGGATTTGTCTATTTCTCCGTTTGATTCTACCAGCTTTTGCTTCCTGTGCCTTGGAGAACGCTTATTAAATGCACACACATTTCAGATTGTTATGTCCTCTTGCGGAGTCGGCCTATTTATCATCATAAAATAACCCCTTTATTCTTGATAAGATATTTTGCTATGGAATACATTGTGTCTGATGTTAAAAATAGGCAATCCAGCTTTCCTTTAATTAGAATGTTCATGGGTATATCATATTGCATCTTTTAACTTTTAACATCTTTGTGTCTTAAATTTAGGCTGTGTTTCTTGTAATAGCACATGGTTGACTCTCACTTGTTTTTGTTGAATCTGACCATCTTATACCTTTTAATTGGAATGTTTAGACCATTAACATTTAATGTAAATACAAATATGATTGTGATTAAATCTATCATCATACTATTTGTTTTCTGTTTTTCTCATCTGTTCTTTTTAATCTTCTGGATTAATTGATTATTTTTATGACTCTATTTGGTCTCTATTATTGGGTGGTTTTTTTGTGGTTGCTCCAAGGTTTATAATAAACATCTTTAACATATCACATTCTAGCTAAAAATGTCACACCACTTCATATGTAGTGAAAGTTTACTCCATGGATAGTGTAAGTTTCCTTGTTCTCATTCTTTATAGAGTTGTTGCCATGCATTTTATCTGAACGCATATAAGAAGTCCCATAATACTTTGTTTTAACTTTGTTTTAGACAATTATCTTAAATAAATTTTAAGATAATACATATCATCACTTACTAATTTACCCACATATTTATTATTTCTGGCCCCATTCCTTTCTTTGTCAAGTTCTACATTTGTATCTGGTATCATTTTCCTTCTGCCTGAAATATGTCCTTTAACGCCGCTCACAGTGTTGCTCTTATGGTGGATTCCCCCCGCTTTTGTATGTCTGAACACAGCTTTACTTCACTTACATTATGGAAATGTATTTTACTGGGCATCTATTTCTACAGCTCTTGTGTTGACAGCTTGTAAAATCCCAGTGCTTTAAACTTGTTCCTCTGTTGTCTTCGGGCCTGCATTGTTTCTTACAAGAAATCAAATTTCGCTCTTTCTTTGATCTTCTGTGCGTAATATCCTTTCCCCCTGGCTGCTTTAATATTTCCTCTTTATCGTGAGTTTTCAGTCATTGGCTGGTTTTCAGCCCTGTGGTGTGGTGTTCTCACATTTCTTCTCTTTGGGTTTTATTGAGCTTCTTGGATTTGTGTGTTTATAGTTTGTATCGAACGTGGAAAAATTTTTATCTTTGTTTCTTCAAATGATTTCTGTGCCCATCCCAACCCCTGCCTTTATTTTGGGCTCCAATTCCAGATGCTAGGACTCTTCATGTTGTCCCAGAATTTACTAATGACTGGTTCATTTTAAAAAATATTTTTCTCTCAATAAAAACTATTTAGAATAGTTTTTATTACTATATCTTCAAATTCATTAATCTTTTGTCCTATGATGTCTGTGTTAAACCTCATTTAGTATTTTTTCATTTCAAATGTTGATTTTAATCCCTAGAAGTTTTATTTGGATCTTTTTTATATTTTTAATTTCTCTCTTGATCACACTCATGCTTTCCTCTATTTTCTTGGATATGAAATGTACTAATAATGGTGTTTTTAATGTCCTCATCTGAAAATTCTGTGGTATTTCTGGGTATGTTTCTATTGATTTATTTTTCTCTAATTAGGATTGCATATTTTGCTTCTTTGCAAGCCTGGTCATTTTTTGATACCAGAGATTGTTAATTTTACATTGTTTGATTCTGAATATTTTTATATCTTGAAAAATATTCTGGGGCTGTGTCCTGGGACACAGTAACGTTGGAATCAGTTTGATCTATTTGAAGTTTTCTTTTTAGTGTTGTCCAGAATGATCTTTTGGTCTGGGGCTAATTTGAGCCCACTCCTCAGGTGAGTGCTCTCTGAGTCCCTCTCCCAGTGTCTGCTGTGCCAGGATGCCTCTCCACTCTGCCTGCAGGGGACTTGAGTTATTCCGGATCTCCCATGCGAGCTCTGGCGATGGTTCTGTCTGCTGCTCGATTATTCTCTCCCTGGCCCCCGCAGCCTGCTCAGCGGCATGCACAGCCAGTGGCTCCCAGGGTCTCTCTGCAGCCTCTGGAGCTCACTCTCAGGACAGCTTCCTCCTCTCCAGCACCCAGCACCGTGAATGTCCGCATCTCGGAGTCCCTGAACCCTGGGCTGTGGCTCCTCCAGGCAGCAGGACCCCGCGCTCATCTGGAAACTCTCTCCAGGCATGAGGGGGGCTCCCGCAGGGCTCACCCGTCTGCTGCCTGCTCTCTGGGATCACTGTTGTGTGCTACTTGTTGCCTAAATTGTCTGAAAATCACTTATTCATCTATTTCCCTGGTGGTTTCAGTTGCTTAAGGCAAGAGCATCAATCCTGTCTCTGTTATTCTATCATGGCTGGAAATGAAAGAAAGTTCAGATTTATTGTTTCAAAATCAGTTTCTCTCTGACGGAATTTTGGGAGGGAAGAAAAGTACATGCATTTGCTCAGTCCATCATCTCGATTAAAACGTTTACATTTTCGTGAAGAACCCCCAGCAGATTGGCAGTGACCCCTCCAATGGCTTCAGTCTCTTGCTTGTCACCCCAAATGCTTCGTGGTGTGGGGTAGGAGGGCTGTTTTCCAGCCAGTGCGTTAGGAGTGGCTGGGGCCTTGCACACCAATGGGATGGGTGGCTGTCACGCTGGAGAGGGATAAGTCCCACTGATGTGTGACACACGGAGCTCCTGTCCCATGGTCTGTCCCTCGTAGATGGTGAGTCCCCTGGGCACAGGGCTTGGGACCTCTGAGTGTAGCCCCTGTGCAGAGGGGGCTGGCGGCACATGCTTGTGGAGTGAACAGATGAGGTGAGACAGCCTTGCTGGTCTGCACCTTCTCTTCCCCTGAAGCATGGCACCACCACTCAGGCAGTGCAGACCCTTCAGACTTCTGCAGGGAGGGAGAGCATCTGGACGAGCAAAGCTGCGGCTCATCTCCTTGTGTTTCCCTGGGCACCCGCTCCAGGGGTCTGTGGGGCCTCAGGGTGACTTATGCATGTCACCTGTTCGCAGTGACATGGATGGCCTGCAAGGAAGATACTCCTTGGTGGCTGCGTGTCAGGGGAGGATACGGCGGAAGCTGAGTTGTGGTGCATCTTTGAAAGCCCGGAGAGCACTCCACCTGCCTCAGGTCCCATCCTGGGATTCCTGGGAGAAAAAAAAAAACATGCTTGGAGTTGGGCCAAGCCGTGGGCATCCTCACAGGGGCACGTGTTCACTTCCAGTGCCTTCCTCTCAGCCCATGGCCAGGAGGTCCTGGTAAACATTTCCACTGCCTGCTCCTGGTTTACACAAGGAAAACCACTTGAGTTGACTCTGAGAGGCGCAGGGAAGCAGAGAGCCAGATGACCCAAGGGAACAAACCCTGAGAGTATCGGGGACAGCACAATAGCAGAGAGCGGTCCAAGGGCAGACGTGAGCTGTGCAGCTGGGGAGGAAGCAACGTGACTGCAAGACCAGGGTGTGCGCACAGAGGGAGGTAGGTGGCCCCAAGTCAAATGTCAGTTCACAACAGCCAAGAGAGGTCTCCATCTCCCAAGGGACCTGAGGACAGGAAAGGACAGAAAGGGACCAGACACGACTCTGGAGAGGGGCTGGCAGAGGGAAAGAGAGCAATGGCAGCTTGATGCTCACTCATTTTGCCCAGCTTAACCTCAAGATGGAGACAGGTGGAGGGAGGGTGCTCCTGGGACACAGACCTAGGTTTGCCTCTCCCTCCGTGGGACCTGGGGCCTCCCACCTGCCCTGTCTGCCCTCGCTTGCCCATCTGGAGTCAGGAATGCCAGTGTGCAGACTCTTGAGGGGTTAGAGGTAGCGGGGTGCCTACATGGTCTGTCCTCTTTCAACAGCAGCTATGGCCCCAGGCTCCTCAGCCCGCAGGGAATGGAGCCAGAGGCTCTGCATGGGCTCCTCATCATGCCTGCGCCCCTGTGTGTGTCTGTAGTCAGGACATCCTGCTTCTCTCAGGGAAGAGTGGCTGCTGTCATATCCAAGGCAGCATTGGCTCCTGTAAGGGCTCACAGGAAACTGAGGCCACCCACGACCTTCCTGGAGCTCGTTGCTCCTCTGGCTTGGTGGACCCTAGGGGTCCTCCGGCTTTGCCTCTCACTCTGGAGCAGCAGAGCAGAGCCCCAGCTGGTAGGGGTACCTGTGGCAGAGGAGGCGGGCTGCCTGCACCACCCAGCAGGCCAGCGTGGAGTCCAACACCCAGCAGTCCGGCGTGGAGTCCAGCACCCAGCAAGCCGGTGTGGAATCCATGCCCGTGGGTGCTTTTTCCTGAACTTTTTTTATTAGAGCATGACACCAAACAGTTGACTGGCTGGAAACAGTTTCCAGTTGCACAGTGGGGTTTGCTCTTACTTTCGGCCATGCTACCTGGTGGCCGTCAGAGGCAGGTCCCGGAGGTGGTCCCATGAGTGCTTGATGCTGCAGGAGCCCCACCTGCAACACGGGGACCCGGCCGGCCTCCTGCAGGTGAGAGCAAAGCCCAGGCTTGTGATTTCGGGTTCCCCACTGTGTGCCAAGGCAGGACCCAGCCTGGAGCCCCCAACAGCAGCTGAGTCACTATTGCTCGGCCACGATGGATCCTTGCGTCCTCCCTGCCCCCGAGGAGAGGAGCAAGGCTCAGTTCCTGTCTGAGCTGTTCTCTATCTACCCACCTTCCCCACTCACCCTCTCCCACCACCCACTCTGTACCCTCCCCACGCACCCTGTCCTTCCACCCACTCTGTCCTGTAAAGAATCCCATCGGCCCGCGGGCGAAGGCTGATGATCTTCAGAATTGCACAAGGAGATGACGGGTGCACTCTCTCCCAGAAAAGAAAAGGAAAGAAAAGGGAAAGCACCTCCTCTGCTATCTGGCTCCTTTTCAGAGTGGGCCTGTCCACTTCGAAGGCGTCTTCCCCCACTCCACTGGCCGACGAGGGAAAAAGCCTTTCCTTTCAATGTACTGGTTGCTCCCCTGTCTTCTCTATTAAGAGGAATTCTAAACGATCAGGCAAGACAGGTGCTGACTGCTCAGCTCCCTGTCTTGGGAGCAGTTAGCAGGTGGCCTCCTTCAACAGTGGGGCTGGGGCCCTCTGGACTGCAGTGAGCATGACATTGGACTCCTGGCTGGACCCTTGCACACTCGCTCCCACCAGGCTTCCTGTTGCTCATCACCCTGCACCACTCCACCTTCCTCACCAACCACCCATGCTCACAGCTGCCTCAGGGCCTTTGCATAGCTGGGCTCTTGGTCAACATGCCATGCCCCCAGTACCCTCATGGTTTTCTCTCCCCTGTCACTGGGGTCTCCACTTAATTGCCCTTCTCCTGACCTCCTGTCTCGTCTGCAGTCCCTGACCCAGGGGAGATGAGGGAGCCCCTGCTGCATGGACCATGCCCTCTCTGCCTGCATGCTGCTCTCACCCTGGCTGCCCTGCTGGGGTGTCAGCACTGATGGGGGGATGTTCAGGTGGGGGATTGAGTGGGCAGGGGCGGGACTGAAGGAGGACAGGTGGAGAGGGGGTCCTAGGGCAGAGCCTGCCTTGGCCTTTCCTCCTCAGAGGGTGGACGCTGTGTTGCCCATTCTCTGACACTCAGGCTCTGTTCTTTGCAGAGTGAGAAAGTGGGCTGCAAATTGCCCTGAAAGGGCACATGGGCACAGGGTGGCTCTGCAGCTGTCGTGGCTCCCACTTCCCTCCTGGGGAGCCCCAGAGGTCCCAGAGCCTGAGCCAGGAGGCCGCAGAGGGCCATACGCATCTTGTCTTATGTCTGCTCTGTTGTGTCTCTGGCTGACTCTCAGTGGATTCTTGGGGCCTTGGGCCTTGCCAGGCTCCCAATAAGCTCAGCTGACAGTGCAGATGCAACATCAGACATTATCAGATGCTCTGGGGCCAAGTAGGGGCCAGTGGGGGTCAGCTCGTGGCCGTGGGCCACAGGCTGCTTGAGGCTAGGAGACTGCGGGACGCACAGCCTGCCTTTCCTGCCCTGATCTTGGTTCCATTCTGCAGGTTGAAGCCCCTTCTGTTGGCTGTGGGCAGAGCTGCTGAGACAGATTCTTCCCCACCAAACGCGGTCTGTTCCCAGGATCGTGGCCCCAAACTGGAGAAGCTTCAAAGAGAACAAAAGAGGCACCAACGTCCAGATCCCCGGCCCAGGGAGGAGGAGGTGCCAGCGGGTGGGCAGCAGTGCCGGGATAACACCCCAGCCTCATGACCCTTGCAGATGCCGAGCCAAAGAGCCATGCAGAAGCCTCGTGCTTTGGGTTGATGGGAAGGGGCAGACCTGGAGAGCCTGGGCTTCACCCCCATCTCACTGGGCAGTAGAGGAGACTGAGGCCCAGGACACAGATCAGGTCAGAGGCCCAGTCACACCAGAACTTGGGATATCCCCTCCAGGACACGGGGGGCTCTGGTGGGGAACCAGGGGCTGCAGGAGGATGGTAGAGGGTCTTGAACCCAGCCTGAGGGCCAGGGGGTCTAGGGAAGGAAGTGGTGCTGCCAAGAGAGGACAGCATGTGTGTGAATGTGTGAGTGTGTGAATGTGCATGCAAGAGTGTGTGTGCGTGAGTGTGCACTGGTGTCTGTGAATGTGTGTGTGCATGTTAGTGTGCATTGGTGTGTGTGAATGTGTGTGTGTGTGCATGGGTGTGTGAATATGTGTGCGTGTGTACATGGGTGTGTGAATGTGTGTGCATGTCATTGTGCATGTGTATGTGTGTGAGTGTGCATGTGTGTGAGTGTGCGTGTGCATGGGTGTGTGTGAATGTGCACGTGAGAGTGTGTGTGAGAGTGTGCATTGGTGTGTGTGTGAATGTGGGTGTGAGTGTGCATGGGTGTGAGTGTGCGAGTGCATGTGAGTGTGCATGTGTGTGATCATGGGTGTGAATTGTGTGCGTGTGAGTGTATGTGTGTGAACATGGGGGTGGATGTGTGTGAATGTGTGTGTGTGCATGTGGGTATGCATTTGTGCATGTGAATGTGTGTGTGCATCTGTGAGTGTGCATGTGTGTGAGTGAGCATGAGTGTGTATGTGAATGTGTGTGACTGTTCATGAGTGTGAGAATGTGTGTGAATGCATGTGTACATTGTGTGTGTGTGAGTGCCTGTATTGTGTGTGAATGTGTGTGTGTATGTGGGTGTGCATGTGAGAGTCTGTGAACATGGACGTGATTGTGTGAGTGCGTGTGTGTACGTGTGTATGTGAGCATACATGAGTGCGCAGGTGTGTGAGCATGTGTGGGTATCTGGGTATGTGTGTGAAGATGAGTGTGGGTGTAGGTGTGAGTGCATGTGTGCATGTGTGTGAGTCCATGTATGTGTGAATGTGTGAGCGCATGTGGGTGTGTAAGCATGTGTGTGGGTGTGTATGCATATAAGTATGCATGCGTTTGTATGTATGAGCACGTGTGTGTGAGCATGTGTGTTCATGTGAGCATGCATATGTGTGTGTGTGTGTGACTGCATGTGTGAGCATGTGTGTGCAGGTGAGCATGCATATGAGTGTGTGTGAGAGTGTATGTAGGTGTGAGCATGTGTGTGCGAGTGTGCATATGAGTGTGTGAGAGTGTATGTGAGCGCATGTGGGTGTGTGAGCATGTGTATGCATGTCCATGTGCGTGTGTGTGAGTGTATGTGGGTATGTGAACATGTGTGTGCATGTCCGTGTGTGTGAGAGCATATGTGGGTGTATGAGCATGCATGTGCAGGTGAGTGTGATATATGTGAGTGTATGAGCATGCATGTGTGGGTGAGTGTGATATGAGTGTGTGCATGTGTGTGTATGTGGGTGTATGTGTGTGTGTGTCCATGTGCGTGTGTGTGAGCGTATGTGAGAGTGTGAGCATGCGTGTGCAGGTGAGTGTGATATGAGTATGTGTGTGTGAGTGTGCCAGGCCCTCGGAGGGGTATAGATGGCCTCGTCAGCTAGCAGCTCCCGTTTCCCTTCCTACCCCTACCCTGCTGTGCAGAGCTCACCCTGTGGCTCCACCTCCTTCTTTCCACTGTAAACCAAGCTCGAGGGGCCCAAGTCTCGTGGGTGCATGGGCTGTTGCGTGAGGAAGAGCAGTGGTGCCCACCCAGTGCCCGCCCATTGCTGCCCCGCTCCTCTCTATAAATTGCATGATGCCGTGTCTGACAGCATCCTTGAGGGACCAGGTTCCTGACTGCAGAGTGGGGCTGGAGCCCATTATGCCCGAGCTGATGCAGGAATAATGAGGGGAAGACGCGGTAATGGGAGAGTCTGTGTCTAATAAAGGGAAATTTATTCAGCGCGCTCCACAGGAGCCGGGCGCTGGCTGGTCTTAAAACAAAACCACCGCCTGCCAGCCTGCACCGTTTGCTCCCTGACGAAGGCTGCAGTGGCTGGACAGGACAGGTGGGGACGCAGCTCCCTGGGGGCTTGAATTAAGCAGAGCCTGGGCCTGGCTCATGCCTGGAGCGGGGCTGCGGTCGGCTGCGGGGCTAGAGCAGGGCAGAAGGCAAGTCATCAGGCACTGTCCTCATAGTGGGGGCTCTGCAAGAGGAGGCAGGAGCAGAGTGGGCTCGGCATGGACATGTGGGTTCTGGGGTAAGCCCCGCCCCTGAGTGTGAGCCCCACTAGGCTAGTCTGCAGCTGCAGGACCACCATATGGACTGCAAATAAGATGGATAAATATTGCCCCCAGGTTTTTTGAAACAAGAGTAGGAATACCTTACTGCTACCTCTGAGGGCCTCTGCTCGTGTTCCCTTCTCTGTGGCTGGCCCCCGTTGGAGTTGTGCAACAAGCAGCCCCTGACAGGGAGGGGCTCCCCACATGCCTCCACGCCCCTTGCTGTTGAATCCGCCAGAGCAATGACCTTTAGTGCTACCTATGCCAACCACCCAGGGAGTGTGAGTTGGCTCAACCTGACAGTCTGGCCTGTGACTTGGGGCCTGGCCACCGCACTCCCCCTTGGGAAGGGTGGGGAAAGTATCATCTGGACAGGTAGCTGAGGCCTGGCTACCGCGTCCCCCCTTGGGAAGGGTGGTGGGGAGCATTATCTGGACAGGTAGCAGTCACACACTAGCTTTGTAGGGTATTTTGGGCCGTGTTCTAAGAGACAGGGTGGAGACCTGCTAGTGTGGACAGAGGGCGTCAGAAAGCCCCATGCCTGGAGCCAGGGCGCCCATAGGCGGGTGGGAGGCCTGGGGTGCCCAAGACGGAGGCAGACACAGCCCAGGACCAGAGGGTGCCCTCAGGACCAGCACACCCTGCTCCTGGGGTGGAGCCATCTGGGTGTGCCGTCCTGAAGGCGGGGACTTGGCCCCTCCACACCCAGAATCTTCTCTGTAGCCTGGTGGCTGCTTCGTCGCTTAGTTACAAGCCCTAATGAGGAAAGGAACTCCTCCTGGGACCCAGCTCACGCTGGAAGAGCCAGAACGTGTCTCCCCTCAGGAGACTTTCAGAGAAGGGGTCCCACCCCTGAAGCCCCCCCTGGGGTGGCTCCTTCATTAGAGTTTCCCTGCTTGCTTGAGTGGTGTACCGCCCTCCAGGCTGCTCCCCCTGCCTGCTCCCCCACCCCCACTACTCCCCACACAGTTGCAGGAATAATCTTTTCAAATGAGCACCCCTCCCTCTCACTCCCCTGCTCCTCCAACACCCTCTGGGGCTTCCCGTTGTTTCAGGGGAAAGCCCACGCACGCTGGTCCTCCTGCACACTCCCTTCTCTGCATCCTGCCCATCTCTGGCCACACTCATGCTGCCCAAGCGCCCCAGCTGGACTCTGGGCTCGCAGTGACCAGGGCCCCTGCTTTCCTACCCAGGGGTCTCTCACAGTGCCCGCGCCTCGGAGGGGCTTAAGGCAGATTTGCTCAATGAATGAAAATGCAAATCAGACACAGCATGTTTTCCCCGGGGGGTGGGCTCGGCAGGCAGGGCTTGGAGATGGCTTTTTCTCTTCTTGCAATTTAGGCTCTGGAATCCTTGCCTAAGGGGGCCTCAAGCCAGGGCCTGCCTTCAGGAGTTCCCCGGGTTGGGGTGGGGCCTGTTGCTATTGGCTGCTTCTTTCACTCACCAAATGGAGGGAAGTCTGACTCGGGGACCCCAGCCCACAGCGGATGTGGCCCCCAGATCCCAGCAGCCACCCAGACCCTCCCTCCCCAGCGCCTTCTGCCACGCTTTGCCACCCAGGAGCTTGTACTCATCCCACTGTGGCTTATTGAGGAGGGCCCTGTGTCAGGGAGCGCTGAGATCATGTGCGGCTCAGACGGAGGCCCCTGTTCCCAATAAGCGGATGATTGGATGTGCGCCTCTAGATGGCCGCGTGCCGTGCGCACAGACGCATACGTGTTGTAATCTATTTCCAAAACATGACCCCAGCCATCTCACAGGGAACATCAATGAATATTTACTACCTTTTTTTTTTTCCTAAAAAAAAAAAGTAATTTCACTGGTTATTAAATCTATTTTTATTGCTACAAAAATACCTCCTATCCATTAAGATGAGGAAGCCTGGAACTGGGGACGATTGTGTTTCAGGGCCGCTGTGCCTTGCCTTCTGGGAGGAGGGGAGGCCGAGTCCTTGCTGCATTTCTGGGGCCCTTTGCTCTGCGACTGCCAGAAATGCAGCTTCTCAGCTGAGCTGTGGTGGATGGGGTGCCTGGGCTGAGCCGCCTCAGCGCCGGAAGCCCCTGCCGGGCCAGGCTTCGCCTCCCTAGCGGCACAGTCAGTCCCTAATTTGTTTCCTGTCTCAGGCCAGTGGCCCCCAGGGGCCCACTACTGTGGCTGGAACCTTGCTCTCTGCAGGAGGCCTGGCGGTGTGGGAGTCAGGGCTGCTCAGGTGCACCCTGTGGCGGTAACCTGGGAGACAGCCGGACTCCCAGGCTGCTGTGGAGTGAGGGCTGGAATTCCCCAGCACACCTGGCCCTGGAGTGGTCTGGGGCATCTCCCCTGGGAATGCCCGCCTCATGCTCCCTGGAGAGGGGGCAGGATGGGAAGGACTGGGCGAGTCAGCCCCTCTGCCACATCTGCTGGTGGCTGGTGGCCCCGCATCTGCCCCCTACAAGCTGTTGATGCCTCAGGGCTGTCGGTACCCACCAGACGTCAGGGTCAGGCTCTCCTGGGGAGAGTCTGGCTTTCTCCTCTAAGCTTAGTTCCAGGGTCAGCCTTGTAAGGCCCAGGGCCGAAGCTCCCGTGTCCCAACTGGGGAAGGGAGAGCACAGCCCAGGGTGGTGCAAGGACAATCTGATGCCCACAGACTCCCTGGGCTCTGGCTCCAGGGCCTCCCACATATGGAGTGAGACCCAGTCCCAGGAGCCGTGAGTGTGTCTGGAGGGAGCAGGTGCCTCCTCCAAAGTCCTTCCTCGCCTCCCAGGGCAGGAATGCTTGTGTCGCACAGGCTGGTTGGGTTTCAAACAATAGGTGTAAGAACAGCAATATTTATTGAGGCTTCCTTGGTGCGTTTCCACCGACTGATTCAGTTCTCACACTCGCCCTGGACAGGAGAAGCCATTGTTATTTCCAGGCTCAGAGAGGTCAGGGACATGGCCTAAGGGGCAACAGCCAACAAGGGGCAGAGCTGGGATTCGAGCCCAGGCCACCTGTTTCCAGGGTCTTGACAGTCCACAGCCAGACCCACTGTCCCTGCCGGACCCGTGCCAAGCCAGTAGTGACCGGGCCCCTTCCATGGGGATTTCATTCACCCCCATGGTCACCCTTGGAGGCTGAGTCACAATCTCCACTTGGAGACACACCAAGGGTCTCTAACATGGCTGCAGTCACAGACACGCCGTCTTTGGGCACCAAATATCCATCCTTCCTTAGCAGGCCTGGCTGTCCTAACAGAGGCCAGATACTCACTGGCCTTGAGGCCCGTATCATCACTGCCCACCACGGCCCTGGCCATCCTCCCATCTTTGTGGTCCCCCAGTGGTCCGGGTGCCCTCCTGCTCCAGCCTTCACAGACACCATTCCCACCCTGGCTCACCCACCCTGGATCGCCCGCTGTGTCTCCTCAACTCAGCACCTCTTGCAGATTTCAGTTCCAAGGGGCCTTCCTGCACTGCCTTTCGGGGGCAGGTCGCACCCCACACAGGAAGCCCCAGACCTCTCTCCAGTGTGTGGGTGCCTGGGGTGCTTTCCAGCACGAGGGTGGGCTCCCAGCAGACCCAGGGCCGTCCTGCTCGGGTTACAGCTCCCATGTGTCTGCCCCGCCTGGCGCCATTCGTCTTCCACGGGAGAACGCATGGAAGCCAGGTGCCAGCTCAGGATGGCACCTCCTCTGCCAGCCCATGAGAGAGCTGTGCTTCTTGTTTCAGATACAAACCCAGGTCCAGAGAGGGTCGGAGACTTGCCGGTGGCCTCACAGCTCATAGAGGCTGAGCCAGGTTGACCCAGGTCCACGAGGTGTTGGGCTGGGGCTCCGGACATCACCTTCCAGCTCAGACACCCCGCATCTGTACCCTGTGGACTGAGCAACAAGGGGAAACAGAGGCAGTAGATCCTCCTCCTTCCTCACTCGTAGCAGGTGACAGGGTTTGGGTCCAGTGGTGCTGGGTCTGGGCCCAGTTGCAGATTTGCCCCCCACTGTTCCATCAGTAGCCCATAAGAGGGGCCCATGGAGGCAGCTAAGATCTCCCCAGCAGCCCCGCTGTCCCACCTGCCCTCATCTCCAGCTCCGCCCCCAGGGTGGACCTTCCAGACCCAGGGATGATTCTGGCTGTGGCCTTTAGGATGCCCTGGTCAGAGCAGGGGGAACTGGCATCTAATGACAGATGGGGGCCAGCTCAGGACCCTCAGGCACTGGGACCGTCGCTCCTGAGGGTGGGTCAGAGGGCCTGTGTCTCCGTAGTGCCCTCCTTCCCCACAGAGGCTAAAATCTGGAGGGAATCCACCCTGTTTCATGGCTTTTCTGCTCCCATACGCCACGTGCAGAGTGTGAACATCAGTCTGTGGGACCTGAGCTCTCCCCAGTCACTCATGGTGGCAGAGGGGGAAGTCATTCATTCATTCATTCATTCATTCATTCATTCATTCATTCCCAAGGGCCAACTTCACAGTTCCCGGGGTGCGGCACCACCCTTTGGGTAAGCAGTGAATGTTCCATGGATGCCAACTTACTGAGCTTCGTGCTGGTTTTGTTTTCTAAGTTCTGGGCATGGCAGTGAAAGAAGCCCCTTTGCATGGTTTGGGCCTGGATATCTGGGCAGAAAAGAGGAGGGGTGCTGGGCCTGGGTGAGGGGGCAGGCCTGCCAGGCCTGGGTGAGGGGCAGCTGGAACAGCGTGGGGACTCTTAGCCTGGGTCCTGGGGCCAGCAGTCTGCCCTGCCGTTTCCCCGCCGTGTGGCCTCCAGCTTTTCTGGCTCCCAGTCTCTGAGTCCAGGTTTCCTGATTGTGGGATGGGAGCACTGCACCTTCTCGGTGGGTGTGAAAAACAGCACAGGTTACTGGAGGGGGATGCTGGGCCGCAACCTGAGCATCTTCGATTGCTCTACAACGCACAAGGCCACGTACCCCAGGCCTGGGAAGGACTCAGGGTAGCCCTCGGTGTCCCAGGCTGGCCTCTAACCAGTGGCCCAGAAATGATGAATAATTAGAAATCTTTGACAGACTTGACTTCTCTCTCTGGTTTGGGGTTCTTTGGGTTTGACATCAAACCACACATTTTCTTATTTCACAAACACAGGGGCCGGGGAAGTTTGTTAATTCCCCGCTTTACTCATCCAACAGAGCAACTTCGAATCTCTGCCGGGAGGTGTGGGCATGGCGGTAGAAGCCGGGAACACAGTGGTGGATGAAAGGGGCAGGACTCCTGCCTGCTGGGGTCCCCGATTTGGGGAAAAACAGGCAGGGGGCAGAATCACACAGACTTTTTTTCATGGCTATGCCGAGAAGGGGAAGTCCTTGCAGCTGTGAGTGAGAGCTGAGAAGGAATCCAAGTGATGGAACCATCCTGGTTCTGGGGATGCTTTTCCAGCCAGACTGCGAATCAGAGCACTGCCTGCCTGGAAGGGGACGCTTTGGAGGCACAGCGAGGGCAGGAGCCGGGGCCTGAGGATGCCCCCACCCCCTAGCCCACACCACCACTGCTCAGCCGGTTTCTCCGGATCACAGCCAAATGACAAAACCAGGTCATATGCTCTTAAATTAAATTTCCCCTTAAAACAAAAGCCGCTCCCCAGGGATATCTTTGCTTCCCTCAGATTCGAAGCATGGAGGCAAAATGCACATTTTGGGAAATTAGCTCTTAGCTGGGCTGCAGCCACTGGTCCTGCTCATGCCCAGCTTTGCCCACAGCTGAGGGTGGTGCACCTACCAAGTGTCCACGGACTCCTCAACCCCAGCTGTCCTGGGCAGGGCACCTGCTGTGTGGCCAGACCATGACCAGTCACTATAATACATTACGGTCTATTCCATGATATGCCAATCTACGTAGAGAGTAGTACTGCCAATCACCGGGTTTTTTTTTTTTGAGATGGAGTCTTGCTCTGTCGCCCAGGCTGGAGTGCAGTGGCCAGATCTCAGCTCACTGCAAGCTCCGCCTCCCAGGTTCACGCCATTCTCCTGCCTCAGCCTCCCGAGTAGCTGGGACTACAGGCACCCGCCACCTCGCCTGGCTAGTTTTTTGTATTTTTTTAGTAGAGACGGGGTTTCACCGTGTTAGCCAGGATGGTCTCGATCTCCTGACCTCGTGATCCGCCCGTCTCGGCCTCCCAAAGTGCTGGGATTACAGGCTTGAGCCACCGCGCCCGGCCCCAATCACCGTTTTTAATAATGAATGATTATCACACTGGGAAGCCACACATGTGTCAAACAGCGTATGTGGTTCCCCCTTCAGAGGCCTCACGCGGCGTCACCTGGCCTGGAACTGGAGCCCCCTCGGTCACCGTAGTAACCACCCCCCAGAGGAGTCGGGGAGGACTTGGTCCCCTTTTAACCCTTCAAAGCAGGTTACTGTCCATGACTACACCGTCCTTTCTTGGCCCAGGAATGGAGCTGACACCATAAACCCACATTCCCACCCGGTCGCTTGAGCCGCAGAGCCTTGGAGCTGCTGCAGGGCCGGAGCCCCCGTGGAGTGAGCTTCCACCTCCTTCAGGTCCCCGGGAAGTAGGTGTTGCCATCTGGGTCTAAGTTCCCTGGATGATCCCGGAGGAGGAGGGGCCGGGGAGTGCCAGCTGAGAGAGAGGTTGTATTTAGGGGAAGGGATGGGGTGGTTAGGACGGATCTGTCGTTAAACCACCTCGGAGCAGGTAAGAGTCGTCAGGTAACTGGAAACCACTGGTAAGGCATATCTAATCCCTGGCGAGGTCTCCAGCCCCCTGCCCAGGACAACCCGGCCCCTGCAGCAGACCTGGCCCCAGCTGGGGTCACTGGGCTCCACTCACATCTCCCTTGAATAACCACCCTGGGTTACAGGTACCTTTCCCCGACGTCCAAGGCCTATCTTCACTCTACCCCAGAAACTAGGTTTATAGCTAGGCGCCATGCCTCACTCCTGTAATCCCAGCACTTTGGGAGGCCAAGGCAGGTGGATCACGAGGTCAGGAGATCGAGACCATCCTGTCTAACCCGGTGAAACCCCGTCTCTACTAAATACAAAAAAATATTTAGCCAGGTGTGGTGGCGAGTGCCTATAGTCCCAGCTGCTGGGGAGGCTGAGGCAGGAGAATGCCGTGAACCTGGGAGGCGGAGCTTACAGTGAGCCGAGATCGTGCCACTGCACTCCAGCCTGGGCAACAGAGCGAGACTCCGTCTCAAAAAATAAATAAATAAATAAATAAAATTAAAAGAAAAAGAAACTAGGTGTATAAGGGCAAAGAAAGAAAAGGAAGACAGAGATGGAAGGAGGAGGGGAGGAAAGAAGGGAGAGAGGGAGGGAGGGAGGCTGAGAAAAGGGAGCTGAGATGAGAGGGGAGGAGCCAGGACACCCCAGAAAACATGATCGCATTAGTGAGTTTCCAAAGGGTTCATCTAAAATATAGTCAGGGAGGGGGAAAGAAATCAAAACACGAAAACTTCCTCGACAGCTTCTTTTGTGCCAAGCAGAAAGGATTTTCAGACCTCATCCGGGCATCCCGGCATTTCATTATGGCTGTGGGGTAATGAATGTCTGGCGGTGGGGTGGGATTGCTGACGGCTGTGTATAGGATTTCAATTTCAGCGTGTTAGGTTTGTCTGTAGTGTTTTTGAATTTGTGTTTTAGATGCTGGCAGGTTTATAAGGACTTCGAGTCCCGCACGCGCCAACTTTGCCACACTGCACGGGGAAGGGAGTAATTTCTGTTGGTAGCTGACCACACCTCTGAATGATGCTTTACAAGCCTGGAAGTGTAGGGCCTGGCTGCGTCTCATGAGAACAGATAGGAGCAGAGTTAAGTGCTTTTAGAAAAGCCTGAGGTCCTGCCAAGAGCAGCCAGCCCCGGAAGGCATGCACCACCCTTCGAATCGTGTGTGTTTGGGGAGATTTTTAGGCCATTGGAAAGGCCATCCGTACCTTATCACGCTTTCCTCCTTGCCTTCTATGTCTCGATTTCAATGTGTCCCACGTTTCAGTGCTTTTTCTCTCGGTTGTGAAATGTCACTGGAAAACCAAGCTCCAGATGCACCCCCTCCCCGTCCTCACTCACACTCACTCTCCTTCCCACGAGGGCTGCCAGATTTAGCAAGAACGAAACAGAACAATGCCAAACAATGCTGGATGCCCAGTGATATTCGCATTTCAGAGAAACAACACATAGATTTTTGTACAACGATGTCCCGTGCAATATTTGGGGCAAACTGACATCAACGCAATGATTTGTTGTTTATTTGAACTTCACACTCCACAGGTTGTCAGGCCATTTATCGGGCAACCCCACTCCCAGCCCACACCCCCCCCCCCCAACACAATCTAGGATCCTATTAAGCCACTGCGTCTTGCTGACTACCTACCAGCATGGGCAACCATGGCTTCCTCCCCAGACCCTGACGTGGGGCTCCTGGGGCCCAAGGGAAGGGAACCTGGAATCAGGCACAGCCTGTGTGCAGAGCGTGGTCCCAGGGTCAGGGCACCAGTTTTAGTAGCTTCTGAAAAGGGTCTGTGGCTGACAAGAGGAATAACCACAGGGGGGCCTGAGGATGACCGTGGTGTGGACAGGTGGACAGTGGCCCAAGGTCCCCATGCCGCCTTGGCCCACCTCCTTGGGCCAAGTTGCAGGAGAGGCCTGAGGGCAAGCACGACAAACACTCGGCCTCCTAAACCCAATGGCAACATCCTTGTGGAGGTTGACATGGGGGCCATATTCCCTGCTTGGGGCTACCCTGTCCCTGTTAAAAAGTGTGAGCCCAGGGCTCCAGCACCCAGGAGATCAGCAGGCCTGAGAGGATCTTTCCCGATGGGGAAACGGAGGCCAGACTGGGGAGCCTGACACATGTGTGGGGGAGGGGAGTGTGAGTGGACAGCAGGTCTCTGGCCCTGAGCGACCAGGACCTGCCAAGGTGGAGAGTCCCTTCTGGCCAGGCTTAGGTGCCACCCTGAGTAACCACAGGGGGAAGGCCCAGGCTGGGGAAATCCAACACCTGGGGCCCTTGCTGGGCTCTCAGCCGAGTGCCGAGGCTGTGGTGGCTCCTGGGTTCTCTCCCTGTCCTCCCTGGCCACTCCCTTGTGTCACAGAGTGCTTGGTACCTGTGTGTAGGAAGCTTCAGACTCAGATGGAGCTGGGTCCAAGCCTAGACTTTGTGCTATTGTGCGTATCCTGTGGCTGCTGCACTAACCCCCACTAGGTTTAGAGCTGAAAGCGATGCGGACATGCTGTCTCACAGCTCTGCAGGGCAGAAGTCCAAAATAAACCGCCCTGGGCTGCAATCCAGGTGTCCACAGGCCTGGCTCCTTCTGGAGGCTCAGGGGAGGGTCCACGTCCAGCTTCCAAAGGCTGCCTGCAACCCTTGCTCCTCGCGCTGCCATCTCCCTGACACTCCCTGACCTGCCTCCCTCCTCTGCTCTTAAGGACCCTTATGATCCCACTGGGCCCACGTTATCTCTGTCAAGGTCAACTGATTAGCAACCTTAATTCCATCTGGAAGCATAACTCCCCCATACCATGTAAAGTAAAATACCCATGGGGTCCTGATATTAGAATATGGGGTTGCTCCTGGGCAACAGAGCGAGACTCCATCCCGTCTCAAAAAAAAAAAAAAGAAGAATGTGGGGTTGCTGTGGGTGATTTTTTCTGTTGCTTACGGGTCAGTGCTACCAGTAAGTCAGTGTTTAGCCTCTTTTTTTTTTTTTTTTTTTTTTTTTTTGAGACGGAGTCTCGCTCTGTCGCCCAGGCTGGAGTACAGTGGCCTGATCTTGGCTCACTGCAAGCTCCGCCTCCCAAGTTCACACCATTCTCCTGCCTCAGCCTCCCAAGTGGCTGGGACTACAGGCGCCGCCACCACGCCCGGCTAACGTTTTGTATTTTTAGTAGAGACGGAGTTTCACCGTGTTAGCCAGGATGGTCTCAATCTCCTGACCTCGTGATCTGCCCGTCTTGGCCTCCCAAAGTGCTGGGATTAGAGCCTCAGTTTCCAATTCTGTAGAATGGGAGCGGGGTGATACCCACCCAGCAGGATTCTGGGGTCAGTGGGAACAACACTGTGAGCCAGGCACACAGCTGCTGGCCTAGGAAAGGTGCTGGGCCCGGGGAAGTCACTGTGAAAGGCAACAGGAATGCTGGAAGGCCAGGGCCTGCTGCTTGTGGCAATCAGGGGTGGTATTGGAGAGGGAGTGCATGGTTTTGGGGTGAGGAAAGGGTCGTTGGAGGATTCTGGAGCCCCCAGACCTGCATTCAGTTCTTCACTTGGGATGGGGATGCGGATACTTTATTTTTCTTCAAGGTCCACATGATTAGGCCAAAGGCTCAAATTTCCTCTTCTCCTGGCTTCATCCCACATGTCAATCAAAGGCCCTTTTTATTCGCCACAGAAGACATTTAGCTTCTCCAGAGTGGTAATGCTCCCGGCGGCCCCAGGCTTCCTCCCACCCCCACCCCGATGTCGCCCGGATCTGAATGTCCCCGGCAGGCAGCTCACCCGTCAATGCTGCTGATTCTACTTGTCAGGGGCAAAATGGCCTCAGCACGTTCGCTGACCGCCAGTGACTCCCAGCGGTACTCAGAGCCCTTTGCCCTGGGGGGCTTCCACAGCTCTGAGTCACTGCTCATTCTTCTGGGAAGCAGAGCCAGACAAGGGTGCTTCTCTGTGCCCTACTCCCATCCTGCAGTGGGCCCTGGACCACCCCCTTCCTCTGGGACCAGGCAACTCTCCAGGCCCGCTGATCCATCTTAACGAGCCCCTGTTTTGTGCCAGAAAGCATAGTAGGCATTAGACATTGAACCCCGGCAGCCTCAGCATGCCCTGGTCCCGCTAAAGCAGGCTACTGTGGGAGCCACTGCACAGCTGTCTTCTTTTTTTTTTTTTTTTTTTTTTTTTGAGATGGAGTCTTGCTTTGTCACCTGGGCTGGAGTGCAGTGGCTCGATCTCTGCTCACGGCAACCTCCACCTCCCGGGTTCAAGCAATTCTCCTGGGTAGCTGGGATTACAGGCGCCCATCACCACGCCTGGCTAATTTTTGTATTTTTAGTAGAGACAGGGTTTCACCATGTTGGCCAGGCTGGTTGTGAACTCTTGACCTCAAATGGTCTGCCCGCCCTGGCTTCCCAAAGTGCTGGGAGTACAGGTGTGAGCCACCGCACCTGGCCAGGACGGGGCTTATTTGGTGTTGCTCAGGTTGGATTTCCAGCAGCTGCATGGAGTGGCTGTGTTGAGGAGGATTCTGAGGGAGCGTCTTGGTGCTGGAATCACATGGATATATTTCTGGGGCACGATGGATGCAGACGCACTTTCTATCTGGGGACAAGAGGTCACGTTTACTATTGAAGGTGGAACTTGACTTCCCCCCAGAATGTGGACAGTGGCTTCCCAGCCCTGGCAAGAGGAAGTTGAAACTCCTTGATTTGCCACTCAAATGTCTCCGCTGCCTGACCCGATTTCTATTCCCACCCTAACCTGGAATTTCTCCCCTTCCAACTCCTGTTCTTCGCACAGCTGCCCTCCCCTCCATCCCTTGCTCGTGTACCTGGCTCTGTTCCCCCAGTGGAGGCAGGAGGTCTCCGTTCACTGCAAAACTCATTCAGGGCCCATTCCACATCAGTCAGCATCCCATCGGGAGGCAGGTGGCACGTGGCTCACTCAAATCCCTGCAAGGGGCAGGTCTGGAAAGGGACCACTGCAGACCCTTGGGAGGCAGAAAGGGACATACACGAGAGAGTGCAGGGACCCAGGCCAGCAGCAGCCAAGCTGTCACCACCCCTGACCAAAGGCACAAGGCAGAGGGCACCCCCAGGACCTGGGAAGGAGCATGGAGAGCTGTCTGCCAAAACAGGGTCACTGGTCTGAGGGACAGACCCATGGTGTCCCACAGGGAGGGCTCGGGGGTGACGCTCCCTGGCCCTGCTCTCCTCCCTCCCTCTAATCTCCAGCCGGAACTCCCAATTGGCCAAATACAACTAGAAGCCAGTGGACTCAGGGCCAAGGTCTGCCCAGGCCTAGTGCCACTCAGTGCAGCTTCTACCACCAAGCAGAGGCAGCTTATCCTCCGACAAAAGTGACAGCTCCCTCCAGAAAGGGCATCTGGGTCCCCAAACAGTTTGTTTTCTACAGCAACTGCAGCCTCAGCCAGGGCCCTCCCCACCTCAAAGCCTGTGTTTGGAGAAGACATTCTGTCATTTGTCATGCATAAAAAGCTGCGGCAGGGCCACACAGAGACAGTGCCTATGTCCTCAAGGCTTCTCCAGTCAATGATTTTTCGGAATCGAAAACATTCAGGCTGCATTTCCTCCAGGAGTCCCTGCCCTTGGGGTTCCCAGGCCACATCACACGCCTGCACACAGCATGTGTGGGATGCGTCAGTGGATGCCTTTTCTGAAACTGTGCGTCTTTAGGGCTGTCCTCCCTCCACGACCCTGTCCACCCTCCACGACCCTGTCCACGCAGCTGGCGGTACCTTCGGAGCTCCTCCGACAGCATCTCACATCCAGCAGGGCTCAGAGTCGAAGGCAGGAACAGCACCTGCAGCAAACACACACAAAGGAATCAGCTGAGAGGATGCCGGGGGCCCCCAGAAAACGAGGGAGTCCAGACAACCAGGCTGGACGTCGCAGCAGTCAGCACTGGTGCTTAAGTCCTGCCGAAGTGTCAGCTTGCGAAGGTTACAGTCTTCTCACACTATCATGGCATCTTTGGCGTGTCAATGTTCTGGCCAGAAACCTCTGTGGCCAGTGGTGCCTTTGCCCAAGTTCTTGTCCTGCTTCCAGGAAGAATGAGGTACACAGGCAAGTGGAGAGTGAGCAAGACAAAGAGGATCTTTATGAGTGTTAAAACAGCTCAAGGGAGACTCACCGTGGGTAGCTCCATTCTGCAGGCAGGTCATCCCATCAAGTGTTCAGCTCTCAGCAGAGAGAGAGGAGGCCCTGGAGAAGAGAGCTCCTCTCTGCAGCTGGTCATCCTGATGTCTGCCCAGCTTCTAGCCAAAAGGAGGCTCTGGAGTGGGTTGCCCCTCTCTGCAGCTGGCAGTCCTGATGTCTCTGCAGGTTCCCAAAGCTCTCAGCAGATAGAGTACCTCCTTTCTGCAGCTGGCCATCCCAACATCTGCTCAGCTCTGGCTGAGCCCAGGGCGTTTATGGGCCTCAGAGGGGAGGAAGTGTGTGCTGATTGGTCAATGGGCGGCCATAGATGGGCCTAGAAAAGGCACCACAAGTTCCCACCCTAGTCTGTGGGACTGGCCACCCAGCTCCCAGCCTTCAGGCCCTCCTTGGTCTGAAGGTGGGATCTCACTGGGGACCCACTCCCTTCTGCCCAGTAATTTGTCTACCTCCTCTGTTTTTATGGCACCCGGGCTTGGCCCTGACTTTGCTCCAAGATCAGAGCAGGTGCCGACAGTGGAGAGAAGCCAGGCAGTGAGGGCAGACACTTCTGAACCTGTGAGGGCAGGAGGGGCCTTCCTGGGTCCCCAAGAGTGCAGGGATACCCAGAGTCTGTAGCTGTACCCAGGGGTCTCCTGTGGAGTGGGGGGCCTGGGTCTGCAGCCTTGATTTGGCAGTTGCAGCTGCTCCGGGGAGGGTGGGGATCCTGCCTGCACCCCACCTCCCAAGAGCACAGGGAGGCTCACATCTGTAGCCACAACTTGGGTGGCTGCAGCCCCACCCAAGAGGGCAGGGTTCCTGCCTGCTCCACGGAGCGTGCAGTCCCAGCCACACCTCCCTGCTGCAGCTGGCATGACACTGAGCTCCAGATGCTGGCATTGGATCTGCTGTTCCTGCTGCTGCCCTGCTGTAAAAACTGGGTTCTGCATTGCCTCTCACTGTGATTCAAAAGCTGGTGTGGGAGCTTCCAACTGGTGACATCTGGGTCATGTGACTCACCCTAGCTGCAAGGGAAGCCAGACATAGAATGTCTGCCATTTTCAGTTCCTTTGATGAAAGGAAGGGCTCAGAGGCTACGTGGCCAAAAAGGTGGGTTGGCCCTTTCCATTGACTGCTACCTAACATCTTGTCTACCTTCCTTCCAGGCTCCTTCCCACGCACAGAGCCTGGAGAAGCACCGGCATCCCCAGAATTCCTCAGAACTTCAGAACCCCATCCCCAGCGAAGGGTTCTGTGTGAGGAAGGCCTTGCAGTCAGGTGTCCTCACAGGAGACTGGGAAGAGGCCACACTTCTGTGGCTGCCCTGGTTTCTGTCGGCAAGCACAGTGGCACAGGCATTTGGTTTTGGGTCTTAGGGTCCCATCGCTATCTTTGTAAACAGGCAGTTGTAGTCTCCCCTTCTGTTAATGTTGATCAGAGAAGAAGCAGTAAGGCCAGGAGCTGGCAGAAGTCATTTTCTGCTCCAGTTGACTCCAGAATGTGAAGCCTTCTTAGCAACGTGGTGATGTGCGTCCAGAGCCTGAATTTTCCTGGTTGCACCAGGGATGGTAGCTCTGTGGTGTGATGTTGGGAGTGACCCCTGAAACTTGGCCTACAGTTCTTTTCTCAAGCAATGCCCCTGCCCCTGTAATTATTGAGGCCATTGGCGCCCCACCATAAATGTTTTCCTGCAGTAACAACTGGAGTGGATTCTGTTTTCTGCAACGGAATCCTGGCTAATGCAGCTGCTGAAAAATGAGAAAGATCACTTTTTTGTCCGTCCAACACTCTTCGTCCATATCTACTCTCAACCTAAATAATGAATAGACAGCGATTCACCAAAGATATTGAGTTTATTCATAAGTGTTGCAGGGGCTTTCAAATCTGGGCTTTGTGGGCTGTGGGGACCACCTGCATGTCCAAAGAGGCTGAGACAAGGCAAAGCTCCTAAAGGCAGATGAGAGAACCACACGTCACCTGCTTTGAAGTAAAGAGAACCCTGGCTACAGGGTCTTACTGCAGGAGTTGATGTCAGTTCATGTGTGGAGACAGCTTGTCAGGCTGGGGTTCTCATGCATCCGGCCAGCTCTGTCCTCATGACTCATGTAACAAGCTGTAGGTTGGAAAGTCCTTGGGAAAAGTTCTGGCTACAGGCACATGTGTGTAAGAACCCTTCAGAGAGCCTTTGTGATAGCTCCTATCACAGGGATGTGTGCAGGGCGTGGGGGCCTTCTTAATCTCCTGACTATTTTGTTTGGGTTTGACCCTAGTGACTCCGTCTTGATTCTGACAATTTTCACATGATGTTCTCTAAGAATGCTTCCCCGAAACCCCGCGCAAACCACGTAGTCCTCCCCAGAAGGGGTTATGAAATCTCATCAGCCGCTGCTTCCCACTCCAGTCCTGTCCTCTTCTCAGTCCCCCACAACTACTGACTTGTTACATCATGCCCACCACTGGCACATGCTTTGTAATATATTGGTGGGATAAGGGCATGAACGGGAACGGCAGCGAGGAGGTGGGTAGCGTCCCGGTGCTGCAGTGCTTGAGTGAGGCTGTGCTGGTGACTAGGGCTTCACTCTTCTCCCACCCTAGGCCCCCCTGCCCTCAGCTAGCAGCTCACCTGGTGAGATTCTGTCTGTAGGGGAGACTCCACATCATCACTTCCAAGGGCCCAAGGCTGCACCCCAGCCCCCCCTTGAAGAGCCTGCCTGAGAAATTCAAGGCTGCTGAGAGAATTTCCCATTTGTTTCAGCCAACACCTGACAGCAGGACCTGTCTGCTAGCCTCTGAGGGCAGGCAGGCAGGGGCCTGACTCCAACCAGCACCAGTTAGCAAACCCAGATGGGCTTCCCACAGACCAGCCCCAATTCCTGCTTTTAGCAATTTTTCGCTGACTCTCCTAAGCTCACCCCCTCTCTCCTCCCTCGTTCTCCCTTTCAAACACCCACTCGCCTCTGCACAAATGGAAGTCGAGTTCCGTTCACGCTGCCATCTTTGCTATTACAATAGCTGTTACTAGTTGAAATCTGTCCCGACCACTCCAGTGCCTGGCTTTATCTTTGACACCACGCTGCAAGTCTAGTTACCTTGACTTTTCAGACTCAGTCACCCCGCATGTATCTTCCTTTTGCCCATTTGCATGGCAGCATAGATAATCTGAGATGGCCATTGTGGCCCCTTGGTGGAAGCGTTAGGTTCTAGTACCCCCAAACCAGCAGATAGCAGAAGCCTGAGGATGGGAAGCAAAGCTTTTACACGTGGATGATCATGTGTGGCTCCGACTTCCAGGTCTTGGTTATCTGTCCTTGTGTCCTGAATATCACATTATGAGCTACTGGTGAGAGGCATAGGTTACATGCTACAGAAGCATACCCCATCTGACAGCAACTTAGCCTCCAGTAGGCCCCGTAAGAATGAGTCTTCAATACATGATTCTGTTTCCTCTGCAGTCGGCTGCATAAGCCCCTCACCTGACAGACTTCAGTCACTGCAACGCGTTGCCTGGAGAGGCTTAAGGCTGTCAGTAGGTTTAGGTGGCTAATGGAAGCTAGGGAAAGAAAATCCAAAACCTCCACTGTGTTAGTCAGGGTTCTTCAGGGGGACAGAGCTAGTAGAATATATGTATGTATGTATGTATGTATGTATGTATCTATCTATCTATCTATATCTATGCGTCTATCTATCATATATCTCTATTTATCTATCTATCATCCATCCATCTGTCTATCCATTATCTATCTATCTATCTATCTATATGTCTGTATCTATCTATATCTATGTTTATCTATGTATCTATGTATCAATCTATCATCTATCCATCTATCCATCTATCTATCATCTATCTAAGTATCTATCTATGTATCTATATCTATGTACATATCTATCTGTGTGTCTGTCTATCTATCTATCTATCTATCTATCTATCTATCTATCTATCTATCTATCTATCTATCTATCTATGTATCTATGTATTGTATCTATGTATCTATCTATGTATCTATGTATCTATCATCAATCTATCTATCATCTATCTCTATGTATCTATCCATCATCTATCCATCTATCTATCTGTCCATCTATTATCTATCTATCTATCTATCTATCTATCTATCTATATCTATGCATCTATCTATCATATATCTCTATTTATCTATCTATCATCCATCCATCTGTCTATCCATTATCTATCTATCTATCTATCTATCTCTATGTCTGTATCTATCTATATCTATGTTTATCTATGTATCTATGTATCAATCTATCATCTATCCATCTATCCATCTATCTATCATCTATCTAAGTATCTATCTATGTATCTATATCTATGTACATATCTATCTGTGTGTCTGTCTGTCTATCTATCTATCTATCTATCTATCTATCTATCTATCTATCTATCTATGTATCTATGTATTGTATCTATGTATCTATCTATGTATCTATGTATCTATCATCAATCTATCTATCATCTATCTCTATGTATCTATCCATTATCTATCCATCTATCTATCTGTCCATCTATTATCTATCTATCTATCTATCTATCTATCTATCTATCTATCTATCTATATCTATGTATCTATGTGTCTATGTATCTATGTATCTATCTATGTATCTATCTATCTATCTATCTATCTATCTATCTATCTATCTATTGATCAGAGTCTATTAGCTCACACAATTACAAGGCGAAGTACCATGATAGGCCATCTGCAAGCTGGGGAAGAGAAAGCCAGGCAGTGGCCCAGTCTGAGTCTGGAAGCCTCAAACTAGGGAAGAGACAGTGCAGCCTTCAGTCTGTGGTTGAAGGCCCGAGAGCCTCCGGCAAGCCACTGGTGCAAGTCCGAGAGTCCAAAGGTTGAAAACCCTAGAGTTTGATGTCCAAGGGCAGGAGGAGTGGAAGTAAGTATCCAGCACAGGGGAAAGAAACCAGAAGACCCAACAAGCCAGCTCCTTCCACCTTCTTCTGCCTACTTTGTTCCAGTCACATTGGCAGCACCCACAATGAAGGTGGGTCTTCCTCTCCCAGCCCACTGACTCCGATGTCCATCTCCTCTGGCAACACCCTCACAGACACACCCAGAAACAACGTTTTCCCAGCCATCTAGGCATCCCTCAATCCAATCTAGTTGACACTTCATATGATCCATCACACCCACAAGCGCCCCATCCACAGAGGGCAAGTTGAGGCCACTCCATCAAAAGGGGTGCCTGTTGGCCAGGTGCGGTGGTTCGCGCCTGTAATCCCAGCACTTTGGGAGGGCGAGGTGGGCGGATCTCGAGGTCAAGAGATCGAGACCATCCTGGCCAACATGGTGAAACCCCACCTCTACTAAAAATACAAAAATTAGCCAGGCATGGGGGTGCACGCCTGTAGTCCCAGCTACTAGGGAGGCTGAGGCAGAAGAATCGCTTGAACCCGGGAGGCAGAGATTGCAGTGAGCTGAGATAGTGCCACTGCACTCCAGCCTGGCGACAGAACCAGGCTCCTTCTCAAAAAAAGAAAAAAAGGCAGGGGGGGTGTCTGTTATCAGGCCCAGGTGTAGTCTGAACCCCCTGGCTGGCAGCAGTTTGGGAGGCTATGTCAGTTTTGGAGGGCTGCTTTAAAAACTCACGCAAAGTGGGTGACTTCAACCATGACCTGTATCACCTCATAGTTCTGGAGGCTTCAAGTCCGAGATCAGGGTGTTGGCAGGGAGGGTTCCTTCCCAGGCTGTGAGGGACAATCTGCCCCAGGCATCTCCCCTAATCTTGGGGTCCTGTTGCGGCCTCTGGTGCCTTAGGCTTGCAGGAGCATCACCTGACCTTGGCCTTCCCCTTCTCCTGGCCTTCCTGTGTGCAGGTCTGTCTGCATCTGCATTTCCCATTTTGTAAGGCACGGTCCTATTAGATTGGGGCCCACCCTTATGATTTCATTTCAACTTGATTTTTCTCTGTAAAGCCCCTATTTCCCAGTCAGGTTGAACCCATAGGGACTGGGAGTTAGGACTTCAGTATCTTTAAGTGAACGTGGTCCAACCCATGGCAGAGGGTGAGAACACTTTGCTGCTGTCTGCACATGGGCACACACAGAGGCAGAGGCCAGGCCCCCTTGGCGAGCATGAGTCCTCACTGCAGATCCCTTGCACAGCCTTAATGCACAGCCTTAATCCTTGCCAAGGAGGCTGCTTTGTGCATGGGCCGCTGGCAGGCCCCCCCAGAGAGGCTGGGGAAGGGCCTGACTCATCCTGTCCTCTGGGTGACGGTGCATAGCCCCCTTCCCAGGGGACCTTCTGGTGGGCAGACAGACAGCAGCAAAATGGCAAAGCCTAGGGCACCGGGCACACAGGACAGAGAACTGGAGCTGGGCACTGTGGGTCTGGATACCAATGTGCTCACCCTCTGGGCCATTCTGAGAGTTCACCTGTGCATCTCTCCTCAGCCTCCATGTCTCCAGCCTTCTGATCTGGCTCCTTGTAGGTCACTGACTGCTTGGCCAAGCCCGGGTCCTGCATATGTGTAAAGTCTCGCCTTGGGCCTTCTCGAGTATCCCTTGACGTTCTGCCCAGGAAGATGGTCCCTCGTCTTTACCGATGGAGTAGGAAGAATAACGGCCTCCCAGACATGGCCACGCCCCAGTCCCTGCTGTGAGGATGCTGCCTTGCATGGTCACAGGGACTTTGCAGGTGTGATGAGGATATGGACCCTGAGATGAGAGACCTCCCTGGATTGTGTGAGCGTAATGGAATCACAGGCCCTTAAAAGTGGAAGAAGAAGGGGAAAGAGTCCAAGAGGTGAAGAGGCCAGGGAAAGAGAGGCTCTGTGTGGGAGAGGGAGCTGAATCACCACTGCAGTCTTTAAGGTGGAGGAAGGGCCAAGAACCAGGGCCAAGCCTGACTTCTAGGAGCTGAGATGGCCATTGGCTGGCAGCCAACAGAGAAGTAGGGACCATCTTGCAACCACATGGACCCGAATTCCGCCAACAACCTGAATGAGCGAGAAAAGAGATTCTCCCCAGAGCCTCTAGGAAGAAACAGTTCTGCTGACACCTCGAATGGGGTCTTGCGAGTCTCTAAGCAGAGAGACCAGCCAAGCCCCGTGGACTTCTGACCTGCACCGCAGTGGGATGATGCATGCTGGATTTATGGCAGTTTGTTCCAGCAGCCCTAGGAAATGAATTCCATCCTTTGTGGCTACCATGAAGTGCCCTTGACATATGTTCAAGTACTCTGTGGGTTTTCAGAGCCAAGTAGGACCTTAGAAGCCGTGTCATATGACCTCAGCACCGTAGCTTACCCCGTGGCAGGGAAGCATGCTGGTTAATGGCACAAGCTTTGGAGTAAGAGAAACTTGAGTACCAATTCCGACACCTCACTCACTATCTGTGTGGCCTTGGTGAGTTTCCAAAATGCTCCATGCCTCAGTTTCCCCATCTGCAAAATAGGAACAGTCACAACAGCTGAAGATTCAACAAGGTGATGCACATTAGTGTACATAGCATAGGGCCTGGCCCCAGGAATGCTTGGTGGACAGCAGTGGTTATCATCATTACAGCATCTCTGAGAGGTGGTTGTCTGGTCTGCTGAATCACCTCCAAACCCAGACAGCTTGCTCTCTTAAGAAATGACCAAGGTAAAAACCTCTGTCCCCACCTGGTCTATGAATATACGGGGATGTGTTTCAGGCAAACAAGGTGCCAGGCGTGGCTTTGGCACAGACTTACAAGTTGGGCAGGCAACATACCGCCTCCCCACTGCTGGGCCTCAGTTTCCCCGTGTGTGAAACAAGAGGGTTGGATTTAGTTTCTTTTTCTAGTTTTGAGATTTCATGAGTCTGTGAATTCAGGACAGAGCTGCACTGTTGCTCTCATATGTAATTATTTTTTCTCAGGATTACACATTCTTGAATAAAAATGAAATAAGACCTTCAGAATAAGTGATGAAATACTTTCTGACCTAACATTAATATGCCACACGGAAGGCAGGAGAATGAATCAGTAAGATTAAAGATGTGGAGGCGCCAGAGTAACCACTGGGCTGGGGAAAGACAGCAGGGGTGGGGGGATGGTGGCCTTGTATATTTATTTGCTCTGACATCAGTGTGTTAAGCTGGTGTATATGTAATTTCCCACACAAAGCAGCACCCGTGGAATATTCCCCTGCTTGCCTATGCTGCTCTTGTCATCAACGTCTTTCTCCTTTACAGCGGTGGTGCCAAAAGCTCCCCCAAATCCAGCCCAGCAGCTTGGGTGAGGCATACCTGTGGCAGATCCATCCTTCTTGGAAGACCTAATTTGGGAGGAGGAGGTGGGCTGTCTTAGGGGAGACTGATGGAGAGGGAGGAAGGAAATCAGGCGGGGCTTAGAAGGCACAGCTGGAGGGATTAGGGACACTCTGCCCCCGCCCCTCCAACAGCTACAGAGCAGGGTTCTGGTCTGCAGAGGACCAGGGATGAGCCGGACAGATCCCGCCCTGGGGAGAGGACAGACCCCGCCCTGGGGAGAGAGGGAATGGCACCTGTCATTCAAGTCAGTGAGATTGATGCCCTGGGGGAGGCATGCAGTGGGTGGGGGTGGTGTCTCTGCCTCTGGACAGTCAGGCCACGCAGGAGGCAGGAGTCACTTGCAAACTGAGCCCTCTTCCCATCTTGCGAGATGGCCTGGTGGTCTCTCCGGTCCTCACAGCTGAGCATCTCCTGGGCTTCGGGCCCTGGAGTCCCCACGAGGCTGTCTCACCTAAAACCTGTGGCAGGTTCCCTGAGACAGAGTGGCACATGGCATTTGTGCTGGGGAAGGGACTTGGAGCAAAGGTGCCAGTCAGCTAAAGGACCTTCCAGGCCCCGGTTCAGAAGCCTCAGCCTCACCTTGTCCAGACCAGCAGTCAGGGGCTCGATTTAACAAGCTGTCTCCAGGAGACGAGTGTGCACCATCAAGCTTGCAGATGCCCTGCCCTCCGTCTAAGAACTTCAGACCCTGGACCCCTGAGCCCATGTGGTGGAGACCACTGCCTGCCTTAGCTGACTCCATTCCCATTCCCTCAGGTGCTCAGAGAAATCCCCTGCCTGGCTGGTGCCGCCAGGTCCTCAGGCTCCAGGTCACCTGATGCTGACTGAAGACGGACCCTCCTTGGGGTTCGGTCAGAATCAGAGGACTTAGTCCCTCTGAGCCATGCCAGGTGGGATTTCAGAACCGGGAAGGGGAGAGGAGGGCTCCCTGGGCCTGATAGTCCCAGGGGGAATGAAACTCACTCCTGTCCAGGGGCCCTCATCCTGCCCAGCGAAGGCAGAGGCCATAGAATAAGTGAGTAAGGATGAGGGTCCCACAAGTACAGGCGAGAGAAGCCTTGGGCAGGTGCAGGCAAGAAAGGCCTTGGGCAGGTGCTGGTGAGAGAAGCCCCAGGTAAGTGCAGGTGAGAGAAGCCTTAGGCAAGGCAGGCGAGAGAGGCCTCGGGCAGGTGCAGTCGAGAGAGGCCTCAGGCAAGTGTGGGCGAGAGAAGCCTCAGTCAGGTGCAGGCAAAAGATGCCTTGGGCAGGTGCTGGTGAGAGAGGCCTCGGGCAGGTGACCCTATAGTTCCAGCTTCCCAGGGCTTACCAGTTCCTTCTGGAGGGCATGATCTCACTGCCTCCAACAGCCTCTCCCAGTGCCAGGCATCAGCGGGTTCCCTAGGCAGGTCATGAGCAGGGCTGGTTAAAGCCGACACGAATATTTAATAACCAGGTGCCACCGTGGGATGACACGTGTGTGGTGCTCTGCTCCAATGCAGTTTCACATCTGACAAGTGTATTACAGATTTGAAGGAAACCGAAAACCAAAACCGGCAACCTGCTTTTTATACTGAAGATGTTAGGCTCCAAACACCAACACAGGAAGCACCAAGGCCCGGCTGGGAATGCTGGCTTGGTTGAAGGTGAGCTTCTGGTAGCTCCTATAATGAAAGCCCAGGCTGGTCCACCCTCACAATCATCACTCAGGAGCCTGTATGTGTGTGTGTGCATCACCTACACATTCTCTCTCTCTCACACACACACACACACACACACACACAATGCTTGGAACCTGAGGTCTCCCCTGTCCCATTCCTTGGCTGAGCTGAGCTAAGCTGGTTTTTCCCCTCCCCACTTTTTTTGTCATTCATCAGGAAGCAAATAGACAGGAGTTCCATACAGCTGTACCCTGGAATACTATGTAGCCTCGAACATGCATGCACCAGCAATTCACCCATCCACATGGAACAATCTCAAAACTTGCTACTAAGTGACGAGTGAAGAAGCAGAGGACACAGAGCAATATAGTTCTACAGGGTTTCAAACACAGAAAAATCACTGCTTAGGGACACAAACACCTACAGGAAAACCATCAAGAAACGCATGGGCCAGCCTGACTCCACACGCTGGATCACAGTCACATCCATGGGGTTGGGCTCCCCCAACTTTCATTTTAAGCCAAACAACCCCAATATCAGAGTAGGTTAAACACAATACTGGGAACCAAATCAAATAATATTAAAAAATCAGAACAGTTTTGTTTCTTGGTTTTATCCAAATCCATCACACAAGTAGATAAAATGTGAGATAGCATTAAGGTGACGGGTTTAAGTCTTTGTGGAGAAATGGGACAGGCTTAAGGAGTGGGGTCAAAGCCCCAGGCTGAACTGTGTGAACCAGCATGGGGGGCTGTGGATCTGGGTTCTCCAAGAGTGAGTTGCCCGCTTTGCCAATGGGGCCTCTGCATCACCGTTGCCCACACATTGCTCTTCTCCAGAGTCCCCTAGATCTGGAGTGCATGCCAATGACATGATTTCTTTTACCTCCATGGTTGATAGCTGGTATGGTCTGGCTGTGTGCCCACCCAAATCTCATCTTGAATTGTGGCTCCCATACTTCCCACGTGTCATGGGAGGGACCCAGTGGGAGGGAATTGAATCATGGGGGCAGGTCTTTCCCATGCTGTTCTCGTGACAGTGAATAAGTCTCAAAAGATCTGATGGATTTATAGAGGGCAATTCCCCCACACATGCTCTCTCTTGCCTGCCGCCATGTAAGATGTGACTTTGCTCCTCCTTCACCTTCCGCCATGATGGTGACCCCAACGCCAGTCATGTGGGACAGTGAGTCCATTTAACCTCTTTTTCTTTATAAATTCCCCAGTCTAATAAGTCTTTATTAGCAGTGCAAGAACGGACTACTACAATGGCAGAAGAGCTTGCCAGCACAGGCAGGAGCAGAGGCTAGGTCTAAGGTCCGGGGCTGGGCAGGAGCTTGTGGAGGAGCCAAGAGAGGCCAGCTGCTGCTGTCTGCACATGGCCCAGCTCCCATCCTCAGGCTCTGGCACCCCTCACTGCTACTCCCTCTGGAATCTGTCTGGTTAGAGTTGCTGGTTGAACCAGTGCCCTCACCTGGCCAGAGGTGAGCACAAGGGCCCAGCTGACCACATTCTCCTCCCCAGAGCCTGAGCTTGAGAGGACAAACACAAAGGTCAGACGCGGCTGCAGAAGAGGCATCCTGGCAGTGACCCCTCCTCTGCAGAATCTGAGTGGTGGTCCCGGGATCCCTGGAGCTGCTCCAAGGTCTGTCCTTGTTGAGTCCCGCTCTTCGGTGTTGGTGGGGACACTGAACTGCTCATGTCCCCCACGCAGAAAGCTGAAAGCACCAGACTGAAGGAGGCATTCGTCATCTGACAGGCGCAACTCCACAGCCTGGATTGATTGTCCAATCGTGATAGTCCAATCCCATGATCGTCCTTTGCTATTGTTGCCTAGGTTGTGCGGCTTAGGCTAGTGGAAGTCAGTTTATACTGCTTGCAGCCCAGGAGCTGTGTGGAGAAGGCATCTGCTGTCCTTGCTGGGCTCAGCAGGAGCGAGTGGCCGATGGCTTAGTGGTATCTGTCCTGGGTACAGCATGAGAAGAGAGGACTGGAGCCAAATTCGGCTGTCCACTTTCATCCCTTCCGTCTTCATTCCGTGCTCTGCCAACCTTCCCTTGTCCGGCAGGCATGGGGACTCTAGCCTTTTAGGAAGCCCAGCTGCAAAACCTCTCCTTGCCATTCAAGACAGGTCTGATGGAAGTCCTTACCGACGTCCAATCTATGCCACACCCAAGCAGCTCTCAACAATCAGCCTTCTTGTCCCTGTCAACAGAACATGCTGGAAGATGGATCTAAGAGGCTGATTTCAGTAACTCCCAGGCATGCTACGTCTCCTAAGGCTGACTTCCTTTATCCCAGGTACCCTCCCCATGGGGGAAAATCCGTGGTCTGGGTGGGGGAGAGGGTGATTAACCCCCCCCCAGTGCTGCAGCTATGGCCACACGAATTCCCCAGGCACCCCGCTTCCCTCTGCGAAGGGGGAAGGAAACCCGGCATCTGCTCTTGAAGGACATGGTGGCGCCTCTGGGCTGCAGAGCTGCACCTGCGGGATGATGAATGCCTCCTTCAGTCTGGGGCTTTCGGCTTTGTGCGTGGGAGCCAAGACACATGTAAGAGCCCTTTAAGGACCCTCATTTACATGACAAGTACACAGATGACAAACCATCGTATTTCACTGGTTTCCAGCTGGCCAGCCTGGAGACCTGCCCCTCTCCAGACCCTCCTGCCATTAATCTTGGGCTGAACGAGGCAGCGAGGCGGGGCCGACTGCATTTGCTCTCCCATGACGTGCCCGAAGCCAGGCTGAAGAGCGGCTCCTCTAGTATTTTTCATTTTCCACCTAACAGGTTCAATATTTTAACAAATCCAAGTGCTGTATACACGGGCGAGGGGAAGGGGGATGGCTTCCAAGAGGCGGCTGCACTCACCATGCTTCTGCCAAGGGGTCATTAATGGAGTGGCCTGTGAGTTATGGACTGCAGTGGCTCTGAGTCCTGGCTTGCTCTCCCTTTGGTGTTGGGCGGTGTGCAGGTTCCTGTGGGGTGTAGGGATCAGGGTATCTGGAGGCCTAAGATCCCAGGGGTCTGTATGTCAAAGTGGGACCCTCAGTGGGGGTTCTGGCTGCAGGACCACCTGTTCACCCAGCTAGCCCTTACTCACTCACTGTCTCCAGTGTGCGGGGCTCAGGGTGACGCTCAGAGAGAGACAGTCACAGGAGACACCGTCTCCACCCTGGACAAGGTACTCAAAACAGACGTGAAGCCAGCAGTTAAGTGATAGGGCAGAAACCCCAAAGGAAGAGGCCCAGGATCCACCTTTAGGGAGGTGGGGAAACGGGACCCAGGGAGGGAGGCCAGGCAAGCCTGTGAGGATGGCTCCTGCCTCTCCCTGCCTGCTGGTACAGGATCAGAGCAGCGGCTGCAAGGGGTGGAGCTGTGATTTGAACCTCCGTGCGTGCGGCGCACCCACACCCAGGTTCTGGTGCCTGCGCCACCTGGTATGTGTCAGCCAGGCGGGGGCTGAGAAGGCTTCCTGGGGAATGGGCTAAGGTGCTGTTCAGAGGAGGAAGAGGAGTCGACAAAAGGGAAAAAGAGTAAAAGCATCCTGGTAGGAGGGTGCAACATAGCTTGTGCCAGGTGACTTCAGGAACCTTCCAGAAGTCTGATTTGGCTGGAGACAATTCCGTCTCCTTTGCAGAGTAAGAAAGTGAGGCTGTGCTCTCTGTGCATGGGAAAGAAAAAGAGCAGAGAAGTCGTTGACTGAGCCCCCGAGTCCGTTGCTGCTGTGAGTGGGTGCTGGCCTCGCACGGTGTAAAACCTGCAGGTCTGTCCTCCACAAGGAGGGAACCCGTACAACTTTTAGTGCAAAGAGCACAGCCCAGCTCAGTGACACAACGCGGTTCAATGGGGCCCTGGCCGCCGCCTCTCCTACTGCCCAGGATCAGACCCCGACCTGGGTCTCCGAAGAGTAGACCGGATGGCACATACCACTGTCATCTTCACAGGGAGGTGGGGTCTTGCAGAGGGGAGAAAATACTTTGACAAACACAGAGGAGAAAAGAAGAAACTGGTCGTGTGCTCCCTGCAGACGACACAGTCATTTCCACTACAGAAGGGGAAACCGAGGCATGAAAAGGGAAGTTGGCAGCCCTAGATCGCCGGGTAGCCCGAGAAACCTTGCAGTCTGGGGCTTTCCTTGGCTGGTCTGAGAAACATCGCCAGGCTGGGGAAGGGACAGTCCAGGCTGCCTTCCTGGGATATCTCCGGTTTCACAGTGTCTTCAAGCTCAGCCTCCCCAGCCATGCGCGAGTCTAACTCCTCAGCTATGAGTCTGAAGGGGCAACTCCACCTGCTCCCTCTGACAGAGAAAGCAGTTGCGTTCCATTTGTTTTTATTTCGTGTTAGTCGTTTGTTTAAAAATTGCTTCCAGGAAACATATAAGCAAGGCTCCATGTCCACAATATTTTCCGTCTTTTGTGGGATGTGAGGGATGAACTCAAACAGTGACTCAGTATCCAAATGTCACAATTGGCTGGGGAACCGCTTTCCATATGAATAGCTATGTGAGCGCAAACTGCGAACCTGGAGGAGACGCCTGTGCCTGGGGAAATGCAGAAAGGCAGTCTTGTTTATGTTTACACTGGGCGATCACCTTCCCCTGAGATGCTGGGTTTAAATCCTGAATTAAACGCTTCTCCCACTTTAGGGTTATTAATAAGCAAATGCTGCATTTCCCAAAGTCTGTTTTGTGGGACCATCTCAGGGACATTCACAGCTGCAGACGTGGTTGAAAGTGCCCATTGCCAAGGACTCCCTCGGTCTGGGCACAGGTGAGGGGGCACCGCCTCGCTGCTGGGGGGTGGGCACAGCTTTGTGCTTTGCTTTGGCAATTCAGATATGGGAAAGAAAAATGGGAAGGGGAAATGGGAAGCGGAAATGGGAAAGGGATATGGGAAGGGGAATTGGGAGGGGAAATGGGAAGGGGAAACGGGGAGGGGAAATGGGAAGGGGAGGAGGGAAGGGGAAATGGGAGGGGAAGTGGGAAGGGGAAATGGAAGGGGGAATGGGGAGGGGAAACAGGAAGGGAAATGGAAGGAGAAATGGGAAGGGGAATGGGAAGGGAAAATGGGAAGGGGAATGGGAAGGGGAAATGGGAGGGTTAATGGGGAGGGGAAACAGGAAGGGAAATGGAAGAGGAAATGGGAAGGGGAAATGAGAAGGATGGGAGGTGAAATCGGAAGGGGAAATGAGAAGGATGGGAGGTGAAATCGGAAGGGGAAATGGGAGAGGAAATGGGAAGGGGAAATCAGAAGGGGAAATGGGAAGGGGAATGGGAAGGGGAAATGGGAAGGGGAAGGGCACACTAGGAGCCAGAATGGTTGGTGACTTTCCCTGTTCCTGCCCCACTTCTGAGATGAGCGAGGGCGTTTGTGCAAGGAGGGAGCATTCGTCAACCTGGTTTCCCAGCCACTTTAGCTACTGAGCTCTTCTGCAGACCCACAATGGACATGGAGCACATCTGAGAATGAACTGGAATTTCTCAAGCCGCAGGGCCTTGGGGGCTGTTTGCTGCTGACCTTGCCTGGCTGATACAATGAGATGCCTGCAAATGAGGGTAGCCACAGGTGTTCCGGCCGAGCTTGGCCTCACCGACTGGCTGAGTGTGTGAGAGGAGAATTTCCTGTGTTACTTGGTCACAGGGCCCTCTTTTGTGGGAAGGGACCCACAGAGCATGCTCCAGAGGCCCCGAGCCCACCCACCCACCCACTGTCTGCAGTGGTCCCAGGGTGTCTCACTCACCATTGCCATCACCCTTTAGACAAGAAGTGTGGGTCACGGGGGGGCGGAAATTTCCCGATGTCACCCCTGGCAGTGCCCGATCAGCATCCAGGACCCTAGCACGGTGCCCTCTCCCCAATGTGTGTCACCCTGGGCTATGCCTGATTCTGTGGTTAGAATTTCCTTCCATGCCCAGTCATTCCAGGCAGAGGGACCTGGGTGGTGTCTGATTTCAGATTCCTCTCCCAGGTGCTGTCGGTGACAGTGAGACCATCAAAGCTCTCATTGGAAGCAAAATAAAGGTGCTCTGGGGTGACTGACTGCTCGTACCCAGCTGTGGGCTGAGCCAAGATGCCCCTCTGAGCAGGGGTGTCAGGTGGATGGGAAGGTGGTCCCACCAGGGCAGGGAAGGGCCTCTGGGCACATGGGTGATGGGAGAGAGAGGGGGTGGGAGCCACAGCAGGCACAGGGACCCCTCCTCTCGTCCTGCTTGGACCCCTGCTCTCTCTGGGGTCAGCTCCATGCCCCCCGATAGACTCTTATTCAAAACCATCTCAGGACTGGTCCTTAGCAGGGCCCCTACAGGTCTGGGGGGTGCATGGCCAGGGTGGCAGCTCACAGGACCCCACCCTCTGGCTTTGCCAGTGCTGGCACTGCCTTCCCAGACCCTGGCAGAGACTGTGTGGCACTGGTTACTGGGCAGCTGGAGTCCTCCAGCCGTGCAGCAGGTGAGCGGTCCTGGGCAGGTGTGGCTGTCGCCGCTGGTGGCCAGATTCCAGGAAGGCACAGCCGCCCTCTTGACTGTATTTGCCTCAATCCCAGCACCCGGGCAGCAGGAGGGCCCGACACGTATTTGTCCTAGGTTGGGTATCAAGGGCCCATTGTAAGTGAGGCACTGGGCTTGGTGCACAGCGGAGGTGCTGTCTATGGCATCAAGGAAGAACATTCTCTTCATATCAGTGACCAGCAAGACGAGAGACAATGCATCCAGGTTATGACCATGAGGATTCTCAAACTCGGTGACACTCGGGCCCAGCAGCCCCCCGCGGGCTGGTTTGTGTTTGCAGAAGGTTGCTAAGGAAGAGACCCCAGCAGCCCTCCCTGGCCGCCCTCAGCCTGGCCACTGAGCCTCTCCCTGGCTGAGACGAGGTTTGGAGCCCGCGTCCTGGCCTCGTGCCCCGCCCACTGCCAGCGATCCTGGCAGCCTCTGGAAATGGAAGGGAAGGGCCAAGCTGACCAGGGGGCTGGACCCTGAGAACAAGAAGACCCAGAGGAGTGACAGCAAATCCAAAGGAGACACAGGGCACCAACATGAGTATGTAAGGACCTGGGGTCTGGGCACCCCTGTACTGTGGTGGCCACACCTGTGTTGCGGTCATCGCTGTCACATTACATTCGGAATAACAAGAAAGGCTTGGTCAGCCAGGCAATGGCAGGGAAGGGGACCCGATGGCCAAGTCTGTGTCCTCTTACTGCTTGGGGCCGCCTCTCAGCTTTGGCTGCTCTGGCCCTGGGGATGCCTCTGGCCATCCTGATGCAGCCACTGGGCCAGTGTGAACTTGGCTAGCCCATTCCCTGCTGGCCTCCCTGGTTCTCCTAGAGATGAGAGGCAGGGGCTGGAACCTCCAGCTGTCTGTCAGGTCCCGTGGGCTTCTCTAACCCCACCTGCATCCTCTTCTTGGTTGAGAATATTGTCATTTGAACACAGTGAAATGCTGAGCTGCCCAAGGGCCACAGCCATGTGACAGCCCAGCCTGGCCTTTCAGCAAAGTCACTTGTTTGGAAAGAAAAGTCTCAGAGATGGGGCCTTCTGCCCGTTGCTTTGGGGACAGGCCGTCAGGATGCAGAGCTCTTGATGAGGGAGAAATCCCACCGCAGGGCAGCCTCCCGGGGACCTTGGGTAGGAGACAAGGACTGAAGTGATAGATGCAACATCTTTCCTCAGATGTGGGTGCAGCCCAGGGGTCTACTCAGCCACTGGGGGTAGGAGAGGGTGGGCAGGGCCGGGGGAGCCCGGTCCCCGTCACTGTGGTGGTGACACACCTGTTATCTTCCTGTGGTCAGTCCGGATGAGGGGTGCACACATGGTGACGAGGAGAAGAATGTTCTGTGTCTTAATTTGACAACCAAATAGTAGTCATGTCCCCTGTGCCAGGGGGCTGGGGACACAGTGGTCAAACATCCCCCATCCCAGAATGCATATTCTGAAAGAGGGGGACGGCAGTGACAGAAACAAGTGGCTGGCAAGTGTCCAGGTGCAGAGTGTGTTGCAAAGGGGGAGTGAGGGGCGGGGGATTCTCATTTTGAACAGGAGGTCTGTGCCTCCCTGTGGGCAAGGGGCATGGGGACAGAGACTTGAGGATATAAGAGAGGGCTGCATATAACTCCGGGAAGAGCATGCCGGGCCGGGGGTATGGCAAGTGCGAAGGTCTCAAGGGAGGAGCAATGAGGCCAGGAGCACTGAAGGGAGTGAGGGGGACAGCTAGGGTGGGAAGGAAGGTCAAGGAGCCAGAGGCAGTGCTGGGGGCCTCGAGGGCCAGCAGTTTGGCCTGACTCCGGGTAAGTGAGGGCCTCCTTTGGGTTTTGAGTTGTGAAGTGACTTGTCTGCGGGCTGAAAGCTCCCTCTGGCTCCTTGCTGAGCCTCTTCTGAACCACAGGAAGGAGCAACGGGCTGGTGCTGGGAGGAAGACGTGGAGGAGGGGGCCCGGCAGGCTGGATGGAGCCCTGCTCCCTGCGGAGGGCACAGTGCTGTTTTCACTGGGGTGTGGGCTCCTTGCGCTCCCACGTCAATGCCTGGGTGTCAAGTTCAGAGGAGGGCACCGTGGCCCGGACAGCTTCAGTGACCTGACTTCCCCGACAAGTTCAGAGGGGTCAGTTTGATGGAGGAAACAGAGCCCTGTCAGTTGGAGAAATTCAATAATTCCGCCCGTGCCCACCATCTGTGCCACCAACCAGAGGTCCCCTGAGACGCTCCAGGGGCGGGGCCGGTTTAAACTCTGGCTCTGCCGCCCACTGTGACCTGTGATCTTGAGCGAGTCATGGCTTGGCGGAGACAGGAAGGACCCAGAGGGCACAGTGTGGATGGGAGCTCTGGGAGCTCCTCAGTTCTGGTTTCCTTTCCTTCCTGGGCACCTGGCTGCACCCCAGGCCTCCCCTGTAGTCCGGAGGGGTCGGTGTCCATTTTTTGACCAACAGGGTGTGGGCAGAAGTGCTGCCACCCCCAGATCCCTCACGGTGGGTCGGCTGCCTGCTCTCTTGCCCGTCAGGGCTGAGTGGAGGGGCTCCGAGGATCCTGGGACAGATCAATCGTGAGGAGGGAGCTGTTGCCTCCTCGAGCGAGATGCACTTTGCTTTAAGCCTCTGAGGCACGGGGATGTTTGTCTCAGCAGCTGGTCTTCCTGACACACACGGACAGAGCAGCAGGGAGGTGGCCACTAAGCTCTGTGGGGATGTGGTGGGAGCACAGCGGCTGAGGGTGGACAGGGTGGGCCCCAGGCTGACTTCCAGCTCTCCCACTTTGGGACAGTCACTGGCCTTTACTTTCCTCTCACCTAACTGGGGTGACAGTGACAACATCTGCCTCAGATGGTGGCCGTGGGGGTCCTGGTGATAAAGCCAGGCCCGGCCCCGAACCGGCCCCTACCATAGGCCCTTCCGGTTGCTCTTAGAGTCACTCCCTCCATCCTCTGTGTGTGGGGCCTGCAGTGAAGCGTTTGGGACCCAGGGTCCCTGTGGTCTGACTCCCGGCCCCACCGGTGGTCTGGCTTCGGGTTCAGTAGCTCTTTGAGCCTCAGTTTCCCTGCCTGCCACATTGGATTATGCAGACTGGTGCTGGCTTCCAGGCTGGGTCCTATCCTGGCCAGGCACCACGGACCCCTCAGATGTGTGGAATGATGTGACACTGGTCCCCGGGTCACCCTCGGGCACTAGGACCATCAGGTCCTGGGATTACTGTCCTCTTTGAACAGATGCCGCAGCTGAGACCCAGACCGCTGGGAGACTCTCTCAAGGTTGCACAGGCCCAGTGGACAGCAGCCACAGGGATGGGGCTCCCCCCACAGCCCCTGAGTCCAAGCACCTCTGAATCAGCCCACTGGGGTCCCTTCCTGCCTCTGCCCCACTGGCTGCATGGTCTGAGCCTGAGTTCCTCATCTTAACACAGAGAGACCACACCCATGCGGAAGCCAGCCTCAGGATGGCCCCCAGCGACCCTCAAGCCTGCAGAAGCCGGCAGAAGCCATGCTAGCCCCTCCCTTGACTAGGTTAAGAAAGGCACAGTGGGTCCCATTTCGGGTGCCTCTCTCTCTCTCTCTCTCTCTCTCTCTCTTTCTCTTTCTCCTTCTCTCTCTCTGTCTCTCTCTGTCATGCTCTGGGCAGGCGGAACCACCTGCCACATCGTGAGTGGTTCGTTGGCGAGGTCTGGGTGGTACGGAGCCTTTTCCCAACAGCCAGGCGAGTGAGTTTGGAAGCAGATCCTGCAACCCACGCAGACCTTCAGGTGAGGCGGCCTCTGCTGCCTGTTAGACGGCAACCTCACGAGAGACCCCAAGCCAGAAGCACCCAGCTAAGCCGCTCCCCAGTTCCTGACCAACAGGACACTGGGAGGACGGATGTTTGCTGCTCTCTTCCACACCTGAGTTTCGTGGGTGGTCAAGCTGCCCGCAGCAGAAGCGCCGTGTGGGTTGAGCCAGAGGATTCCCGCAGGCTGTGGGTGCCGAGCGGCTGGTCCCCAGGCAGTTCTCACAGTGAGGAACTTGTTAGTTAAGCTTTGCCTCGCTCTGCCCTCAGCAGTTGTATGGGTGATTACCAAGTGGACGTGGACATTTCCATGAGGAGCTCTAACGGAGATGCCTGTGTTTGGATGAAGTCTGGGAAATTTACGAGTGGCCATTGAGGAAGGCAGGCAGGTCCGCGTTGTGCGTTTCAGCTCCTCCTGCCTTGACAGAGGAAACTTGTGGCTCTCGAGTGTGCACACTTCAGAGCAGGAAAGATGCAGAAATTGAATTAGTTTGCACATTTGGGCTGTTGATGGCTTTATTCAAAGCCGTTTCGCTCGCTCACTTTTAATCTCTTCCTTCCATTTTTAAACAGCTGGCAGCTAAGTGGGGTTCAAGTGCGTCTCCTATAGGGACCATTGCAGGTCCTGCCACATTATCATAACCGTCTCTCAAGGAGGCTGCAGCCCGCAGGAGCTGGGCGGAGGAGAGATGGTGGCCACACCTAGAGGCTGGAGGGCCAATAAGAGGGGCACAGTGAGGGCCCGTGCATGTGGTGCTGGTGCTGACCCCTGTCACCGGGTGCACTGGGCACTGAGTGTGCTCCCAGGATTCTGACTTCCCTTAGCGCAAGCACTCCCAGCCAGAGGAGACCTAGCTTCCATTAGGAGTTATTACTGCTCAGCAAACTCAAATCGACCTCCCACTGTGGGCCAGGCCCTCATTCCCGCCTCACACAGGTGGTGGTGTAGCAGGATGAGCCGCAGACAAAACTCCTCAGACACCGGATTAAAGAAGGAAGAGGTTTTTTATTTGGCCGGGAGCGTTGGCAGACTCGTGTCTAAAGAGGCGAGCTCCCCGAGAAAGAAATACTTGACCTTTTTAAAGGCTTACAACTTTAAGGGGTCCACGTGAAATGGTCGTGATAAATCGAGCAAGCGTGGGAAATGTGACTGGGGGCTACACGCATCAGCTAACAGAACAAAAAGTTTTACATACATGCTTTTTTCATACAGTGTCTGGGATTTACAGATGACACAAGTAGTTTAGGTCAGGGGTTGATGTTATTATTATTACTATTTTTTTAACTCCTAGGGTGGGTGGTGGTGCCAAGGTTGTCTGGCCATTCATCTTACTTTTGTGTCTTTCTAACTTTTTGCTTTCTGTCTTTTGTCTTGTGAACTAGGCAAGGTCGGGGGAGGAGGGCAGCAGTAGTAGTAGTGGTCTCCTTCCTTAGTGGTACAGCGCAGGTACAGTACAGTACAGTACAGGGCTTGGCCCCTGCAATGGCTGAGAAATCCGCTCTGTGAGGATTCACAACGACGGCCCCCCAAACCCAGGGGCGACTTCATCTCCTTTGGTTGGGAGCCTCCTTGAAAAGATGGAGGCTGATCCTCTCTTCGTGAGTGGGTGGAGGAAGAATAAGGATTGGGGAACGGAGGAGTCGAGGGTCCAGGCACAGACAGGCCGGGAACGCCAGAGGAGGGAGGACGGCTCCGCTCATGCTTCTGGGACTGTCTGTAGAGTCTGTGGATGGCAGCCCAGGACATGGACTTCATCCCAGCTCCAGGGAATCCACAGAAGCCTTTATAGCAGGAAGTGAGGTCCAGGGTGTACCTTAACCGGGCTAACACAGCCACAGTGGAGAGGAATCACCGAAAGATGTAAGTAAGGCCCGTCAAGAGGTGGAGACCAGTGAGGGGCTCCTGCCCAAGGGAGAGATAAGGATGGGCCTCAGCCACGAGGACTGGAGGGAGTAGTGGGTCGTGGCATGGTGGGGGTGTGGTATGGTGGGGGTGGGGGTGTGGTGTGGTGGGGGTGGGGGTGTGGTGTGGTGTGGCGTGGCGTGGCATGGTGGGGGTGTGGTGTGGCGTGGTGGGGTGTGGTGTGGTGGGGGTGGGGGTGTGGTGTGGTGGGGTGTCACGTGGGTAGTGGGAGTGTGGTGTGACATAGTGGGGGAGTGGCGTGGTGGGGAGTGTGGTGGGACATAGTGGGAGTGTGGAGTGGTATAGTAGGGGTTGGTGTGGCAGGGGCCTGGTGTCGCAGAGCTTGACATAGCAGTGGGCAGATCTTGAAGTGGCGAGGGTATATGATGTGACGTAGTGGGGGAGTGACAGAGTGCAACCAGGGGATGGGGAACATGGCATGGGGTGTGGCAGGGCACAGTAGGGGCATGGCAAAGGCGTGGTATGGTGGGGGCTTGGTGGGTGTGGCATAGGTGTGACATGGTAGGCGTGGCACAGTGGGGTGGTGGCAGGTGTGGCAAGGGTATGACACAGTAGGTGTGGCAGAGTGGGGGCTTGGGGGTGTGGCAAGGGTGTGACCTAGGTGTGGCACGGTGGGGACATAGCAGGTGTGGAGTGGGTGTGACATGGCAGGTGTGGCAGGTGCAGAAGGATCGTGGCATAGTGGGCCTGTGGCAGGTGTGTCACGGGGCATGCCTCACGGAGGAGACAGCTGAGGTGCAGGGGCAGGGCTGGGTGGCGCCCTCCTTTCCTCTCTCTCTGCTGCAGCATCTCAGCTCTCCCAACTGTGGTCCTGCCTGAGAAGCCTCCAGGGGAGGAAAGGACCCAGTGCTTGCCTGGGAGAGGAGACCTTTGATTTGCCGAAGAGCTTTTTACCACCTGACAAGGAAAGTGGCCCCAGCACGCATAGATCTTTAGCCCGAGATTCTGAAAAAAGAAAAGAAAATCAAGGACCTACTGACAGATGGTTCAAAATCCTGCTCGGAGTCTGTGAGCACGTTGAACTTTCGGTCAACGAGCACTGATGGTCTTTCCTGGTGCCCTAAGAAACTGCATTTCAACAGGAGAGATGGGCCAGAACGCCGGTGCCCAAGAAGGAAGCTGCTTCTGCTCGAGGAGTGGGGTTGCTGAGTGCTATGTGGAGCTCAGGGGAAGGGGGAACTCAAAGAGTCAGGCATGGGGGGATCAAGGAAGGTTCCAGAGAGAAGCCCACATAGGAAGTGGCTTCTGCTGTAGAGGTGGGGTTGCTGAGTGCTGTGTGGAGCTCAGGGGAAGGGGAAACTCAATAAGTCAGGCATGGGGGGATCAAGGAAGGTTCTAGAGAGGAAGGGAACCATGGATGGTCTTGGAGGAGGGATTTTCAGGAGGTGGGAAGGGCACCACAGAGGCCCAGGGGAACAACTCACTTTGGGAAATAGGCATGGGGTGGGGTGTCGGGGGCTGCAGAGGGGCCTTGGGGAGCATCAGGGACCATGTGGGCAGCCCACGCATGGCCTGTGGGTGCTGCAGAGTCTCGGAGGGTCTCAGGCAGGGGACTGGGGGCTTGAACCCGGCTCTGGCAGTTGTGTGAACTGTGGTGGATATAAGAGGAGAGGAGCGTGACCTGCCATGGGAGAGTACGGGGGCTGCAGCAACACCCAGACCCCCCTCACTTGGCTGTGAGCAGCGGAGCCCTCATCCACAGCCCTACCTCCCCGCCACTGCTCGGAGCTCTCAGGCCTCCCGAGGTTTCTGTTCATCACTGCTTCTGCAATTGAGGTCTGTGTGGGACTGTCCCCTCCCCACACCAGGGACCCCTCAGCTGCTGTTGGTGTTGGTGTCAGAGATGACAGAATTTCTCTGCGAAGAAAACGGACTGCCAACGCTGTGTTACGGGAATCAACGCAAACGCACGGCACATACTTGGAGTTCATGTGACGTTTTCTTTTGAAAGCGATACGTGGTGCCTAATAAAAGCCTATTCATTTGGGAAGACACATTCCTTGATTTAAAAGCTGATATGTGTCAAGGTAACACGATTAAAAAGCAAACTGGCATCCACACAGGTTTGAGATAGACACTCACTGGGTAGCCAGGGCCGCCACCTAAAGGGCTCCCGTGGGTTGGAGGAGGCTGGTGGGGTCAGGGCATCTGATTGGGCCGCCGAGTCTGGGGAGGGCTGGCTCTTTCAGAAAGGGGGCAGGGCTGAGGCAGGCAGCACTTTCACCCCCACCCCGCCTGTGTTTCTCACCACGTTTTCACCTTTTAATAGACGGGACTATTTTTAACTGGCTTGCCAACACTTCTGTAGGTCTTTATTCTCCACATTGAAAGCTGACAGAGAGGCATCCAGGAGGCACGATTGCTCCTCAGAGCGTGGAAGTTGTGGGAAGGCGCACAAGGGAGGAAGAGGGGGGATTTCAGAAGGGAATCCACCAAAGACGGGCGTGGAAAGGCTTGGCCAGCTCGGAGGAAGCTGGTTGAACTCTGTCGCATGGCTTCAACGTTCAGGGTGGGATGGATGAGGACTGAGGTCTCCCAAGGACGGTGTTGCCCCTCCCACGGGCTGTTCTAATGTTCCAGGGACAGGCGAGGGAGGGATAGCCTCTCCTGCTCTGGACTCTGGATCGGGACAATCAGGGACATTGAGTCCCTGAGATGCATTTCTTCAAGGACAGAGGCAGAGGGTCACCCTGGCTCTGAGGTGGATGTGCAGGGTGGGTCCTCCAGGCCAGATCCCTCCTCTGCATCCTGATGAGGTCCAGACAAACCCCTGACTCCAGCCCAGCCCATGCAGCTGGTCCTTGCTGCAGGCCAAGTGCTGCACATGGTCACTAACCACCCACATTGATGCTCTTGCCAGGCTCGCTGCTGAATACTCCCAGGGGTCCAAAGTGGCCCGAGCGGTGGCGGGAGGGGTGAGTGACCTGTCCCTGGAGGCACTGGGAAAGCCAGCGCTGCCGCTCCCGGAAATGCGTTAAGGATAATCTGGGCACTCTCAGGGATGGCGTGCGCGGGGGGGCAGGGCACAGGGGAGGAGCCCAGGGGTGCCCTCAAAGTCCCTCCCAGCCAGGATTCACCACGGGCCCAGGCTTTTGGAAACCTGAAAAGAAAAGAGGAGCAAGTCATAACAGCAGGCTGAACTCAGACCAAAATAAAAGCCTGCTGCCCAATGTGCCCAATATTTCACGAGCATCTGGCTGGCCTCGAGATCAATTGCAAGGTTCACAGAACACTGAGTGCCATGCATACAGCAGGCTGTCCAAAGATGCCTGTTGAAAGACTTCCCACCGTCTACAACACGTGTGGTGAGTTTTCTCCTGGATCCGCCCCCTCCCCTTACAAGTCGGTGCCATCGACTTCAAAATGATGTTCACAGGGCGGTGGTCGTGACCAGCCGGGCCTCTCTACCCATGAAGGTCCCAGCCTTACCAGTGGCCTGAGGGGGAAGCCGGCAGCAGGGAAATCACCAGGCAGGCAGCTGATCCTGTGACCGAGTGGCTCTGACCGGGTCACCAAGACCCCGAGAGCTCCTACGGCAGGTCCTGGTAGGCAGGAGCTCTGAGAAGGCTGGGCCAAGCAGGTTCAGCTCAGGCTCTGCTACCAGGTGGCGGGGCTCGGCCCCCCTTCTTGAATCTCGTTCCTTGCCCTCACCTCTAAAATGGAAAAACTGGAAGTGGGTCCTGAGGTGTCTTCCAGACCGGAGGCAGGTGAAACGAGCCCCACGTCCTTCCTCTTTGCCGGCAGCACTCCCAGCTCGAAGGCTGCAGGGGCCCTGTGTGGGGTGTCCGTCTGGTCTGCGTTATGCTATGGTGAATCTTTACTCCTTTCATGCACATAGAAATTGCTCTGGGGCCAGGCCAGGCCACTACAGGTGCTGGCCTCCATGGCATGACCAGGGCAGTGGCGACCCCATCAGCCCCGTGCCAGGCCTGCGTTCGTCCCAGGGAGGGCAGGGAAGAGCAAGACACACAAGGACCTGGGCCCAGGACCCCCACTCCCAAAAAAGGACTTCGCATCTCATTGGCCAGGACCGGCCACGTGACCCCACTTCCCCACCAGGCTGGTCTTCCACCTCTCCCACTCCCCAGAAGGTGGGCTGGGAAACAGGACCTGACGAGCCCCCAGGACCGCCTCTACCTCCAACGCTGATGCTAAAGGACCGCATGGCCACTGGTGAGGGAGCTGTGACCGAGAAAGCAAAGTAATTATTTAAGTGATGGCTCATTCCAGGTGGCCTTGCCCTTTCATCTCATATTAGATGCCTTATTACACTTCAATTAAATTCCCACTTAGGATGGCGCTTAAAAGGCATTTCCGGGTGGGTGAGCCGAGCCTGGTCGATCCTGGCTTCCCGGAGAGGTGACGGCCTGCAACGACATGACCCGCCGGTGATGAATTGCTCTGCGAGAGCACTGCCGACCCTTGGCCGAGGGAAGGAATGAGGTTCTCATGATGGATAGCTTAAGGAGGGCTGTTTAATTTCCCGCAATCACCTGTCCCTCTGTGGCCGTCGGCGGCGGTGACTGCGTCATTTTCTGTGTTGGGTCCATCCATCAAGTAAACATAAGGTCAAAAGTGTTTCTCGTTTCATTGCCAGGGGAGACCTTATACGGGGAGGTGGGCAGGATGGGTGCCGTTCTTAGAGCAGGGATGGGAGTTTAGCAAATGAGAGAGAAAACCCTGATCAAACACAGGCGTCTCGTTCGGGGCTGATTCACACAGCCGGAAAGAACAGGCGTGTTTTCTTTTTAATTTGCAGATGTCCAGAGGCTGCCCGTGCTCAGTCCTGGCAGGGGACACGCTCAAGGGTGTGTGCATGGCTGGCACAGACCTTCCCGGCTGCTGGGGAGTCAGCTCAAGCAGGACCTTGCCCAGAGGCTGCTGGGCAGTGGCACAGCTGGGCAGCATCTTCCTTCCACGCTGGACGGCGCTCCCTCTGCGTGTTGCTGTTCTCAAAAAGGACATGGTGTTTTTGCGATGCCCCGCCCCCAACTGGAGAGGGAGGCACATGTGTAAGTTTAAGTCGGGGTTACTGTTTTCTCTTTGTTGTCAGGGGGCCACCAGGGAGAGCAGAAGAATGTCCCATATGTTAGTGACAAAGCTGTCCCATGGCTGTCAGGGGCTGGCGCCCTCCTCCCTTCTGCTCACACCCCCTCTGCCCTGGGCCCCTCCTCCAAGGGCCCCTCAGGTCCCTGCCCTGGATAAGGGGTTGACGAATCTTAATCCCCTGGCTTTTCCAGTCCATTTGAGTTCCTAGCGCCATGCCGCTGAATTTAGTGTTCTCAGATGATTCGTCTGCATCCGGCTGCAGCCAGATATGCTCCCCATCTCCGAGGTATCCATTGCCAGCCTTTAAAAATAGCTTTATTATTTTCCCCCGATAATAAAATGAATACATAGTTATTGCAAACAAACGGATGAGAAAATGCAGCAAGTATGCAGAAGGACATGGGGAGCCTGCTTAGCCGACCTCCGAGTGTCTGTGCAGGAAGATGTGCCTGCCTGCCACTAAACGGGACGTCCCTGTGCTTGCACTCTAGGAGCCAGCTCTTTTCCACCTAGGGTTCTGTGAACATCCATCCACAGCCATAAATGTAGTGCCATGTGCTCACTTTGTTGGCCACACTGAGTGTCCGTTAAGAACCTGGTCTTCAAATTCGGCCAGGTGTGACCCAGGGTGATGCTGGGAACCCTCCGAGTCTAGTTTTGCTTTGGGGAACGGGGGCTATAGCACCTCCTCCATCAGAGTATTGCTCCCGGGCTGTGGGGAGACACAGCTCTGTTTTGCGCAGGGTTTGGCTCCGACCTGGCGCCCAAACGGCATCCTCTGTGACCCCCACTTCTGTCACGGACTCCCTGCACAGACATATGGCCAGAGCAGTGCATTCCGTGCTGAAGGGCTTGTGAACTTCATACAACACAGCATTAAACATCCTTGCTGCTTAGTCTTTGCTCACTTGGCTGATTTAGCTCCAAGATAATTTCTCAAATAAAGGAGCTGCTGGGTCTCTGGGTCACTGTATGGTTGCGAGTATGTTTAAGAATCAGACCCAGGAACATCTGTGTGGCTCTTAGAATAACTCAATGCCTGTAGTTGGCAAACAGACCACGCAGCCCAGGGTGGGAGGGGCTGGCAGAAGATGGGCGGTCAGAGGCCCACACCTTCTGCTGGACCCATGGCCCTTTGCAAGCTGCAGGGCCAGCAGCTACAGGTACCACTACTGCCACCGTCTCTGACAATTCCTGAAAACTGGGGCCCACATTTCCTATATTCCAGGTGACAAGTTAAGGGCCAGGGAGAGAGGGCACTCGGACGCGGGGCTGAGAAGGCCCACCACCAGTTGTGTCTGGGTGGGGTTGCGTTTCTGAAGGCCAAGGCCTCGCCCACTCTGCTGGCCCTCGGCCCACCTGTCCCTCCACTCTCTAGGACAGGAACGTGGCTAACTCCAGGCTGAGTGTGAAGAGGGAGCGGCCTGGTTCTGAAAACACAGAGACTACCACAAGGTCCTCGCTGTCCCTGAGAGATTCTGCTGCTGTCTTTTTGCACCAACTAATGAATTAAGACGAAAGGAAAACTCTTGGCTGTAGCCTTGAGAAATAGCATCCACTGTGGATTTGCTGGGGCTCCTCACTCCATCAAGCTATTGCTCATGATAGATCCACTAACCTATAAGGGCCTGGCTGGTATACCTCCGGCATGGTGGGAGCTGCCAACAGAGGTCCCGTTGCTTCACATCCTGAGCTGAGCCCTGAAGCCCATCAGTGCCACGGCCTGGGCCACCCAACTGTCTCTGCCCCGACTTTCAGCATGAGCTCTCTGGGTGCAGGTCCTGCCAGTGCAGTGCGACAGTGACGTCTCAGGTGCGAGGACGTGGGCTTGCTGGTCTCGGTCCCCTGCAGGTTTGGTATAGGGTCTAATGGAATTAGGGGGTGACAGACGGTGTTAGTCAGGGTTCTCTGGAGGGACAGAGCTAATAGGACAGAGGCATCTATAAAAGGGACTTTATTAAGAAGAATTGACTCGCACGGTCACAAGGTGAAGTCCCACGAGAGGCCATCTGCAAGCTGAGGAGCCAGGAAGCCAGTGGTGGGTCAGTCCGAGTCCCAAAACCTCAAAAGCAGGGAAGCCGACAGTGCAGCCTTCAGGCTACGGCCAAAGGCCCGAGAGCCCTTGAAAAACCACTGGAGTCAAAAAGTTGAAGAACTTGGAGTCCGATGTTTGAGGGCAGGACGCATCCAGCACGGGAGAAAGATGGAAGCCAAAAGACTCAGCAAGTCCAGTCCTTCCACCTTCCTCTGCCAGCTTTATTCCAGCCAGGTTGGCAGCTGATTAGATAGTGCCCACCCAGACTGAGGGTGGGGCTGCCTCTCTCCGTCCACCGACTCAAATGTGAATCTCCTTTGGCAGCACCCTCACAGACACTCCCAGGGACGGTACTTTGCATCCTTCAATCCAATCCAGTTGACACTCAATATTAACCATCACACCAACTGTTGCCATCAATGTTCAGCCTCCAACCAACCCTGCTGCAACAGCGCCAGCGTTTTGAGAGCGCTCGTTTCTGGCTTGTTTGGTGGTTGAATCATACAGACGTCTGTGCCTGTTCTGTCCAACACAGTGGAGGAGCTTCCCATGCGTGCACCTGTGGATGGTGTTAGTGCGCCAGTGAGGTCTGGGATGCAGCCAGGAACTACAAGTGTGACTCTTGCATTCCTTCTACACAGCCCCCAGAACCCACTCAGACCTGAATTTAGTTGGACTGTGGGAGGACAGGCAGGGCTGGGTTGCTGAGCGGCCATGCACAGAGACCTCGGACACAGGGGAAGGCGGGGCATGTCAGGGTTAACCCAATGCTAGGGCACGCAGCCTGCAGCAGGATGAACTCAGCCAGCCCTTGGCTTCCCACAGGGTTGGGCCCTCATCTGTCCTCCGTGCACCCCACCGTCTGGTGCACCAGCACCCCCACCATGTTCCAAGTACCACAGTCTCCAGGCCTCTCTGTTCCCTTAGCCCCTAAGTCCCTCATCTGTCACTTCATGGCTTCCTTGAGGACATCAAACCCCACTGAGACCCACCCTGCCCCTCCAGCCCACGGGGACCCTTCCTGCCTAGCAGCTCGGCCTTCGGGTCAACTGGACTCTGATGATTCAGCTGCATCCTGGAATGGCTCTCGTATCAGCGGCATTGTGGCACCAGGCACCTGCTAATTTTCTTGGCATTTGCTGTTATAACTAGATAATAGTGATAGCTGTTATTTATCACGCACTTATGGGCCAAGCACTGGCTGAGTCCCATTCTTTATTCTGGAGAAGAAGCTGCAGTTGGCTGTCATTAGCCCTGCTCCAGGGATGACATTCAGAGAGCCAACCAGCTGTCCAGCCCCACAGTGGGAAGGGCAGAGGGGGCATGCCAGCCGGGGGTGGCTGAAACAGCTGGCCTTGAAGATGGTCCATACCCTTCTCAGCATGTGTGCTACTGACTGGGTGTGCCAAGGCGTGGAAAGCTAAGGGGATCCTGGGGGTGGGGGACGACACAAGGTCTGTGGGGTCACAGGGTGGTCACTCTTAGGCCTTGGAGACAAAGGAGTGGGAGCAGGCCACCCCCTCCCAACCACCTGCCGGGGGGTCTGCTCACTGCCATTGTGTTGGGACAGGCTTAGCCCTAAGCAGGGATCTCGGAACTTGGCTGCTTCCTCACCAGCAGGAGGGCTTCCCTTTGGAAAGGACTTCCTTCTGGGGGGCTTTCAAATGGACCTGACCCAGACAACACAACCACAGCCTCATTCTGGAATCTTCCCTCCCAGCGGAATGTAAGGATAGCCAAGCCCTCCACTCATGTGTGAGACTCAGGGTCCTGCCTGCAGCTTTCTGGGCTCCAGCCAGCTCCGAAATAATTAGCACCGTGTAATCCCAGGGACCTCGACCTCCTGAGGCCTCAGGTTGTGACAGAGGCCAGAATGCAGTTCAGCGTGTCCAGTGGCAGCTTCTCACCTCACTCCTCCTGTTGTCACTGAGAGCCAGATGGCCCAAGGCCGGGCTTTCCAAGGACATGGACACTTCCCTCCGAGGAATAGGAACACTGGTAGGAAGGACAGGCCGTTTGACGACGGCCCCGAGACCTCTAAGTTCAGCACACCTGCGGCATCTTCTGCTGTGGCTTCTTGAGAGCTAAGGCCCAGTGCTGGGATGGGGCAGGTGGCTGGACATCCGGAGGGACTGCCCGCTGGGGAAAGCTGTCCTTGCTCTCTGAGAAAATTATGAATGTACGAGCACCAGCCCTGCTCAGGCCATGCCACCAGAGAGGGACCTGCCCAGCGCTGGGCACCACCTCCTCCTTTAATTCCACAACCACATGGTGACATGTCTTTTTTGTAGATGAGAAAACAGAAGCTTGGAGGGGTGAGAACGTGTCCAGAGACACAGGGGGCAGTGCAAGGGCCAGGATCCGTATGGAGGAGCTGGGTCTCAACACCCAAGCCCGAGGCGACTGTACCCGGTGGGTTTGAGGGCTGCGATTACAGAGAGTCCCAAAGGGCTGGACAGAACTGTCCCTTCACCCAACCTGCTGCGTGATCCTTCCGTGGGCCCCAGGTCCTGCTCCCAGTTGTCCACAGGGCCGTGATGAGAGACGACATCCAAGCTTTGCACACCGGACGTCAAGCCTGCCCCGCAGAGAGGCACCCTGCATGGACATATCAGGGCCTGCCGGAGAGACCACTGAGCTCCTAGGCCCCTGTTCCTTCCTGTCAGGTGCAAGTCAAGGGTGGGGCTGTGAGCAAAAAAATGTCCAGCAAAGGGCCTGCCGAGCATGCCCTGGGTATATGCCCAGGCACAGGGGCACAGATGCCAGTGCCTAGGCACAGGAGCACTGGCAGGGGCCACCACTCTGGCTCCTTTGGCTCTGCTCATTCAGACCAGCAACCTGGAGTATTCCTCAAGCTGACCCTGTCCCCAGGACGGAGGAGGGATGGGGCCTGAGGTGTGGGGATGGCAGAGTCTCTGCCTGCTAGGGGCTTCCGGCCCACCTGGAGACTCCAGGAACACAGATGAGTCAGCAGCACATGCTGGTTTAGAAACCGGAGCCCAGCACTGGGTGTGCGTCTCATCTCATCTCATCTCATCCCCTCTCCTCTCCTCTCCTCTCCTCTCCTCTCCTCTCCTCTCCTCTCCTCTCCTCTCCTCTCCTCTCCTCTCCTCTCCTCTCCTCTCCTCTCGATGGGCTCTCACTCTGGGGATGGCTCTGCAAGTCCCAGAGCGGTGATGGCCAGCTCAGCACTGTGGACCATGTGGCACCTAGGTTCAAGAGCTGCTTCCGGTCAGAGCTTCAGGGGCCAGACACCTTCGATGGCTCACTCCAGCTCTGCTAATCCTCCATGAGGCACTGGGACAAGGCGCTCTCCTTCAGTTGCCCAGTGTTCTGGTCACCAACAAGGGCAGCTTGTCTTCTGGGGAGAATGGGGGCACATTCATCTCACTGGACAGACTGAGGCCTCTTGGACTGAGCTGGAACCCAGCCTCCAGGCTCCACCCAGAATCTCAGGCGAATTCCTCCACAGATACACGCCCTACAACAAACCAGACGGGGTGGGCACCGGCTTGCTGAAGCTTATTCTCCAGTAAAAAACAGATATTAAACAAACAACTTCCCCATGCATAGCTTTTATTGAGATTATTACCTTAAAAATCTGTGTAATTTTACCGTAACAGAGGAATTTGGGGAACAGTCCAAGGCACTTTCTCTCTCCCCACACATGGGTGCGCACACACATAGGTACCATATCTTTCTGCGCGGAGTGTAGGTTGAGCCCTGTGGCTGGCACCGTGCCCGCAAGTGCTTAGTATGCATTTCCTGAGGGCGAAGGCAGTCTCTCACGTGAGCGTGGGGTGTGACTGAGAGCGAGGGCGGTCTCTCACGTGAGCACAGTGCCATCGTCAGAATCAGGAGGGAGTCGCTCTTCACCGAGCTGTGGCCTGTGTGGATTTGTGTCTGTTCAGGGGAACCCGTGGTTCCTGCAGAGCTCTCGTTCCCCAGTCCAGGAAGCAGACGGGCATCACCCATCACACTGAAACCTCCTATCTCTTTCACCTCCTTTATTCTGGAGCATTTCTCAGCTAGCCCCCATGTAGCCTGACCCCCATGTGGCCCGGACTCCCATGTGGCCTGACTCCCGTGTGACCCGACCCCCATGTGGCCCAGACCCTGTGTGGCCTGGCCCCTTTGTGACCCAGACCCCCGTGTGGCCTGGCCCCTGTGTGGCCCGGACCCCGTGTTGCCTGGACCCCGTGTGGCCTGGCCGTGGTGTTCATGGAAGGCGTGGGTCAGTTGTTTTGTGGGTTATTTCCAGTTTGCCTCATCTTCCGTTTCCTGGCCGTGAAGATATGGCCCCGCATTTTTGGCAGGTGCACCCCAGAAGTGAGCTTGTCTCTTTCCCAGAGCATCATCTTAGAAGGCAGACATGATCTTTTCAAGAAACTGAGAGGAGAAAAAATACCCCTTTCTTGGTTTTCTATACATTTTTCCCATGCAGGACTCCTCACTCCTTCCTGAAGATGAGAATTTCCGTCTGGCTCGTCCATTCCTTCATCCTGAAGAGCTTCCCGGAACGTTTCTTACAGTGCAGGCCATGAATTCTCCCATTGTGCCTGGAGCAGGCAGCCCTTACTCCAGAGTCACCTGCTGGCGTGTCTGCTCCATTCTTGCTGGTGAGCGCTCCTGATTCCCAGCATTCGGAATCTCTCCAGCAGCTGTTCCTGCAGGCCGCGTGGAGCAGCTTCCTCATGCCCAACCGTGTATCTGGGGCCCCTGTGCGGATTTCCAAAGCTCCTCTGAGCAGCCCCGTTGTTCCTGGGCTCTGACCCCAAACTCCAGCTTCTTCACCAGCCTGAGCTCCAGTCCCGCGTCCCCAGCTCAGCAAAGCCACTCTCCTCTGCTTGAGCTGGGACACAGCTAAGAAAAGAGAACCCTTGTAATCCCAGCACTTTGGGAGGCCGAGACGGGCGGATCACGAGGTCAGGAGATCGAGACCATCCTGGCTAACACCGTGAAACCCCGTCTCTGCTAAAAATACAAATAATTAGCCGGGCGACGTGGCGGGCGCCTGTGGTCCCAGCTACTTGGGAGGCTGAGGCAGGAGAATGGCGGGAACCCGGGAGGCGGAGCTTGCAGTGAGCTGAGATCTGGCCACTGCCCTCCAGCCTGGGCGACAGAGCAAGACTCCGTCTCAAAAAAAAAAAAAAAAAAGAAAAAAAAAGAAAAGAGAACCTTGAGAGCCAGGTTGCACCCCCAGGGTCCAGCAGGTGCCCTGGTAGATAGCCAGTGGCTGTAGGACTCACAGTCTGTGTCTCATCTCTCAGAGTTTACAGTCCTGCGTGTTGTTTAATCTGAAACCCATTGCACGGAGCTTTTCATCCAGTCTTACAGGCGTTTAGAGCAGGAGAGCCAGCGTGGCACAGGCTCCTTCCTTACAGCTGGAGTGGAAGTCCTCTCCTGGATCCGTTGTTAAGCTGCAATTGTAGGAGGTGCTGTGAAGAAGAGAATGCAGGGTGCTTTGAGAGCGTCCAAGGGTTAGAGAAATCTGCTTCAGAGAGCAGCGTTTGGGCTAAAATCTTTGCACTGAAATCTGAAGCACCATCCAGCCAAAGGGGTGTGTATGGGTGTGGGTGTGTATATGCTGCACATACACGTGTCCACATGTACAGGTATGCATGTGAGATGAACAGACATGTGTCCATGTGGACAGGTTTGCATGTCAGATGAAGAGATGTGTGTCCACACGTACAGGTATGCATGTGAGGTGAACAGACATGTGTCCACACGTACAGGTATGCATGTGAGATGAACAGACATGTGTCCACGCGTACAGGTATGCATGTGAGGTGAACAGACATGTGTCCACACGTACAGGTATGCATGTGAGGTGAACAGACATGTGTCCACACGTACAGGTATGCATGTGAGGTGAACAGACATGTGTCCACACGTACAGGTATGCATGTGAGGTGAACAGACATGTGTCCACACGTACAGGTATGCATGTGAGATGAACAGACATGTGTCCATGCATACAGGTATGCATGTGAGATGAACAGACATGTGTCCATGCATACAGGTATGCATGTGAGATGAACAGACATGTGTCCACGTGTGCAGGTATGCATGTGAGGTGAACAGACATGAGTCCATGTGTACAGTTATGCATGTAAGATGAACAGAACCACAGTCTCAGTAGAGGATACAGCATCTACAAGATATTTGTGTGGGTCAGGAAAGTGCTTGTGTTTTCCAGGAGCTGAAAGGCCTCTTGTGTAAGTGGCCTCCAGGTTTCTCCCAAGGCCACACCCAGTGGGGAAAAGAAACCAGAATTTCAACGGCAGAGCCCACACCTCTGCCCTCTCACTGCCTTGACCATTCACCCTGGCGTGCCACGCACCTCTTATTATGTCCTGTGTGTGGCACGAGAAAGGTTGGAGACCCTGGACAAATGCATACATGGGGAGAGGGTGCCAGACTGTCTATCAGTTCTAGGCTGTAGAAAGTTGGGGAATGTGTCTAAGAGCAGCTGGGAGCCACTGCAGGCTGTGGAGCGAGGGAGGAGCACAGGCGCACGTGTTCTGGAGACAGAACTGTGGTGTGGCCTGGTGACCAGCGGGTCCCCACAAGAGGCTGTTTGCAGTGCGTTGGACAAGGAAGGTGGGCTCCTGCCTCGTGCCCTCCCCCAGGGAGCTCTTGGAAGCTCATTTCAGGCACACCTGAATTTAACGGTCCCAGGGTGGACTGGTGTGTGGATATGATTGTTTTTTCTTATTTCGGACTAAAGAAATCCAAGGTCCTTGGATGTGAAAGATTTCTGGGTAGTATCTCCAGGCCTCACAGGCACTTCATCATCAGTGACTATGGTGCCCATCTCCACCTGTGCCTCCTGCCGGCGTGACCCCTGACACTGCAGACCCTGGCGTGTGGCAAGGAGCGGTGGATTATTCCAGCACCAGTGCTGTCATGCTGCAGATGCTGGGGTGGGGCAGGAGGGGCTGGGCCGTGTGCCCCCAACAGCCTCGCCGACATCTGTGGGCCTGTCCAGACCAGGGGCCCTGCCCCACCGGCTGTCTGCGATACCCCCTTCCTGGAGTTGTCTGGGGCCTGCTGCACCTCCGTGGGTTGTTGGGATGAGTGCGGCCCCGCCGGTCACAGAGACAGGATTGGAGGAAGATGAGTTCATGGTACGAGGCAGCGCCGATGTTCCTCCAGAGTCCTCCTGGGCTGTGCATGGTGCCCCGGGCTCTGCAGCCCCTCCCCACACCGTGGAGCCTCCTCTGACAGCCGGAAAGGGGGCTGGAAGGGGTCACTCCGAGGCTCAGGGAACGTCCGGGTGAGACGACACCACGCAACATCCGCGTTACAGGGTTTCTGCCAAGGTGGGAGCTGCCATCCAGTGTCCTCAACGACTCCACGCTGAGAGCGCCTGGGGCTTCCTGCCACTGGGACAGAGACACGGTCATGCCTGCCTCAGGCCCAGAGCTTTGGGGCCAGCCTCAGCAGTGGGTCGAGCAGGTGAGCCAGCTGGCAGGAGCAGTGACTGCTGAAACTCCTGGCTGCCCTTCCCTTCACTGGTTGTGTAATGATGGCCAGTTGTGGGATCCGCCTGAGTCTCAGGCGGCTTAGTGGCAAGATAGGCATCATAGATGCTTCCAGGGATGTGCTGAAGGTTAAATGCCACAGTACAGGGGGTCAGCAAACCATGATCCATAGGCCATATCAGTCTGGTTTTGTAAATAAAGTTTTATTGGCACACAGTTGCATCCATTCGTTCACTTAGCACCTATGGACGCTTTTGTACTACCATGGAAGTTCAGTAGCCATGACCGAACTCTATGTACTGCAACGCCGAAAATATTTACCATGAGGCCTTTTTTTTCTTTTCTTTTTTTTTTTTTTTTGATATGGAGTCTCACCCTATTACCCAGACTAGAGTACAATGGTGCGATTTCAGCTCATTGCAACCTCCGCCTCCCAGGTTCAAGGGATTCTCTCACCTCAGCCTCCCGAGTAGCTGGGATTACAGGCACCCACCCTCATGTCCAGCTAATTTTTGTATTTTTGTAGAGATGGGATTTCACCATGTTGCCCAGGCTGGTCTTGAACTCCTAAGCTCAGGTGATCCGCCTGCCTCGGTCTCCTAAAGCACTGGGATTACAGGTGTGAGCTGCCATACCTGGTCCCATGTGGCCTTTTATGAGCAAGTTCGCCATCCCCTCCCAGGTATCCTGGGCTATGTGGGGGCCACATCTGAAGTGTCCCATGAGCAGGACCTGGCTTTGCTGTAGTTGTGGTTATTGGCTCTGGCCTCCCAGCAGCGGCAGGTTCCCCACCTCTCAGAAGGTCTCCCTTAGGCTCTGCACACAGGGATTTCCACGGCCACCGGGGCAGGGGCCCTGGCTCCTTCCCGTCCTGCTGGCCCTGGAGCCACCCTGCCCTGGTCTCTGCTCCCATCGGGCTGCCCACCTGCCTGGCAGAGGTGTTCCCTGTTAATGAAAGTGGCTGCTGGTAATGAAAGCACTAGTGGATAATGAGCCAGCTAATGAGAGCTAATGGAATGAGCCGTCTCAAAGAATTAACCTTTCAAAGGGGCTTTGAAAGTCAGAAAAACCCCTAAGAACCCTGAAAGCAGGAGTGCAGGTGCTGAAATGACAGACCCGGCAGGAGCTGGAGGTGTGAGGGCAGTCGCTGAAACTGTGGCTCACGAGTGGGCGGCTCCCTGTGCACTCCATGGTCCCGCTGTGGGCCACAGCTGCTCCCGGAAGCAGCACTACGTGTGTGGAGAGCTCTCTGCCGGGTACTGTCTGATTTATTTCCCCAATTTCAGTTCTGTCCCATGCAGAAAGCTGTAGGATCCCATCGTACAGGCGGTGAGATTTGAATACACATCAGTCTAACCCCAGAACTCATGTTCTCCCCAGTGCTGCTCCCCTTTCCCTTCTCAGGACAGACCCCAAGACAGGTGAGGCTGCTGACTGCCCTGGAACTCTCCGTTGGGACCACCACTCTGGGGCCCTGCTCTGGCAGCACTGGTCAGCCATCCTGCCCACCCAGCCTTCCTCCAGGGCCTGTCTCTCCTGCTGCTTGTCTCGCAGGCATCAGGGCCAAGCACATTTCCACAGATTGTCTGCAACAAAAACTAACTGTGGGAGCTGGAGCAGTCTCTGTAAGGAAGGAGAAGCACTTCGTATACCTGTAAAGAACCTTCTCTCTCTGTCTCTCTCACATGTGCACACACGCATGCATATACTTGCATGCACATCTGTGCACACATACGCAAGCACACATGCATGCACATGTGTATTCACACAGGCACATGCACACACATTGGCACAGGCACACACATCCACACACATGCACAAGCAAACATGCACACCTGTGCACTCACACAGACATACATGCACACAGAAGCACAAGCACATGTACATACATCCACACAGATGCATGCCCAAGCACTCACACAGACACATGCACACACATATCCACAGACATCCCCACACATGCACACACACGCACACACATGCACTCACACATGGACACACATGCACAAACACTTCCACAAGCACATGAACACACATCCATGCACACACACACATCCACACACATGCACTCACACATGGACACACATGCACATCCACATCCACACACGTGCTCACACATGGACGTACAATCCACACACATGTGATCATACATGGACACACATCCACACACACATCCACACATATGTGCTAACACATGCACACACATCCACACACGTGCTCACACATGGACACACATGCACATACACATCCACACACATGTGCTCACACATGGACACACACCCACATACATGTGCTCATACACTCACATGCACACACATCCACACACATGTGCTCACACATGCACACACATCCCCACATATGCACTCACACATGCACACACACACCCACACACATGCGCTCACACATGGATACACACACACATCCACACACATGTGCTTATACATGGACACACATGCACACACATCCACACACATGCACACACACATCCACACACATGCGCTCACACATGGACACACATGAATACACACATCCACACACATGCACTCACACATGGTCACACATGGACAAACACTTGTATGCACACGTATAGTCTCATGTGCACACACATGCACACTCACACATGCACTCACACATGGACACACACATCCACACATGTGCTCACACATGGACACACATGCACAAACACTTGTATACACATGTATATTCTCATGTGCACACACATGCACACTCACACATGCACTCACGCATGTGCTCCCACATGCACACACACAAATCCACACACATGTGCTCACACATGGATACACACACACATCCACACACATGCACACGCACATATGCTCACACATGCACACACACAAATCCACACACATGCACTCACACGGGCACACACATCCACACACGTGCTCACACATGGACACACATGCACAAACACTTGTATGCACATGTATATTCTCATGTGCACACACACGCACACTCACACATGGACACACATGCAGAGCCTGTCAGCTCCTCATTGCCTTGGACCTCCCTGCTCTGTGTTTGGGTATCTCCTCTGTCTCTGCTGACTGAAAGTACGTAGCAGTGATTGTTTTCCTGACTGAACAGGACTCCTGGAGAGGTCACATCCAAGGCCACTGTGCGAAGGATCCAGAAGTGGCCCCAGCTTTCAAAGCTGGGTCTGAGCAGGGCCTACCCCACTGCCTCATCCGGAACCATCTTCCTTCCTTCTGCTCTCAGCTCAGATGTTACCCCCAAGACCTTCCTCCCCTTGTGGCTGGTATTGGGTTTGCTATCCCCCTCTTGTCCCTGTGGTGCTCTGAACCCTAGAGGATCTAGTCTTCATTTCGAACCCCCCAACCCCAACTCAGGGCACTTCTCTTTCTCGCCCTTGTACGAAACACACTGGTTCCCATGGCAGCCTTTGTGCCTGCTGTTCCCAGATCTGCACACACCTGGCTGTTCCCTTTCTTTGATTCAACTCTAACGGCTGAAATCAATCCCTGCGAGCGTGTGGGTTTATGTTTCTTGTCTGTGCCTGTGCCTGAGTCTGTGGGGTGGCCATTGCCACACACGGCAGCTGGGGTGGCTCAGAAACAGGACCTTTCCCACTGCCCTGGAGGCCAAGCATCCAGGGTCAATCCACCGGCAGACAGTGTCTGGTGAGGATCCATTCCTGGCTCAGACATGGCTTTTTCTTCATGCCCTGCCCTGGCGGAAGGGGCATGGCAGCTCCCTAGGGCATCTTTGATGAGGGCACGGATCCCCCCAGGGAGCTCATCCTCGAACTGGATCACCTCCCAGTCCCACCGCACTGGTGCTTAGGTCTCAACGTATGGATTTCAGGCGGCACAGACATCTGTCCACTGCTGCCCTGCTTGCCATGAGCTCCAGGGCGACAGGGACTCTGTCTTGCTCCACCTGGCACCTGGCAGTGGTGGGTGCTCAGGAAACAGTCCTGACTGAGTTGTAGGGAGCGCTGGAAGTCAAAATCACCAAGGGGAGGGCTTCCTGGGGCATGAGCCTGGCCCTCCCTGTGAGAAGGGACGCTTTGGACAACGGGATTCTTCCTGTGTGGTGAGAGTCAAGGTAGAGGTGGGCACCGGCTTACACGGCGGGCTGCTCCCACTGTGGGAAAGAGACGCTTCCCGTAGGAATAGGCCCGGCATTCTCTACATGAAGTGTGCTCGGGACTGTTGGAATTTTGATAAAAAATAAAACCCCCAAAATGGCGTGAACACAGGAGACGGAGCTTGTAGTGAGCCGAGATCGTGCCACTGCACTCCAGCCTGGGCAACAGAGCGAGACTCTGTCTCAAAAAAAAGCAAAAACAAAAACAACAACAACAAAAAACAAAAAACAAACCCTTCTGTAGGTTATTTTCTGATGGAGGCTCTGCAGGCACCTCTGAAACACGCTCGGACACAGAGTGTCAGGGCCCTTCCCTGGGCTGAAGGTGTCGGGAGCTGATTGATTGGAATGAAAAATGGAACAAGGGGAGGCCCCTGACTAAGAAATTCTCCTGATAAGCGTTTCAAGGCCTCCGCAAATTGATTTTAGATACCGAGTTCCCTGATCAAGTGGAAATTTACAGTCTTGCTGCTGAAATTCCTCCTCTGGTCTGTCATCCACTCAACAGATGGTACTTCTTCAGGCTACCTTTAATAGCCCCAGAAATTGAATTAGTAAAAAAAAAAAAAAAAAAAAAACCGGAGAACTCCCATCATATTGAAAGCCATCCGTGGCTTCAGGACTCTGGTAAATCTCCGTCCACAGAGGCAATCTTATATGAAAAAGATTTGGAAATGAGGTTTTGCTGAAAAATGCAACTGTAGACCTGTCTTTACCCTTGGGGCCAAGCCCGGGAGGCCAGGGCTGTAGCTGGCAGCACTCTGGACCGGGGCTGCTGCGGTGGCAGCTGGGAGAGCGGGAACCCCTGCCTCCTGTGAGCAATCCCGACAGGACTGGCTTGCCTTCTCCCAGCCGTGAGGATGGAGTGCTGGGTAGGCAAAGGTGGTCCAGTCGCCCGTCCTGTGCGGGTCTCGCCAGTTACACCAGCCTGGAGGGGAAGCACGGGGCCTGACCACCTTCCTGCAGCCACACTGTGGCAGACAGAAAAAAGGGTAGGCATGGATATTCCCCGGTGAGGGACAAGGAAGTGGGGCTCCAGCTTTGTCCTGTGTGTGCCTGCTCAACTGTACAAGCTAGGGGTACACCCTCACCTGAGTGTCCTGAACCCTGAACCCCCACCTCTTCCGCTGGCCAGGGAGTTCACCCTCTTGGGGACCAGTGGGCAGGGCTCATGACAAGCTGGGACCACGTGGGCCAGAACTCTTCAACGCCAGGGCCTCTTCCCTGGCCTTCGTCCTTCTTCCTGTCATCACATTGGACACGGTGACCTCAGATGGCTGCAGTTGATGGTGACGCCACCACCGATTGACGTCTGGTCACAGATTCACGTCAAGCCATCTGCTGGGCCAAAAACTCTTCCTGTGAAATACGTCCTCACTCACATTTGCAGCAAGATTGTTTGGACGACAGCAGATCTTACAGTGACAAACCTCAGACCCCAAACTTCCCTCCAGCCAACATTCTCGGAAGTATTTCAGGCTGTGTGGGCTGTAAAAGCCAGATTCCAGCACTCTGCAAAACTTCACATACACCCTTGACGTGGTTTGGATAAGGGTTCAGCCCCCATATTTCCACTTGGATTATGTCATGCGTTCAGTTTGAAATTCATAAGAATGAAACGTGTGTTCCATGCATAATGGGTTTCACGAAGGTGGTATTTTTCCTCTACAGATGGATTTTTATTTATCACAGATTCCTTTCTGTTTTATGCACCTAGCTAGTGTGGGATTTCCTAATGATTCATGCTTAAGATTTTCACACTGGACCAAGAGACCCTCCCTCAAGAACCCCTCCTTTCCTCCCGACGAGCCCAAGTCCACAGGCACACACAACCAAGAGATACGATAGGTCAGTTCTTCTGAGTAAAAATTCGCCAAACGCAAGAGGTCTCCACTGACAACGTCGTTGGGAAGAGGAGACCGTCTCACTCCTTCAAAGCTCTGATAAGAGAGGAAGGCTCCCAGGCCCCATTCCAAGCAGACATGACTCACACGCTCGGGGCCCCCTTGAGGCCCAGATACCCACCCTTTAATCTCAGCTCACAGCCTCTCCTTAGAGCTTTGGGGTGGCAGACAACTCAATTTCACTTGCACCTTCTTACAGAAACCCTAGGGTAGACTGCAAAACATTCTAGTGTTTCTGTGTGGAGCTGTCTCCCCAGGTACATGGTCACGAGGAGTCTTCCTGGTCCCTGGATCTGTGGAAGCCCCTTTGGCTTGCCCCCAAGCGAGCTCACTGGGAACAAGCTAGGGGGCCGGCTGTTGACCTCCCGTCATGCTTCCCTACTGGAAGCCGGGCTTCGTTCCTGGGGTTACAGCCATCACCGGCCACTCGTGCGTTATTTGAGAGACTTAAGAAGAGGTTCAGAGGAGGCTGAACTCAGAATGGCACCTTGCCTTGAATTTCTCCCACATCACTTCTGAACACCGCCTGTTTCTTGCACGGATGCCTCCCATGCAGCCATGCTGAGAAGACACACACAGTCGCAAACCAAGCTCTCTCTTCGCCCACCTCCCCGCCCCCCGCACACGCGGTGCTGGAAATTGGCTCCATTCCCCACATGGAAAGTTTTTATTCATTTCTGCCGGAATAATGAAGACAGGTACATTTTTCAGCCGGGCGATGTGGCCTCATTATTTTCCCATCAGTGGAAGCTGCCGATGTGTCTTGTTCCCCAGCGTGCACGCACTTCACGCCGACGTTCCCTGGCAGCCGCTGTCCGCTTGGCTGTCAGGGGGACCGGGTGATTCGGGCCAGCGGTGAAAGCTTTGCTCCCAGCGATGTCTCCTTTCCCTGGCCCGCCGGGAAGTCTGGACCCCTGGCTGCCGGTAGCTTATCTTCTCCACTTCCTCTCCCCAGGGACAGCCTCTCTGACTTCTAAGCCCCAGGCGGAAGGGAGCACGAATTAGATCAAGACTCTGGCCCAAGCAGACCCACGTCCAACGCTGGATCCAGGGAGTCCAGGCTGCGGGCCTCGCCGTGCTTCCTGGCTTCTCTAAGCCTCAGTCTCCTCATCTGCAAAATGGATGATGAATCGCTCCCGGGTCATGGGGCCCTCGTGCAGATGAATAGGATTGTGCGTTAGAGCGTTTCCAGAGCCCGGGATGCGAGTTGGACTCCCTAGCAAGGATCTGACTCTGTTAGGAGGCTTCAGCCGCACAAAACGTAAAACCCAGCTCTAACCAGCTCAAACAACAATGCGTGCTTATTTCCTCTTCTAACGGAGACACCAGAGGCCCCCAGGTTCCAGGCACAGCATGGTCTGGCCCCTGGCCCTGCTTCCCTGTGGTTCTCTCGGCTCTGTCTTCTCAACATAGTCTTTGTTTTGCGGCTGGCTGTTCTTATGGTCACGGTATGGTTGCTGGGAGCCACCCCTTGGCTCAGACCCCCTTTCCCATTGAGGAAGAGTAAGCACTTCACTTCCTACAATCATCAGTCGTGACCCCTGAGGTTTACTTGGAGGGACCAGCTCTGTGTCAAGACGGGGTGACGCTGGCTCACGCCTCTGTCCCTGCTGTCTGGCGGGAAAGGGAGGGAACACGCATTGCCCTCCTCGGTAATTAAGCACCTAGCTCAGTTCTCGACACCACTCCCGCCGTAATCCTTGACGTGGTCCCAGCCTGGATTTGTGAGCCATCATTACAATCCCTTCCTCAGCAAACTCCCAGCCTTGTACCCACTCACTGCCTCTGTCCTGCCTGCACCTGCAGAGGTGAGCGGTGACCTCAACCTGAGTGGCGAATCAGGAGCCTAAAGCTCTGACCACGGCCCGTAGACTTCTTAGGATAACGGGCGATTTTCCTACTTCTTCACAAACAGAGCCATTGATTTCCAAACCCACGGAACCATTCTTGCTCCCATCTTCTTGGTTGTTTACGACAAACAGAGAACCTTGTGTCCACATGTGACCTTTTCCTTCATCCAAAAGTTGCCTTTTCTAAAGAAAGCTATGCATGGGAAAAGATTTTTGCTGAGCATGAACGCTGCACTTCCAGTTTTCCAATAGGCTCTGAGATGTAAAATTAATAATGCTTACCGGCATGACAAAACCTGGAACCAGCGGGCGCCTTGATCTCCCGCAGGTCCTGCTCTGCTCTGACCCTGCAGAGCAAGTGGATTCCACCAGGTCTTCACTTATTAAGAAGCATTTCTCCTATACTCCACTGCCCTGGGCTGACATGGGACAGACATTTCTGTCCAGTAGGCACATATCTCCCTCAGCTTGGGGTGGGGTCAGCCAAAGATCCATCTGGATTCTGCGGGACTGACAGCCGCCCTCTGCAGAGTGACTTAGCACAAAACATGCCACCCCCATCCCCCGCATCGGCCCAGACAGCCCCTGTTCATCTGCCTGTGGAGGGAGGGGGTCAGCCTGCTCTGGGACACTGAGTAAACCTTGCCTTGGCCCTGCCCCGAGGGTCCCCAGTTTTGCACAGCGGTGGCTGGGAAGGATGGAGGCTGCTGCCCGACCCATGGACCACACAGCAACGGGCTCCTTGCAGGTGATGTCATGGGCAGAACCACAGTCACATGTGGCTGTGAGAACCTCTCAGGGTCCCCATCCGAAATGACCCCGCCCGTCACACCCTATCAAGCTCCCTATTCTGTCCCTTTTGGAGCATCTGCCAGGACTGAAGCTGCCCAGTTTTTGCTTCCGTATTTCTTGAGGTTGACCCCTCTCCCTGCTGCCAGCACCCCTCCCGAGTGTGAGCCCCCAGCAGGCAGGCTGCTCGCCCCCAAGATCCCGGCGGCAGGAGGATGAAGACCTGTGAGAGCTGAGTCCAGGTCATCTCTGCTCCATGAGGAGCCTGGCAGAGCCACATCCTGGAACAGAGATGACACCTTGCAGAAAGCATTAGAAACGCCAAGGATGTGGAGTTTGCTAGAGACATCCCCTCCCTTCCACAGGCATTGGCCACCTCAATTCCCCCGCGCCCCTCTCGCAGGCATCTGGCTCTCGTGTTTGTCTTTGGATGCTGCTATTTCTGGGGGCTCCGAAGGACCCTGAGCCTGGGCTGCAAGGTGCCCTCCTGCCGGACTGCACGGAGTGGCTGCTTTGCCTTCTGCTGAGAAAAGGTAAAGCCTGCTCCACTCTCCTGTCCACCACGAGTCCTGAAGATCTCCAGGAGCCCCGTAGCAAAGGCAGCCGCTGGCCCTGCAAGTGTGTTCTGGGGAAGTGCTGAGCCCCAACCCCCTTCCACGAGCCAGCCCCATCATCACCGTCTCCAGGAAGGATGTATTGTGACACCCCTAAAGGCCCCACCAGCAGCCTCATGAAAACACTAATTAGCATGTCAGAGAGCTTTCAGTTTGTCAAAGCTGTTAATCCTCTCGTTACAACGCCCACCCAGGCAGGCAGGCAGAAATCAGCACCTAGCCTCCAGCATCGGTGAGAGTGACCTCAGGGAGGTGGCCACGAAGTCCCCGGCCAGGGCACGGGCTTGGCATGGGGACCTAGGGCTTAAGGGTGCAGCTATGCACACCCTGTCCTACCCCGAGGGGGCCAGATTCCACCATGTAACCAGCAAACTGTCAGTGGCGCCTCTGGCTCTGTGGGTCCCGCTTGGGGCCAGGTGGGAAGTTCAGCCGCTGGCTGGGGCATGAGGTAGGTCACTCCTGTAGGTGATGGACATGGGGGAGGCCTCTTAAGGACGGCACCTGCCCCGCTGGACGTCGGGTCCCAATGGCCAAGCTCGCCATAACAGGAGGGGAAAGGGTTCCTCCCTGGGAGGTGAGGGGTGGGAGGGAGGGAAGATTTGCTGAATAATGATCAGCCACAGCCTCTCTCTGGTATCCCATGGTTTTCTGATTCTTTAATTCCAGGGTCGTGCAGCAGGGCAGTGCTGAGCACCAGGAACCAGCACTGGTGCCCTAAGTGCCAGGCATCTGGGCTGCCGCCTTCCTCGAGCTCCTCACTGGCCATCCACCTGTGTCTATTCCTCCCCTTGGTCCTGGCAGGCTGTGGGGCCCCAGAGACGAGGGCAGCCCAGTCCCAGGTACTTGGAAGGCGAAGAAGCGTGTGATGCATCCTCAGAAAAATGGGAGGCTCAGTCCCCTACGCCTCCCTCCCTAGCCCCCAAATAAATGAGCTGCCACTCAGCAGTAAGCTGGAGATCTGTCTCCCTCTGAGCCTCGCTGACTGCCATGCTCTTGACACGCGGATCCATCTCCACACCTCCTAAATTTATAGACAGCTGCAGCACATCCCCTCCCAGGCAAATACATTAGCAATGATGAATACAGGCTCTAGCCTCCAAAACAAATGCCCTGGGTGTGTAATTTAAAGACAGGGTGGTGGAGTCGCAGGCAGAAGCCAGGCCCTCGGAGCTCAGGCTGCACCTCGGGGTCCCCCTAGAACTCTGCGACCCGCCGGATGGGGGCCTTGGGCTTTAGCTTCTCTGGCCAAGTGCTCATGGTTGAGAAAGAAAAAATGACCCACATGGGCTGCCCAGGGATGTCAGATAACCTTCTCCAGGGCTGGCGTCCAAACGCAACAAAAGCGTTTCCTGAAATACGCTTCAGGGGCACCGGTCCCCCGGGAAGCTCTGTGCAAAAACGCACTGTTCTCGGTTAAGTGCAGGAAGTGCTCTCCGCTACTTCCTGCCCTGGGCAACTCACAGGCCCCTGCAGCCCTGGTCCGCCTGTCCTTGGCCATCCCTGACCGCTCACCACAGCTTGGCGTCGCCCTGTGCGCGATGTGGACGTGCGCGGAGTGGGCAAGCACCTCTCTCCCTGCACCTCCCCTCGGTGGTCCAACCGGGAAGGAGACACTGGAGCATCAGAAGGTTCTGATTGAAACCAGTGGCTGAGGATGGGCCAGTCAGTCACACTAGCCACAGGGTGACAGTGTTTAGTGGCTCCCCGCCTCCTCCTGCTGCCCAGGCCTGAAGAATTTGGGGCTGAGGCCTGGCGGCAGGAAGACAACCCGCCTTCCTGCCTGGGAAGAAGGCAGTCACTCCCCTGCTGAAAACCCTTGAGGCTCCCACCCAGCTACACATCCAGCTCTGACTCTCTCTCCCCATGCAGGCTCCAGGCACACAAGGCCCCTGGCTGCCAAGCTGAGGTGTTTGCAAGGTGCCTTCTGTCCGTCATTTCTCCTTGGGCCCGAGGCGATGTCGTGGCGTGGGCTGGCAATGGGAGCTCCACACCGTCTGCTGGTGTGAACTCGCCGACTGGTGAGCTTGCCCGGGTGTAGGAGGCCCGGCCGGAATGAGGACCCAGGGCCCGTCCCTACTCCCACCGCCTTCCCCCGCCTTTCCTTCCCCCATGCAGGACATGGGGCCCCTGGCCTCCTCCTCACAGGACTGGAATCCTGTGGCTGGAACAAGATATTGTACAGATACGATATTCTACAATTCATAACTCACTGCATTAGATGAGAGATTCATAAGGGTGTGAAGATCCTACTACGAAAAGTCTCCTAGGGTGGATCAGGAATGAAGGAAAGGTGACATCTCAATTACGCACCTAGGCAAACAGGAAGGTTCAAGAAACGCCAGCCTGGAAACGGTGGTGCCAGGTTCCAAGCTGGTGGAGGAAGTGTGCTGTCACCAGAGAGAGGCCACTGCCTGAAGTGTATCTACAGATGATCCTTGGGAACTGCATTGGTTGGGGTATCAACAGATGTGAGTTCCGCTTCCAGATGTCTTGTGTGTAAGGCGACCCTGCCCTCCATGACCCTTTCTGTAAAGCAGAAGGTCTCCAGCCTGCCTCTCAGAGATGCCATGTTAATAAAAATTAAGTCTGCAGCATGAGAAAGAAACATTCGGGAGGAGTTTAAGCTCCTCCAATGGCAACCTTTGACTTGACCTCCGACCCCAGCTGCATTTCCAGACTTTGGCCATCTTCTGAGGCCCGCCAGACAGGAGCAGGTTGTCCTTTTTTCATACTTTTCTCACCTCCTCATCCTTGACCAGCCATCTGCTCAAACAAGAATGGGTTGCACCCTCTCCATTGCTCAGAAGCAGGAAAATGACTGGCTTTTTTGACACCGTTCAAAAAAGTGTTCAATGTCCCCTTTAAGCAACCTTTCTTGGCCTGGTGTGATGGCCCATGACAATATAATCCCAGCTCTTGGAGAGACCAAGGTGGGAGGATCGCTTGAGCTCAGGAATTTGAGACCAGCAAGCGAGACCCAGTCTCTACAAAACATACAAAAATTAGCCAGGCGAGCTGGTGCGCACCTGTGGTCCCAGCTACTCAAGAGGCTGAAGCAGGAGGATCGCTTGAGCACAGGAGGTTGAGGCTGCAGTGAGCCCTGATTGTACCACGGCACTCCAGCCTGGGTGACAGAGTGAGACCCTGTCTCAAAAATAAAATAAAATAAAATCAATAAAATAAGTAAAAAATAAGATAAAAAGCATTTCCTGATTATCCCCACCCCCAAGAAAAATTCATAGCTGACAGCTCTGTTTGACAGGGTGACATGTCCCCCTGGCCCGAAGCTCTCACCAGGAAGCAGGCCAGCACCAGGGGTCACAGCAGGACTCGAGTCAGAGCACTGGGCTCGTTTCCTTTGAACATTCCCAGTGGTTGTCACAGAGTTCATCACTTACATTTTTAACTCACCACACACAGCCGTCCTTCACGTAACACTGCGCTGCTTCTCAGGAGGGTCGGGCCGCAGCACCTGTGCCCATCTCCTCCACCCCGTCCTTGGTGTTACCGCTGTGATCTCACGAGGGTTGGGCCACAGCACCTGTGCCCATCTCCCCCACCCTGTCCTTGGTGTTACCACCGTGATCCCACAAGGGTTGGGCCACAGCACCTGTGCCCATCTCCCCTCCAGTCCTTGGTGTTACCGCTGTGATCTCACGAGGGTTGGGCTGTGGCATCTGTGCCCATCGCCACCCTGTCCTTGGTGTTACCACTGTGATCTCCTGAGGGTTGGGCCGTGGCACCTGTGCCCATCTCCCCCCCATCCTTGATGTTACCGCTGTGATCTCAAGAGGGTTGGGTCATGGCACCTTTGCCCATCGCCACCCTGTCGTTGGTGTTACCTCTGTGATTTCATGAGTGTTGGGCTGTGGCACCTGTGCCCATTTTCCCCCGTCCTCGGTGTTACCGCTGTGGCTGTGATCATTTCACTTCCCTATGCTATAAACCCCACCCTAAGCTTTTAATACGTTTGCTATAAACAGACAATTGTATTTCTGAGAGAGCAAAGCAATGGGAAAAACATAATTTCCCACACAGTGATCCTGTCTGGCTCTCCTCAATCCTCAGTGCAGATTCGAATTTCCATTTAGCATCATTTTTTTTTTTTCTGCCTAAAGAATTTTCTTCCACATTTTTGGCAATAATTTTCCTTATTCTGTATGTCTAAGAAATGTTTCCTGCACCTTCTTTATTGAAAAATATTTTCACTGGTATGGAATCTTAGGTTGGCCGCTTTCCCCCCATTTATGTGTTTGAAAGATGCTGCTCCACGCTCTCCCAGCCTGCGTGAGTTTTGGTGAGAAGTCTGATGTCCTTCCTATTCGTGTTCCTTTGTTTATCTCTGGCTGCTTTTAGCCTTTTTAGTCTTTGGCTGTTAGCAATGTGATTACAGCATGCCTTTTTTTTTTTTTTTTTTTTTTTTTGAGGCGTAGTCTCACTCTGTTGCCCAGGCCAGAGTGCAGTGGTGCGATCTCAGCTCACTGCAGCCTCCACCTCCTGGGTACAAGTGATTCTCCAGCCTCAGCCTCCAAAGAAGCTGGGATTACAGCTGTGTGTGGTTTTAATTTTTTTTTTGTATTTTTAGTAGAGACGGGGTTTCCCCCATGTTGGCCAGGCTGGTCTCGAACTCCTGACCTCAAGTGATCCACCCAACTCGGCCTCCCAAAGTGCTGGGATTACTGGTGTGAGCCACCACGCTCTGCCTGATTACGACATGCTTTGGTCTGATTTTCTTTGTGCGTGTACATCTAAAACCTCGTTGAGATCTTTCAATCTTTGGGTTTTATCATTTTCTTCAGATGTAGAGAATTTTCAGCGATTATTTCTTCAAATATTTTTTCCCTACTTTCTTCCTTGCGAGACCCTGAATCCAGTGTGTTCCGTCACTGTATGGGACCTCACAGATCACACCCATGTGCTTTTTTATCCTGTCTTTTTCCTCTTTGTGCTTCAGCTGGACGGCGTCTTCAAGTGACATTTTTCAGTTCACTGATCTTCTCTTTTCTGTACCATCTAATTGGCTGATAATCTCCTCTATTGTATCTTATGGCCGCGAGTGTATTTTTCATCCCCCTGGGTGTTTACCTCCCATCTCTCTTCTCATTATCTTCACATTCTCCTCTATATTCTTGGACATACAAAGTTATTTATAGTAGCTATTTTTATGTCTTTCTCCGCCGATTTGATCGTCTGTGTTATTTTGGGGTCCGCTTCTGTTGGTTGATTTTTCTCCTGATGTTGTGTTATATTTTCTTGCTTCTTTGTTGCCAAGTAATTTTTGATTGGATGTTGACAATTATGAATTTCGTTTTCATCCTTTAAAGAGTGTGGGACTTTCTCTTGATTCTCAGTGAAGTTACTCGGCGTCCGTCTGCCCCTTTCAAGCCTTTCTTTACATGTTTTTAACATAGGTAGATAGCAGCCTTTAGTCTGGGACTGGGGTGCTACCTTCCTAAGGCTGCTGCCTGCCGCTGCATCCCACTTGGTTGGGAGAATCTGAATTATTCCCAGACCGTGTGAGTTCTGGGAGTTGTCTGGCTTCCTACTTCCCAGGGGTTCTGTCCACTTCTGCGTGCAGTTTCGTACAGGCATGTGCAGACAGGAGCACTGCCAGCGGCTTGAGCTCCTCCTGCAAGCCCTGGGACCTCTGTCTGTGCATCCCTCTGCTCCCTGGTACTTTGCTGTGCAAATCCCAGCCACCTTGGTCTCTCAGAATCCTGGTCTCTGATTCTTCAAGGCAGTGAGGCCACTGGGCTCTGCCTCCCAGCCATGGGGGTGACAATCACTCAGAGGGCCCAGCTGCTGGTGTCCCTCCTCTCTGTACTGGCAGCTCTGTCCTCCTGCCTCCAGTATCTGAAGACTGTAGCCCCACATGTGTGGAGAGGGAGGACTGGATCACCACCTCTGAAGCTCAGCTTTGCCATCTACTAATTGCAGGACTTCTGGCTGGCTACTTAATCTCCAAGCCTCCTTTCTCCCGTCAGTAAAATTGGAACACGGACAGCACCTTCCTAAAGTGGACCTAGCGCTTTGCACAGGGCCTGGCATGTGGTGTCACTTGCGGGTGAGTACCTGGCTACAGATCTGTTTTCCGCACCAGACTGCAACGTCCTTGAGGCAGTGCCTGTTCCGGCTCCGTGTTCCTTGACGGAGGACAATCTGCAGATACAAGGATGTCCAACGAAGGGACCTGGAATGAAAGTGTGGGAGACGGGGAAGCCAGCGGGTATTTTCCATGAATGATTTTGACACTCAGTCGTCCCCCCTTGCACGTGCATTTTACACACACGTCTTCCTTCTTTGCCAGCACTGGCCCTGCCAAGAGGCACCCTGGGCTCCAGGTCCCAGTGGCCATCAGACAGCTGAACACCCAGAGACCAGCTGGGCGTTCAAGTCCCACAGCTCTTCGGGACTTGTCAAGTCTTATCCTATGTCTCTGTACAATTTGGCTGAATCCCCTATCTTTCTGTGCCTCAATTTCCCTGCCTTTAAAATGGAGGTGTTTGGAGCTCAGTGGTTCTCCAGCTTTGTTAGTGGCAGAAATTTCTCTTTCTCCAGACTGACCTGAAGCAGAGGAGAGTAGAACTACTCTGGAAGAAGCAGGGTGGGGCCCTGAGGGCCTGGAAATGACCAGAAAGGATGTTCTCTTAGTCCCTTGGGGCGTCTGTTTCCCCATCTATAAAATGTGGCTAACAAGGGCACCTCCCTCACTGAATGAGTAAAAGGTCAGGGTGAGGCCATCCAGATGACCGGCCTGGGGCTTGCACCTGTGCTGGGTAACTGTCAGCCATCACCATCATAATCAGCTTCCCTCCTACCCAGGGAGAGACCCTAGGAGGGGAGGGGGCATTTCACATAGACCAGGTGCTGTACAAACTCAGTGAACCCCAACTGCCCCACCAAGTGAGCACTCTGTATTTACAGGCAAAATTCGGAGACTCAGCTAATACAAGGGACTTGTCCAAGGTCACTCCAACAGCCAGCAGCAGTGACAAGGTTCATAGCACATCTGTCTCACTCCAGAAAGCCCATCTTTTCCCCATCCCCTGCCCACTTGGCTCCAGCCTTTTTGAACATCTCCCTGAAGCTGTGATTGTCACACTGACCCGTCAGCCTGCCCTCCATGATAAGCACTAAAATGATCGCCAAGGGCATCCTCTGCTGGATGGGGCAAGTGCGCAGAACCTCTGTCTGCATTCGGCTTAGTGGAGTCACGGGATGCAGCCTGGTTGCACAGACTCTCGTACCCTGGGACTCAGTGGCACTGGCTGTGGCAGAGGCTGCCCCTTCGCTGGAGCCAGCATTAGCAGAGTTTCTTGGTGTCTAGTGGGATTCTGTGAATCGTCATGGTGGAGAATTTGTATCTTGCCTCGAGAGACAGCAGTTCTTCATCCTCGGGATTTAGAATAAGCTCCTTGCAGAAGTCTGGATGCCTAAGGACACCTGGAGCAAATTTAACACAAACTTTCACCATCTCCCCACTCCCAAGGAGGAGCGCGTGCATGAGGACCCAAGTTCCAGAGCTCGTGGAGTACCCATGTCTCAGCACTCTGGCTACGGGCAGGAGAGGCCAGTCTTGGAGATGGAGCCCTTTCATCCTCAGGCTCCGGTCTCCTAAGATGAATGAACAGGGGAAATGGGTGTTTCCAGAGCACTGGGAGGCTCCACCTCCTCTCAGCTGCATAAAATCATGCCTACGGTTCCCCAGCCTGCCAACCCGATGTGCCTTCCTGTGTAACTCCGGACCTGCAGCCTGAGGCTGGGAAGAGCTAATTAGCCTCGGATTTTCCCAATTGTCCCTGCTTTTCACAAAGACCCATCTCAGATCTTCTCTTCGGTCACATCACCCTATTCAGGCTCATTCTCCAGGTGAGATGGGACATGTTTCCTCAGAGGACAAGTTACCCTGCAGGCATCGTCTCGATTCCAGGACCAGACGACATAAATAACTCCACTTCTGCTGCCAGACAATAGTGGCTCTGCACGCAGGTCTCGCGTCAACCCCGAGAACAGCAAGCAAGGCTGCCTGGGACTCCGGCTCCAGATAATCTCTTCTGCCCCATCTCACCACCTCTCCCTGACCTTCAGGCAGTATTCCAGACATACGAGAAAACCTTTTGACTGATCACATTTCTAATTAAGTTTCTCTTTCCATGAAAGAACATAGCTGATTTCTCCTCCTCCTCCTCCTCTTCTTCTTCTTCTTCTTCTTCTTCCTCTTCCTCTTCCTCTCCTTCTCCTTCTCCTTCTCCTTCTCCTTCTCCTTCTCCTTCTCCTTCTCCTCCTTCTTCTTCTTCTTCTTCTTCTTCTTCTTCTTCTTCTTCTTCTTCTTCTTCTTCTTCTTCTTCTTCTTCTTCTTCTTCTTCTTCTTCTTCTTCTTTCATTTTCCAATTACCATTTTGGAACTTTAAAAAATGTTGGCCAGGCACAGTGGCTCACGTCTGTAATCCCAGCACTTGGGGAGGCCGAGGCAGGAAGACCACAAGGTCAAGAGATCAAGACCATGCTGCCCAACATGGTGAAACCCTGACTCTACTAACAGTACAAAAATTAGCTGGGTGTGGTGGTGCACACCTGTAGTCCCAGCTACTCGGGAGGCTGAGGCAGGAGAATCGCTTGAATCTGGGAGGCAGAGGTTGCAGTGAGCCGAGATCGCACCACTGCACTCTGGCCTGCTGACAGAGCAAGACCCTGTCTCCAAAAAAATGTTAAAGGACCATTATGGCAAGATGGGTATAAGCTCAGACTTTGCTGTCAGAGCGTTTTAGGTTTGAACCCTGGCTCTGCTACCCATTGGCGCTGCAGTCTTGAGCCAGGACTTACAGTCCCTGATCCATGAAATGGGGAGGTAATAATAGTGGCCTCCAGGGTTGCTGTGGATTACATGAGATAGTGCGTGGGGAGCATTCAGCATGAGCTTAGCACAGATTCATGCTGGAAAAGCAGTGGGTGCCCATGCAATTTTTATGAAGCATCCTATTACGAAGATATAGAAAAACAAAAGAAAAGGAAGGAATGAAGATGGAAGGAAGGAAGGAAGGAAGGAAGGAAGGAAGGAAGGAAGGAAGGAAGGAAAGAAGGAAGGAAGGAAGGAAGGAAGGAAGGAAGGAAAGAAGGAAGGAAGGAAGGAAAGAAGGAAGGAAGGAAGGAAAGAAGGAAGGAAGGAAGGAAGGAAGGAGGGAGGGAAGGAAGGAAGGAAAGAAGGAAGGAAGGAAGGAAGGAAGGAAGGAAGGAAGGAAGGAAGGAGGGAGGGAGGGAGGGAAGGAAGGAAGGAAGGAAGGAAGGAAGGAAAGAAGGAAGGAAGGAAGGAAGGAAGGAAGGAGGGAGGGAGGGAGGGAAGGAAGGAAGGAAGGAAGGAAGGAAGGAAAGAAGGAAGGAAGGAAGGAAGGAAGGAAGGAAGGAAGGAGGGAGGGAAGGAAGGAAGGAAGGAAGGAAGGAAGGAAGGAAGGAAGGAAGGAAGGAAGGATAGAAGGAAAAGAGGGAGGGAGGAGCGAAGGAGAAAAAAATCTCCAACAGGGCCATTTGGGAAGAGAGACTAGCCTAACAACACTCTCTCTCATCTCAAATCCTAAAGTGGGCTTTCAATTGGATTTGAGCTCTGACCCTTTAAAGGAGCTATTTCTAGAGTCTCCCTCTTTGAAAATGGAAGCAAACCTAGGACCCCAGCTCTTCTGCTTGGAAGCCTTGGAAAAGGAACGGCAGACTTGAACCACGTGGGAGGTTGTCCTCACGTCCTCTCGCTCTTCACAGACATCCCTAATTGATTAGCTAGTTCCCTTCCAACCAGCTCAGGCTCTGCCCCACAGACCTCATCAACTCGGAGAGTGGGGTCACACCGTCACGTGGGTAGAGCTGGAGAAGATGGGAAATTCTTGGCGTCTTGGAGCTAAGACCTTGCGGTGGCTGGGGAGGTCAGCACCATGGACAGATCCCAGAGCTGCACTAGCTCTCGGACTTCGGGCCACTGGGCGTTGCTGCAGCTTTTGCCTCTTCAGGGCCCTGCCAACACTTAAGGAAGCATGGTCAGAGCTCTGTGTAGGCCGGAGAAGCATCCCATGCTCACACCTTAGTGGCCACCAGGCTGCAAGCTAGAGGCAGGAGAGGCAGCCAGTGGAGGAGAAAAATGCTGAGCTTGCCAGGCAGTACTAATGAAACTTGAGACCTTTCCTAAGTTTCTGGAGACCTCTGACACTGCTCCTTTTAATCCAGTTTTAACTTCTCCATGCAGCCTGTGGAAGTCCAAAATCTGGTTATTGTCAAGGAATGAAAAGTGCATATTTTTCCAAGGTAGGTAAGTCCCATCCAAGGCTGGGGAGAAGACGCATTGTCTCTGGGGGGCCTGATGGCACTGGGAGCCTCTGCAACAGTGGATCTATCGAACACAAAAGTAAATGCAGCTTTCTGATGTGAGCAACAGAATGCCGGCTATGGTCATCAGATGCCCCGTGCCAGGCCCGTGCTAAGTGTTCCCTGTGCATGACCGCGGTTCCTACTCCTGCTCCCTTCCACGCCGTTGATAAAGCGATTTCGGGAGGATAAGGGGTTTTCTTGTGGCTGTGCAGCTAAAGAGAGGGGCTTCGAGGAAGTCAGATTTTTTTTTTTTTTTTTTTTTTTTATGAAGTCTCACTCTGTTCCCCTTCCAACAACCTAGAATGTGAATGATGTCCGGGGCACTGCAGCTGTTCTGTGGCCATGAGGCTGAGAGTGGCACGATGAAGGAGCCTATGTCCATGTGATTCCTCTGCAGCCACCACAGTGGGCATGACTGCAGGCCTCTGGACTTACCGTTCTGTGGAAAAATAAATCTGAATCTGCACAAGTCCCCATGGTCAGGCTTCGGTGACACACAGCTGAATTCCACCTTGACCTGGTCCCCCATCTCACTGGAGCCTCTAATGAAGGAATGCGTTTAGACCACCCTCTTGGTCCTGTGCAGGATGAGGCCTTGGGAAATGGATGTGAAAACTGAACTGCTCCTCCCAACAATTGCCTGGACCAGTTCTTTTCATAGACAGAAGGATACAAGATAGCAATGCTTGGCTTTGAGTGGTAGAATTCACTGCAGAGTTTCAACGAAGCCTAATCTCCTTCACAGAAAAAAAAGCAGACTTGATTTTGGCCTTGCAGTTCATGAGGAATGTCCTATCAGCCTGTTGGACTTGGAGCTACCTGCATCAGGATGACCTGGGGAGGCTGTGGAAACACAGATTCCTGGGTCTTGCCCAGGCTCCCTTCATCACAATCCCTGGAGGAAGGAGGCGGGAATCTGCAGGTTCAATAAGCTCCAGCCCCTTCCCCTTTGAGTCCTACACCCTCTACAGTTGAGCTCCTGACCTGCTCCAACGTCTGTTCCCACGTGGGATGTCCCCTAAGCCTTGCAAAATATATGCAGCCCCAGCCCCTCACCCAGCCCAGGGCTTCTTTTGCCATGGAATGTCTCTGACCTTTGCAGGGAAAAGGCCCCTTAGCTGCTACTCTTCCCCATTGAGAACACTTAGCTCAGCCCTGAAAGAAACTGACATTAAACTGGCTGGAAAGAAAAGTGCTGCCCCTGCAGTTTCAGGTAAATGTGCAGCTGGGGACAGAGGCTTCAGCCCATGGCCCATCCATCGTCTCTCCCTGGGTCAGCCACAGCCCTCCTGAGCCAGCAACCGCTGCCAGCCCTTGATCTCTCTCAAAGCACCTCCTCTCTGCAAGCCGTGTGTGTGTGAGTGTGTGCATGTGTGCACGTGACTGCTCGTGTGTGCACGTATGCAGGTGTGTATGTGTGCTCCTGTGAGTGTATATGTGTGTTTGCACGTGCGTGTGAGTGTGTGCATGTGTGCACGTGACTGCTCGTGTGTGCATGTATGCAGATGTGTACATGTGCTCCCGTGTGTGCACGTGTGTTTGTGTGTGTGAGAGTGTGTGCATGTGTGCACGTGACTGCTCATGTGTGCACGTATGCGGGTGTGTACATGTGCTCCTGTGTGTGCACGTGTGGGTTTGCATGTGTGTGAGTGTGTGCATGTGTGCACGTGACTGCTCATGTGTGCACGTATGCAGGTGTGTACATGTGCTCCTGTGAGTGCACATGTGTGTGCGTGTCTGGCCATGTCTGTTCATGTGTGCATGTGCGTTAGTGAGACAGCACACTAGCTGCTCTCCAGGCCCTCTGCACAGCCATGTGCATGTGTGTGTGTGCACCCATATATGTATATAAGACATATGTTAGCTCATTTCCAGGCCCTCTGCACAGCCATGTGCATGTGTGTGTGTGCACCCATATATGTATATAAGACATATGTTAGCTCATTTCCAGGCCCTCTGCACAGCCATGTGCATGTGTGTGTGTGCACCCATATATGTATATAAGACATATGTTAGCTCATTTCCAGGCCCTCTGCACAGCCATGTGCATGTGTGTGTGTGCACCCATATATGTATATAAGACATATGTTAGCTCATTTCCAGGCCCTCTGCACAGAAGCAGCATGATGAAGAGAAAATCCATTCAGGTCATATTTCTATTGAGCAGTTAGCAATGTCATCTCCACAGCCGGTTACTGCATCTCTTTTAGGTGTTCGCCCCTCAGCTAGAAATTTTACAGCCCCTGTCTCCTGGAAGCCATACAAGAACCTGGAGTGGCCGGTGCTGCTGTCCCCACTGTACAGGAAGAGATGCAGGCTCAGCGGAGGGTGTCCTGCCTGTATCCCCGCTGGGGTGCAGGGGGGGGATTGCCCTCCCTTCCCTACAGTGGGGGTGGTGTGGTCATAAGCACACCATAAGCACCAACACCGGTACACAGCAGGCTCAGGGCTCCGCATCATCCATGCACGACCCCCCAGTCATCACAACAACTTCACAAAAGCACTTATTAGCCCCTTTGACTGATGAGGAAACCAAGGCTCAGCGCGTTGAACTGACCCGCCCCAGGCCACCCAGCTGGATGTTCAGAGCCACAGTGTCAAGTCCTCAGTTTCTCTAGGTCTGATGTTTTCCATCTACCAGGCTGCCCCACCCTGTGGAGTTAAGTAGCCAGGCCCCACCTTGCTCGAGGTGCTGGGAACATGGCGGTGACGGGATGTGTTCACCACGCAGTCACCGTGGCAAATGCAGTGCAGAGGGCAGGGAAGAGGGGTGGTTGGAGGAAGGAGGCTCCAATTCCAACAATTCCAGACACGGGAGTTGACAGCACAGGAGCCACGGGAGGAGACTCTAAGGGAGGCAGGAGGGAAGTTCATGCAGCAGCAGGGACAGCACACGTGGGAAGGTCAGAGGCCAGCAGGAGCTGGAGAGAGGCCAGGGTCATCGAGGTCTAGAGCTCGGTCTCCCCAAAGTGGGATCTGGCCGTGACTCAGCAGCCTCCACGACGCATCATCATCACTTCTGCAGCCAGTTTCTTAAGCCACCAACAGGGGCGGGGGATGGACTTGCTCAGACCTGAGCTGGAGGTCAGAGTTGTCAGGCGGGAACATCGTGGATAAAGAAGATGGGAAGCTGGGGCCAGGGCACAGGTGGAGTGGCAGCAGGGAGGGACGGAACACACCCGCCTCCACCCCATCGGCAGCCTCGAACGTGCTTCCCCAAAGCCTCCTATTGGCTCCATCACAGAGAAAAAGGAGGAAAGACCAGAGACCAACAGGAGCCCACCCTCCCCGCACAGGAGGGGGCAAGTATGAGTCACTCTAAGCAGTCACATGAGGCCGGAAGGGGACTCTTCTCTAAGAGGCGGAGCTGGGCCCTGGCCTGGGCGTTTGCCATCAGAGCCGTGTCATATCAATGTGGGTGTGATCACACTTGAGGAATTTGTCCCCATACCCAGATGAAGAGCAGACAGCAGCTGCCCTGGGAGCTCTACCTTCCAAGAACCCAAACCATCCTGTTTTCATGTGAGCACTAATGTATTCATTTAACAGACACAGCCCCTGTGCCTGGGGCCCAGCTAGTCCCTGTCCTAGTTTCTGTTGGGGGGAGTGGGAAGAGGGATCACAGGGGGCTGTAGGCACAGACACAGCCATAGCAAATGTGTCAGCTCAGAACATGTGGCAAGCACAGAGTCCGTGGTCTGTCTCTCGACAGCACTGGGCAAGTGATGACTTTATCGCCTTCTCCCTAGACTCCAATCCCAAGGGGCAGAAACCAGCAAGGGGAAGGGGCTGCCCACCCAGCAGCCCAGCCCCCAAGTAGCGGGGAGGAGAAACATTTAATGTTAAATCCATGTTTAACACTTTAATTTAATGTGATGCTAAATCAAAACTATTTTTACTATCAAGGCTGTCTTTGAACAAGACAGGGAAAAGTGTGTCTCATTACCTAAGAACGACAGGAAGTCGGCCGGGCGCGGTGGCTCACGCCTGTAATCCCAGCACTTTGGGAGGCCGAGATGGGCGGATCACAAGGTCAGGAGATCGAGACCATCCTGGCTAACGCAGTGAAACCCCGTCTCTACTAAAAAGTACAAAAAACTAGCCGGGCGAGGTGGCGGGCGCCTGTAGTCCCGGCTACTCGGGAGGCTGAGGCAGGAGAATGGCGGGAACCCGGGAGGCAGAGCTTGCAGTGAGCCGAGATCGCGCCACTGCTCTCCAGCCTGGGTGACAGAGCGAGACTCTGTCTCAAAAAAAAAAAAAATGAATGACAGGAAGTCACAGAGTAGCCTGAGGGTTCATTTGGGGTGGAAGAAGAAATTTCACACTGAATTTTAAATGGACCGTCATCTCTTTAAAAGATACAAACATCAAGTTATTTTCTTGTTTACACCCCCGTGAGCCCCGCTTGTACCACATCTGGGTGGCAGCGGTTGTAGGAGTCAAGGAAGGCTTCCTGGAAGAAGAGGCACACAAGTCAAGACCAGAGAGAGGAGCCAGTCTTGCTCCTTTGCTCACTGAAGGGATGCCACAGGCCAGAGGGAAAAGCAACCCCAGAGCGTTGAAGGAACAGAAGGAAATGCAGCCTGTCTGAGCCGGGGTCAGCCGGGGCAGAACTGGTGCTGAGGAGGCTGAGGAGGCTGAGGAGGCTGAGGAGGCTCGGGCAAGGAGCCCCGGCCAAGGCCTGAGGGAGAGGAGGTCTTTGGCTGCACTTTGGAAGATGGATTTGGCTGGGGGGTGGAGGGGGATCCCGGAGCAAAGATCCCAGTGCTGAGATGGTGAGGCTGGGACAAGGGCGGCTGGAGGCTGGGGGGATTCAAGGTTGCCTTTGCAGCCGGCATGGCCCAATGTGACGGGCAGGAGAAGACACAGATGAATCCAGTCCCTGTGGCTCGGGTACTGTGGTGCCTGGAAGACACAGCCATGGGCAAATGTGTCAGCTCAGAACATGTGGCAAGCATAGAGTCCGTGGTCTGTCTCTCGACAGCACGAGGCAAGTGAGGACTTTACCGCCTTCTCCCTAGACTCCAACCCCAAGGGGCTGTCCCATCACGCAGTGGAATCCCACAGAGGGAGCACGGGGTGGAGGAAAGCAGAGCTGAGGGCGGGATGTGGAAGACACCAGGTGCTGGCACGCTCGGTCACTGGTCCCAGGCAGGTCTAGAGCTCGGGGGAGAGGCCTGGCTGGCCATACAATTTGGGAGTCACATTGCTGGCAACTGCAGCCGGGAAAACAGGGACTTCCTCCATGGCTGGCAAATCACGCGTAGGGTCACTGAGCTGTGCCCACTCTTGGTGTGACCTTCGCCCTCCTGTTTGACTGTGAGCTCCAGCAGCAGCTCCCTGGAGAGGCCCCAGGCCTCTGGTGTCCTCTCTGGCGGCGCTGGTCTCTGCCGTCATAGTGCCCCTCCCACACTGATGTAAATGGCTTTGTTCAAGCCTCATCTCCCCCTGCCCTCTGAGCTCCAGGAGGCTGGGACTTGGGCCGTGTGTGCCCCACAGTTTATCACCCTTTGCAGTAGATGGAAGAACAGCTCCAAGATGCCCATGTCCCAATCCCCAGCACCCTGGATGTGCTCGGCTACACGGCCACGGGGATGACGGTTGTAGTTGGAATTAAAGGGGCTAATCAGCCGACTATAGGCTAGGAGGATTATCTGGGATTGCACAGGTGGGTCCCCTGCAGTCACAGGGTCCTTAAGAGTGGAGGAGGGGGAGGAAAGAGCTGGGGGAGAGGAGGCCGCAGGAGGCACCGATAGATGCGATGTCTCAGCTTTGAAGACGGAGGAGGGGCTGGGAGCTAAGGAGTGTGACCTGTAGAAGCTGGAAAAGGCAAGGAAACAGACTCTCCCTAGAGTGTCCAGAGGGACCAGCCCTGTCCAGACCTTGACTTCAGCCAGGTGAGAGATGTTGGACCTCTGACCTGCACGAGTGTCAGGTGGTAAATCTGTACCGTGTTCAGTTTGTGGTAACTTTTACAACAGCCCCAGGAAGCACATCCAGCCCTTTCCTTCCCCGTCTCTAAAGGTGAGTGCCCCGAGAGCGGCCTGGACCCACCGAGTGGGCGGAAGATTACCTAGGTGCCGAGGCAAGAGACTGAAGGCACAAACCGTTTCAGTATAATAAAGAAAATAGTTAGAATAAGAATAGTCATAATACGAATTAAATATAGAGACTATCATGGACTATTATCAATCATTAGTATAAACATTATTAATCATTTAGCTTTTAATATTACTCTTTGTTGCATTACTAATATAACCTGGGAATAACCAGTGGGTATAGGGTCAGGTGCTAAAGGGACATTGTGATAAGTGACCTAAAAGGCAAGAGGTGAGCCCTCTGTCACGCCCATGGAAAGGCCGCTTGAGGGCTCCTTGGTGAAGCGGTAATGCCAGTGTCTAGGAAGGCATCCGTTACTTAGCAGACCACAAAAGGGAGTCTCCTTTCCTTGGAGGAGTCAGGGAACGCTCTGCTCCACCAGCTTCTTTTTTTTTTTTTTTTTTTTTTTTGAGACGGAGTCTCGCTCTGTCGCCCAGCCCAGGCTGGAGTGCAGTGGCGCGATCTCGGCTCACTGCAAGCTCCGCCTCCCGGGTTCACGCCATTCTCCTGCCTCAGCCTCCCGAGTAGCTGGGACTACAGGCGCCCACAACCGCGCCCGGCTAATTTTTTGTATTTTTAGTAGAGACGGGGTTTCACCGTGGTCTCGATCTCCTGACCTTGTGATCTGCCCGCCTCGGCCTCCCAAAGTGCTGGGATTACAGGCGTGAGCCACCGCGCCCGGCCTGCTCCACCAGCTTCTTGTGGAAGGCTGGATACTATCCAGGCCTGGCCGCAGTCATCCGGAGGCCTAAACCCCTCCCTGTGGTGCTGTGCTTCAATGGTCACACTCCTTGTCCACTTTCATGCTCCTCCCATACTCCTGGTTCCTCTTTACAGCTTGTTGTAGATAGCGGTAGAAGAAATAGTGAACGTCTTAAAGTCTTTGATTTTTCTTGTAAGTGCATAGAAGAAAACAGTGACGTATGCCGCCTTCCCTCTGCCTCGGCTCCCTAAAAGGGAAGGGCCCCCTGTCCCATGATCACGTGACTTGCTTGACCTTATCAATCACTTGAAGACTCACCCTCCTTACCCTGCCCCCTTGACTTGTTTGCGATACATATCAGTGCGCCCAGCCATTCGGGGTCACTGCCGGTCTCCGCGTCTTGGTGGTAGTGCTCCCCCAGACCCAGCTGTTTTCTTTTTATCTCTTTGTCTTGTGTCTTTATTTCTTACAATCTCTTATTTCTACACATGAGGAAAACACCCACTGAGCCCCGAAGGGCTGGTCCCTACACCACCGGGCCCCCAGTGACCCCATCAAACCTGGGTCCTCCACTTTCCAGGGCTGCAGTACCTCACCAGCGCCCCCCAGGTCTCACCCTGAGCTCTGGGAGCCTCTCAGAGGCTGCACCTGTTTGCTGGGTGGACACCTCCAGCTCAGCACGCCCCAACCAAACTCCTGCTCCCCTTGCAGCCCACGCTGTCCACAGCCTTTGCAGCAGCCACACCGTCCAGGCAGTGGAGCTGAAAACCAACCAGCCAGACCAAACCACCCACCTATCACCAAGCACAAGGCCTGAGTCACACCTGGCCCCACTGTCTCTCACACCTGCCCCCAGTTTATTGGGTACCCCCCTTAGGCTCAACCTTCTGGGGCTCACTTCTCCCCATCTCCCCAGAGCCCTGCAGGAACCCTCCAGTGCCTCTCTCCTGCCACAGCGGCCTCCCAACAAGTCATCTGACCCCACTCGGCTGCCACCGTGACTCTTGAAGCCACAGACTAGGCCACAGCTTCAGGCTTCAGGCCCTGGGTGGTACCATGTCTGAGAATAAGTAAAAGATGGGTGCAGTGGCCTGGGAGCTCCATGAGCCCTGCCCCCCTCCCTGGCTGCCCTTGCTTCCCCTCCCCTGCCTTCATCCCTTGGCTCCTGCCCTCAGATATCCTTCCCTCTAGCGTCCAGCTTGCCACTCCCTCACTCTTACAGGTGTGGTGTGGCTGTTGCCATCTCCTGCCACCTGCCGTGGCCACCCTGTGGTCACCTGAGCCCCTCCTCAGGATACCTGGCCTATGGCCACAGGGATGAGCACCTCTAACTCCTGTATCGTGTCACGTCCTTCACTGACCTTGGCAGTGAGCCCGGCCCAAGGCAACCCCCAGCCACTGCCATGTGCAGCCTTCACTGTCAGCCCAAGTAAAGGTTGGCCGCACGCAGGCGGGGGTCCTGCAACCTGAGTCTCTGACTGCTTCTCCAGCACCCAGATGGAGACACACAGGGCAGGTGCTCGGCTGGTCTCTGTCGAATGGTTGCTGAGAGAATGAACACATTCTCTCCTCGCCCCGTCCCCTGTCTTGAGGCACTGAGGAATGGGAGGGCCGGAAGAGCCAAGGGTTCTGGGGGATCTGAGATGCCTCTGGGGTCCTCAGTGAGCCCTGCTGGGCTCAGAGCTGCTCTGGGCTTCCCTGAAGGAAGAAGAGTCCTTTTCTCCTCCTCAGCCTTGGGGCCCAGTTTGCAGGCTGTGTCCAGGAAGCCGTGCCAGGCCTCCATCTCCCTCCCTTGTCCCCTGCTGTCCTCATCCCGGGCTTGTCATCCGGAGGAAACACCACACCGCCAGTGCTGCCAGTGGGGTGCCTGGGTGCACGGCGGGATCTGCCGACCTCACTGCCACCAGGGCCCTGCCCTCACCGGGAGCTAATAACCCGTGGGCTGGCAGGGCCACGCTGTGAAGGCAGACAATGTCACCCACTTTGCCACAGAGGTGGCCGTGTCAAATGTACACAGCCAGCCTCCAGCCTGCGCACGTGTGCCCGTGGAGCCCACAGACTTGTGACTGAGAAGGAGCAGCTTCTGGCACCCAGGGCCCTAGGTCCTGCCCTGGGCCTGCTATGCTGGTTTCACTCCTCTGCATTTTGTCCCCTCCTCTGGGAAGAGCAGAGAGTAGCAGCCCTGTCATGGGCATGCTCTGAAAATGAGGCCTCTGCCAGTGAGCACTCAGCAATGGCATCATGGCATCATCGCTCTCCTGTAAGCCCTCCCAGGGCTGCCCCTGATGCCCTGCCCGTCACCTGCCGTGTGGAGCCTCTGCTTTCTCGGTGCCTGGACAGAGGCCAGGTGGGCAGGTGAACACTTGGGGAAACTGCCTGGCCTGGCCCAGCCCAGCCAGACCAAGCAGCTGTCACATGGTGAGAGGACCAGCTGGTGCGGAACCCTTGGGAGCCAGAAGAGGAGGAGGGCAGGTGCAGCCCTGGACCACGGCCCTGTCTGTCCCAGGCTCCTAGCAGGTGCCCAGGCACACCTGCCCAGGGAGGTCACGGTGGACGGGAGCTCCCCGGGGAAACAGCCAGCTCCTGGTTCTCCTCTCTGACTATGAGAGGTGAAAGTGTCTGTCCCCATTCATCTTTGTGAGAAAGCACCAGGCTGATGTAATTAAACCCGTGCATCTGGTTGCCATAGCGTTCCTGCCAGAGCCAGGCCCATCAGCGGCAGAAGTGGGTCACACGTTTGCCTCGTTCTCGGACTTCTGTAAAATAATGATGAATCAGATCCACGTGGGCACCTTGGCCATTTCCTGAGCAGCCTGGGACTGGGATGAGCTGCCAGCCGGAGGGGGGCTCTGCCCGCCGGCTCATCCCCTCTGGGTGCCAATTTATCTCTGGGTTCCAAGGTCTGTGGGCAGCTTCGCGGTGGAGGACTGTGCACCTCACACACAGCCATGGGAAGTCCTTCAGACAGTCTAACCTTGTGCCTCCCCTGTGCCTCCCCAGGCTGCAGTGCCTGGACCAGGGAGGCCTGTGGATCCTGAGGGTGGATGGGACATGGTCCAGTGTGTGCTGCCTCTTCAATTGGCCTGGGGCTGGGGAGCCAGCATGGCCTCCTGCTCTCCGTCCTGCAGGATCTCATAGAGCACACGGCTAAGCATTCACGGAGCATGTACCTGGGCCAGGCATGGAGGACCCAAAGGTGAACAGCCATTCACTGCCTTCGTAAGGGGGACGAACCTTTGGCAACTCCGAGATGCTAGAAAATGAGGAGAAGAAAGCACAGCTATCCCCACCCAGCATCTTCAATGACCTTGCTGAGAAAGAGTCTTTGCAGGTGTAATTAAGTTATGGATCTTAAGGCGAGATCATCCTCGATGAGGTAGTACCAGAATCTAACGACCAATGCCCTCATAAAAGAGGAGGAGAAAAGACAGAAGAGAAGAGCCCACGTGAGGCGGAGGCTGGAGCAATGCGCCCACAGCCGAGGAACCACCAGGAGCTGGAGGGGGCAGAGAGGACCCTCCCCTAGAGCCTTCAGAGTGAGCGCGGCCCAGATCACAGCTGAAGTTCAGATCCCTGGCCTCCAGAACTGTAGGAATAAATTTCAGCGTTTTTTTTTTAAACCAGCAAGTGTGTGATAATTGGTGGTGATGGCTGCAAGAAACAAATACATATCCATACACAAAATTTCGGGGACCTCTCAGGAGCTCCCCTGAACCTGGAGGTCACCTGTGGTGTGGTGAGGAGCAAAGGGGCTGCCCAGAGCTCAGGGAGGGTCTGAGAGGCACACTTTGTGTTATGTCTTTTGGTGCATTTTCTAGCTTCTCTACTCTCTATAGGTTGAAGGTGCGGGCCTGGAAGCACCAAGATGCAATCACAGCCCAGGAAGAATCGTAGGAAACACAGGAAAGAAAGGCCTGCCTATCATAGGCTATGGAAACTGTGTGGAGTCTCAGGGTCCACGGCCCTGCCGTCTCCCGGTGGTACCATCCTGGGGAACACTCAACGATATCACCAGTTGACCAAGGGCCAACGGTCTGGGCACCAACAGAGAGGAGACGCTCCCTGGTAAAATGTACCTTCCAATGGGAGGGTGCGAGGGAACCAATGCATGAGTGCAGGAACCCCAGCCAGGAGCAAATGCTGCGTAGAGAACCGAGCAGGGCAGAGTGGGAAAGAGGCCTGGGAGAGTGGCATCAGGGATGCAGGCTCCAGGGAGGGGACATTAGACTGCGATCTGAATGACAAGGAAGACTTCACCCCTCGGAGGTCTGGGACGGGGATTCCAGGCAGAGGAGCTTTGGCTGAAAACCTGGGCAGGGCTGCGTCCTGATCCAGGGTGCTCGGAAGGGCGGGTGCCCTGTTGGCTGCCAGGGTGTCCAGGCGCCGGGGAAGCAGGAAAGGGTGGTGGTGGTGTGTGGTTGTGGACTGTGGACTGTGGAGAATGCATGATGGGTTTGCTGGGAGGGAGACCGACGGGGAGGCGTTGGCTTTGGGTGGGAAGATGGTGGTGATTTAGATGAGGGTAGAATGAACCTTCATTAGGAGGTGGAGGGATCTGGGCAGATCCACAATGCGCTTTGGGAGTTGAATCAGCACAGATTCCTGCTGGGGTGGGTGTCAGGTGAGGGAGAGGAGTCAACAGCCCTTCCTGGGCTGCTGTGGTCTGAGCAGCTGGAAGAAGGTGGTGGCCAGTGCGTAGTGAGTGGGAAGGTGTGGGGTGTCGGTGTGAGACCTTGGGGTCCAGCCTGGACACGCCGAGTGGACTTGATGTCAAGTGGGGAGCTGAGCCTGGAGTGAGGCAAGGCAGGGACTGGACCTGATCTCTGAGTCCCTGGCCTGTGGTGGGTGTCTGCGGCTGCATGCCTGGAGTGAGGTGAGGCCAGGGCTGGACCTGATCTCTGGGTCCCTGGCCTGTGGTGGGTGTCTGCGGCTGCATGCCGAGAAAGACCGGGCTGGAGTAGGTGATCAGTGGATGTGTCCCTCTGTTTCCAGATTTTCTCCCCAGCCACAGGGAGACAGGGGAAGGGCTGGAAGTGGGGGTGGAGTGCAACTCAGCCTGGGAGAGCAGCACTGTCCCCAGGACAGAGCCTCCACAGAGCCGCCTGTGGTTTGGAACCATGCCAGCAGGTTGCAGGAAAGGAAGGCCCAGGTGAGCCCTCAGTGGCCTTCCCTCCCTTCCCTGCCATCCTGGCTCAGTGTCTCTGGGACCACCTCTGGACCTTGGTTGGAATCAGGGGATCTGATTTGTCCACCCGGGCAGAAGGCAAGGATGGGCCATGCCGTCAGCCCTCCGGGCCTTGGCAACCGTCGTTCCTTCAGACAAGAGAAATCGCATCAGCTTCGGGTCAGACTGCCCCAGGGGTGTGCCCTACACCTGCTGGTCTTGTTCTGAGGCTCCCAGCACAGTTGTCTCCTGCAGATGCATTTTGGTGGCTCTGTCTCCCACCGTGGAGAGCCAGGGAGGGCAGCCTTCCCGTGTCTGACCTTGGCCAGCTAAGAGGGTGCTGACGAGACATGGGCTGGGGTTTTCTAGGGAAACACAAAGATTCAGTTTCCAAAATAAACACAAGCACAGCTCACCTGGGGCTCCCAGCTGGGGGCACGGCTGGTGGGGGTCCTGGGGGACAGGGAATGAGCCGTTTTCTGTTGTCCTGACTGACAGGCCAGCTCCCCTGTGCCCACATGGAGTGGGAGGGGCACGTGCTTCCTCCTCCTTCCTGGGCTTCGAGTCTTTCCGGATTTCCTTCTTGATGACCCAGACAGGAATCCTCTCCTTTGCTGAATAAAAGAGACTTTTGGAGGTGCCTGAACGTGGATTTGGTGGAGGCAGAAACGTCAGTAACACACTTCAGACAGTTCGTGAGATGACCTGGCGTTCTCAGGGTATCCGCATCTGCCAGGCCTCGGGGGAGCTGAGGAAGAAGGATGGAACCTGGAAACTCCACTTGGGGGGCAGAGGGAATGTCCATATTGTGATTTGAGGGTAATTTTGTATCCACCAAATCAGCAGGACTGAGTGTGATGTGGGAGGGCAGAAAAGGAGGGAGCAGGGGAGCTGGCTTGTCGTGGGTTGAAATGTACCTCCAAATCCACATGCAGTCCTGACCCTGAATCCCTGAGAATGTGGCCTTATTTGGAAATCGGGTCCCTGCACATGTTATTGGGTAAGATGAGGTCACACTGGAGCAGGGTGGCCCCAATGCAATACGACTGCTGTTCTTTAAAAAGGGGCAATTTGGGCCGGTCACGGTGGCTCATGCCTGTAATCTCAGCACTTTGGGATGCTGAGGCAGGTGGATCACAAGGTCAGGAGATCAAGACCATCCTGGCTAACACAGCGAAACCCCATCCCTGCTAAAAATACAAAAAATTAACTGGGTGTGGTGGCACGTGCCTGTAGTCCCAGCTACTTGGGAGGCTGAGGCAAGAGAATCACTTGAAGCTGGGAGGCGGAGGTTGCAGTGAGCCAAGATCATGCCACTGCACTCCAATCTGGGTGACGAAACGAGTCTCTGTCTCCAAAAAAAAAAAAAAAAAAAAAGTGGGGGGCACATTGGATTCAGAGACAGACACACACACACAAGGAGAACCTCAGGTGAAGATGCAGGGAGAGACCAGGGTGGGGCGTCCACAAGGCAAGGAGAACCCCAGACGACCAGCAGACACCAGACGGAGAGGGCCATGGAGCAGATGCCCCTCCCGGCAGGAACGGAACTCATTTATGTTGAATGAATGAACTGATAGGAGCTACGGGAAGAGCGTGCAGCAGACTCCCCCAGATGGAGTCCCCGCTTGACCCCTGAACCCCACTGCATGTCAGCTCGAGGGAAAAGCCTTTCCAGGCCCAAGACCAAAATAGCATTGTCTTCTGTTTGTGTTCCCTCCACTTCCTTTCAGAGGAACTCCCCCTGCTGACACCTTGATATTGGAGTTCTGGTTTCCAGAACTGTGAGAAAATACATCTCACTGATTGAGCTGCCCAGCTTGTGGTACTTTGCATGGCAGCCCCCGCAAATTAAAACCAAGTTGCTTCCAAGAGAAGGGCCCCAGAGAGGCTTGGAGGCTCTGACCGGGGCTGCTGGGGGAACCCCTAGTCCTCCTACACGCTCCAGCTTTGACAATACTTTCTCCTGCCACAAATATTGCTAGAGGCTCTATCATGTGCCAGGACCTGTTTTAGACTCTGGGGATTTGACAGAGAACAAAACACAGTCCTCTCTCAGAGCTTATAGCTGAGTGAGTAAAGATGGGAAACAGCGAGTAGGTAACATGGCTGGTGGTGAAACGCGCTGTGTGGAAGCTAAAGCAAGGGAAGTGGACAGAGACAGAGGCCGATGCTATTTTGGTCTTGGTCCTGGAAGGCTTTTCCCCTAAGGTAACATTCAGTGGGAGCCAGGTGTTGAACCTGGACTCTAACTGGGAGAAGAGTCTTGTATGTGTGTGTTATTTCATTAGCTCACTCATCAATTCTTACATGCAACAAAAGTTTGTTTTATTTCTCCTGTCTCAGGGCAGGCAAGCCCTACAATTGGGGCTTAGCCTGGGAAGGATCTTGGCTTTGCTCAGGAAAGAATTCAGGAGGTAGTCGGTGGTAGAAGGAAGCAACTTTATTGAAGCAGCAGTGTTTCGGTTCCATAACTGCTTCTGCAGAGCATGGCTACCCCACAGGCAACGTGCTGAGAGCGGCTGAGGGCAGTTCTGCAGTCATGTTTGTACTCATTTTTAACTATATGCAAATCTGGATAGACAGTTGAATGGATGAATGGATGAGTAGATGAGTGGATGGATGGACAGATGGTGGATGAATGGATGAGTAGATGAGTGGATGGATGGACAGATGATGGATGCATGATGGATGAATGGGCTATTCATCCATTTCTAGAAAAGGGGCAGTAATTTCCAGGTCACTGCCATGGAAAGGGGTGGTAACTTCCAGGTGTTGCCATGGCAATGATGGGCATGTGTTATGGAAAGGTGCTTTTGGTGCCTCTTTCCTGTTTCAGCTAGCCTTCAATATGGTCCAGAGTTGAGTCCTGCCTCCTAACTCATTACTAAATGTTGGTGGCACTTTCTTAGGCCCTGAATATACAATGGCAAACACAGCAGACAAGCCTCAGATGGAGGGAGGCAGATGGACAGTGAACAAATACATAACCAAACATCTAGAATCTGTGCCAGGTGGTGATGAGCCCCATGGAGAGGAATGCCACAGGGGATGGGGAGGGAGCCAGGAGGAAGTGTCTCCACTGAGTGGTCAGTGTGGCTGAATGGAGAGGATACCACTGGATAACTCAGCCCCATTCCATCATCCATCTCTCCATCATCCATCCATCCATCCATCCATCCATCATCTATCCACTAATCCATCCATCTATTCATCTATCCATCCATGATCCATTCATCCATCTATCATCCATCCATCATCCATCCATCCATCCACTCATCCACCCATCTATTCATCTATCCATCATTCATTCATCCATTCATCATCCATCTTTCATACATCCCTCATCTATCCATCCATCATCAATCCATCTGTTCATCTACCCGTCCATCATCCATCATCCATTTATCCATATATCTTCCATCCATCATCCATTCATCCATCTATCCATCCATCGCCCATCATCCATTCATCCATCCCTCATCTATCCATCCATCGTCTGTCCATTCATCAACCATCATTCATCCATCCATGCATCTATTCATCTATCCATCCATCATCCATTCATCCATCCATCCATCCATCCATCCATCTATCCATCTATGAATCCATCCATCATCCATCATCCATTCACTCATACATCCATCCATTCATCTGTCTATCCATCCTTATATTTATGGATGTCCATCCACCCATCCACTTATCCTTTCATCTCTCTATCATCTATACATCCATCCATACATCCTGTGAACAAATGTTTTTGTGTTCTGAGTAGATGGTATCATGAGTGTTAGGGATATATTAGTGAACATGACAGAGCTGGCCCTGCTCTCATAGAGCTAGATTTCATTGGTGGAAGCAGATAATAGAGATGAAATAATTATAAGTGAGAAGAGAGTGTTTTGGGACCATGGGGTGCCTAGCAGGGCACAGTTGCTTCTCTGGGTACCTTGGTCACTGGCCCAGAACCTATTGGTCACTTGTCTATTTTCATCCTTTAGACTGAGGGATCCTAGAAACCAGAGGCCATATTCTCTTCATCTCAAGACCCCCTTCACCAGCGCCAGTCTTTCTGACCCCCAGCCAGGACCCAATGCATAAGTAATGTGCATTACTGAGCCAGCTCTGGCTGAGCCTGGATGGTGGGTAAGATGAGGATCCACAGAGAAGCCAGGGCAGAGAAGGGCATTCTGAGCAGAGGCACCAGCCCAAGCAAAGATGGGGGAAGAGGCAATGCACACTTGTGTGCAGAGAGGGAGCTGCAGGGGAGAGCAGCCCAGGCTGGGGCATCATGAGGAAGCAACCGCAGTGTGGGGTGGGGCCCAGAAGGCCTGGACTGCTGCCTGAAGAGGTCAGTGACAAGATGAAGCCCAGTGGGCACTGAGTTGGTGGAGACGTCCCCAGGCAGGACAGAGCATGTGGTGCCGTGTGGTGCTGTGTGGGAGTGAGGGGAGGGCATGGTCGAGTGCAGGTGGAGAGGCATCCCTGCAGGATGTCTGCAGGGACAGAACTGCCTGTCCCTCGCAGCACTCAAGTGCCTCCATGTCCCCCATCAAAGAGCAATAAGCTGCTCCGTTCCCGGAGATGCCACCAGGGAGACGGGGACGTGCAGGATAATAGATGGGAAGGTGCTTTAACTGCCTGGAGACCCCAGCCTCATGGCTGACACCAGCTTCTGAGAAGTGCTGTATGCTGTGCTCATCTGTTCCAAGACAAGCAGATCTTGGGGAGGAGACAGATCTCCCCACATGCCTCCTTCCTTTCCCCTGTGGTGCTGGGTGAACAGCGCCCGTGGGAGCAGGTTGTGGGAGTGCATGGCTGTGTGCAGCTCACATGTTTACATTTGGTTCTGCTCCAAAGCAGCAATGGCAGCTCATGTCTTGTACCATCTCTCCACCCCTAACAACTCAAAACTCCACCTGGAATTGCCAGGAGGCTTCTAAAGCTTTCTGAGACAAAAGGATAATTTACTGAAAAGCCCAGAAGCATGGAGGGGACTGGGTGGGAATGGCATGTGTGTGATGCCTCCCTCCTTCCCCTGCCTGGTTCCAGGCTTTATCTTCCCATTGGCTGGGCCCTGCTCAAGTCTGGTGTGAGCTCTGTCTGACCATGTGACAGGGACGCTGACCTAATATGACAGGGTGTGGGAAGGCTGGGGCAGACAACTGTTCACCTCTTCCTCTTCTTCCTCAGTTACAAAATCCAGGGGTTGTGGCTGGCCTCATGACCACCCAATATGAAGACTATATTTCCCAGCCTCCCTTGCAGCAGTAGGTAGTCATGTGACTCAGTATTGACAAATAGGATATGCAGAAGTGTCACATGACAGCCTCTGGATACCATCCCTAAAAGGCAATTTGTGACTCTCTTCTTCTTTGCCCCATCCTTCCTGGAACAGAGATGTGGTGGCTTGAGCTTCAGCTGCCATCCTGGGCCATGAAGACAAAAGCCACATCTGGAGGTCACAGAGCAGATGCTGTAAGGCTCTTTGTCCTGGTAGCTGAACTGCCAAACCACCCCTGGGCTGCCCACAGGAAGCCTACTCTTCACAGAGAGAGTGTCTCCATGGATGTGACCTTGCTTCTGAGTTGGGCAGCCTGGAGTGGACAAAGCTCTCCCAGGAGAGGAAACAGCCTGAGCCAAGGCCTGGTGTTCAGAGCAAGGCATTCAGGCTGAGAATGGTTGGAGTCTGGGAAGGAGAGTGTAGAGGGAACAAACCCGGGTATCCTTGCGGCAAGGGAGGTGGGTGGTCTGTGTACCCAACTGCTCTGGGGTCCTGCCTGCCTCTTCCATGCAAACCCATCCTCAGGAAAGGGTTCCATACAGGGCCTCTGCACATGCCTGCAATGTCAATATAAGTCCTGGGGTGACTCTCCCATCCCAAAACTGAATAAGAGGTTCTGTACCCCAAGGAGGGGCTTCGGACTTCACCAAGGAGAAGTATTTGAGCCAAGCACGTCTTCTTGCCTGAACTCCATCACTGGCTTGAGATCAGGTAAAATTCTGGGCTCCAGATCCAGCCCAGCCTCTCAAGGACTTACATTAATAGTCAGCTCTACCCTACACCCCTCCACAGTGAAGATCAGACCCCACAATTGCTTCCTGGTGAGTCGGCTGTGGAGGGAGCGGTTTCCAGGCACAGAGGGGCTCTCAGGGTACCAAGTCATCACGGCATTGCCGTGGGCCCCTCCACTCACGGCTGGTAACCCAAGCGTCTGCTCTCAAAAGTGGCTGAGAGAACCTACAGGAGCAGGGCCAAGAGGTGGGGTCTGGGTGGACCCCCTTACTTCTCAGAGCCTCGGGGTCCTGGGCTGGTAGGAGGGAGTAGGGGGTGAGACCTGGGGGGCAGAGGACTCGATGCAGCACAGGAGCTAGGGAAGCTGGCTCAGTCTCCCTGTCTCATCCTGTTTATTTCTCATCTGAAATTTGTCACAACCCCCCAGGCGTCTTTTAGCCAAATCCTTCAGGAAATTAGCTCATGGGGTTAGAAAAGGGATTTTGGGGTGGTTTCTGGTAGCTCTAGGGCCCCCCACAGGGCCAGGGCGGGTCCCTGTCCACAGACCTTGCTCCTGTGGGCTCCCCCCAGAGCAGGGTCACAGATGGCCTTAGGTCCCTCCCCCTTGTTCCTGTCCCCCTGGACTTGAGCTCTTTGGGGGCCGGGATGGGTTTGGTCTGTCCTTAGGCCCACCCATTGTAGTCATTCTTCCCAGAATGGGGGTCAGCAGATCTTTGTTAAGCAATTAGTTCAAAGTCAAATGTTCGTTCCTTTGTTCCATTCAGGGCTCTAACCATCCCTGCCTGCCTCATCTGAGCTCACATTCTCCATTTCTGTGTCGTCAGTTTCACCCTCCACCTCAATTAACACGCAGCAGCTGCGGCTGCTCCCAGTGTGTCTTTGTAGCCAGACTGTAAGCTCCGAAGCACAGGGAGCATGTTTGTCTCGCTTGCTGTTTGAATGCAGCCAAATCCCCTGGCTCAGAGAGGTTCCCCAGATGTTGGGTGAGGGAAGGAGGCAGGGGTGGTGTTGTGGGGGTGGGGGTGCTAAGAGTCCCTTCAGAGAAGGAAGGCTTGACTCACACTCCAGGGACAGCTGAGTTCTCGAGATTCTGCCTCTTCTTCCCCAGTGTGGACCAGGCTCCTCCCTCCTCTGGGCCTCAGTGAGGTCATCCTATCTATACCATGAGGCGTGCCTGGGCTCCCCAAGTCCTCTTCATACAGCTCTGCCAGCCAGGCTCTGGCTGCTGACAGCCCAGCACGTGGGGTCACCTCCCCGGTGGTGCACGTTTCTCTGAGCTGAGTGGAGCCGAGCATCACAGAGGATTTTTCCACTGCCTCCTCCTGCTGCAGCCTCTGCCTCCAACAGTAACTTAATTAGCTCGCTGTTTTCCAAACAGGCAAAGCGTGACTCAGCACTTTCGTGCGAGGTCTAAATTTGTCACAACCCCCCAGGCGTCTTTTAGCCAAATCCTTCGGGAAATTAGCTCATGGGGTTAGAAAAGGGATTTTGGGGTGATTTCTGGCAGCTCTAGGGCCCCCCACAGGGCCAGGGCGGGTCCCTGTCCACAGACCTTGCTCCTGTGGGCTCCCCCCTAGAGCAGGGTCACAGATGGCCTCAGGTCCCTCCCCCTTGTTCCTTCCTCCCTCCTTGCTCCCAGTGGGAGCCTCCATCCCCGTGGCTGGAAGTTAACAACCAAGGTCACCAGCACGCTGTGGATCCACCCCTAGGCTCAAGCCTAAAAGGTGTGGGTTCTCCAGGGTGTCCAGGACACTGCCTCTCTTATCCCTGCTGGGCTTCACCAAAGAGCAGCTGGAGCCCATGGGGCTGCCTCTTGTCTTCTGTGGATGGCAGGGGTCTCTGACTAACTTACCTGGAGGCAGAGGTCAGAGGCCAAGGGCTCCCTCCCCTCATTTCCTCCCTCTCTTTAAGGTTGGCAGCATCTTCTCACCTCCAACTGCTCCCAGGCCAGTCCTCATGTCTTCCCTCTGACTCTGAGCCTCCTAACTCCCTTTTATAAGGACCCTTGAGCTTCCATAGGGCCTGTGCAGATGATCCAGAATCATCTCCCCTTTCCATGAAATCCTTCACTTTGGCTCAACTGCAAAGCCTCTTTAGATAGGAACATTCACAGGTTCTGGGGAAGAGGATGTGGCATCTTTCTGTCTGCCACAGTCACAGGTGTTTCTGCCAGTGCTGACCCGGCTGAATCCTATCATCCTAGCTTCAGCTCAGCCTGCGAACAGCACGGGGGTCGGGGAGGTTCTTGAATAAAGCCCACCTGGGCTCAGCTCCAAGGCGGGGCCGATGTCTTGAAGGTGCCACTGCCTGATAAGGGGGAGTGAGTCTCCCCATCGTCACTGACTGCAGAACAGAAATATGGGTGTGGAATAGATGATGTGTTAACATACATGGTCGCTCCCTGCTTCTCCTGCCATCAATAAGCGCTAAATCATACGTCCAGATGCTCAGAAACAGCGACAGGTTTCAGTGTCAGCACTGCCAAAGCCGTGGTGGAGGCCTTCCCAAAGGCGAGAGCAGCCGAGCTCTGCGGCCTGTATCAGAGGTGTGGCTAGCCGGCCTGCCTCCCTGGCACCACTGCCCTGCTCTCTGCTTGGGATCCTCTGTCAGGGCCCCGGTCCTGGTCTGAGCCGCACCCCTGTCTCCACCTCTTTCTGGTCTGAGGAATCGTGTTTGCTATTTTTCGGCAGAAACAGAGGTGGGAGCCTGGCCTGGCTGCTGCTGAGAGCCCCCAACCACCAAGTGAACGGCTGGGCACCAGCCGCAGGCCTCCCAGCTTCTCGGTCAGACTTGGCCCAGAGGGGAGACCCCAGTTCTGGCTCTAGCTCAGCCTTCCTGGGTTTGAATTCAGCGAGTCACCGGATTTTGGTTTTCCAGAGTGGAGACTACAGTGACGATGCAAACAGCCTGCTTCACGGCTGCTCCCCATCAGTCCGGACCTGTCATCAGCCTGGACCTGTCTTCCGAAAAACAGTAGTGTGGCCTCTCCCCACCTGGAACCCTCCCTGGCCGTCCCTGTCCTCCCTGTGTCCTGGATGAGGGACCTGAAGCCCCTCAGTGTGCCCCCGCAGTGGGTGAGCTGTGGCAGCCAGCTTGCAGGCTTGAAGGCGATGGGGCCCACGGCCTGTGGCCCGCAGGGATGCCATCACCCCAGACAGGGCCCACGACAAGCTGGCTGTGTCCTTAAGAAAGTCACTCGTGTCTGCCCGTTTATCTGCTTTACGGGTGTTGGGTTGGAAACAGTCACGCAGCCAGCCCTCTCCTTTTATAAAGGAATTAAGAAAGGGCACCTGACAGGGCCATGCCCTTGGTGTCTGTAACACGGTGTGCAGGGGTAGGGGTAGAATGAGCTCACAGTAGGCTCTGCCCTGGGCCAGGTGCTGGGCGGGCTGTGCTTTGAATCTTCCCAGCTCAGAAACGCCAGTGAGCCTCTCCACATGCGTGGCAAAGACTTGAGCTCAGAGTGGGTAAGTCACCTGCCCAAGGTCACCCAGCACCTTGCATGCTGGCCTCTCTGCAAAGTCAGCCTTTCCCAGATGTGGCCCGAGAGGTATGCAGAGATGCATTTGTTATTTTAATAATGTCAGAAAGGGGTCCCTTTCTCTTCTCATTTCCTGCTTCCCCGGTATCCCGAAACCACACCTCCCAGCCTCCCTTGCACTAGGCTGTGGCCACATGACTGACTCTAGCCAAGGAAGTGTGGGTGGAGCCTTCCTCTTCTGCAGAGACCCTGGAGGTTCACAGATGGAGATGCCTGGATCCCTGCGGCACCTTATGGAAGAGAGAGGAGAGGATGAGACCTGGAGGAATTAATCTACTACCATTTACTGTGAAGTATCAGAAAAAATATAGCCTGCCCATCAAACCATGGGTTCGATAGAGATACTGTTGCTAAATGCGGCTAAAAAATAGGGTGGGGGGATTCTCTTTCTAAAACTAAGTAAATAGCATGGGTGGTCCCTGGAAATGGCGTATCTGGAAGGTGGCTGTGAGGATGTTTGGGAACGCCAGCACTGGGGTCTACTGCTTCCCCAGCAGAAAGAAGGTGCTTCCCAAGTCCTGAGGCTCAGGGCCAGGCCAGCATGGGGTTGGCATCTTTGCCCTTTCCCTAGCAAGTGCCTCTTAGAAAACCAACCTCCCCTCTCAGGGCCTCAGTCCCCGTGCCCTCTGGCAGCCTCAGGGACATTTGGGCTGACTTCTCTCCCAATTTAGAAGTCACCCATTTTATACCCAGAAAGGGAGAACAAGGCTTCTCCGAAACTCATCTCCCTGATTCTGCAGTCAGCGAATTCCATGAAGCTCACTGTGGCCAGTGCTTTATGTGGCCCTTTTAGACGCACAATCTATTTTACGACTGGCTTCAGAAAGAGGAAAACGCATGCTTTTCCTCACGTAGGAAATCGACAAGCCCAGTGCCTCCAATCAATCAAATCATATTCTGCTGACGTTGAGAAGGCGCTGAAATGCCATCCTTGGGGTGAGCTCTGCTCTGCGGGAGCTGGGCGGGGTGGTCCAGAGCCAGAGCGGTTTCTCGGTCATGCTGATGTGTTGAAAAACGATCCGGAGCTGCGCGCAAACAGATGGTCTGGGGCGGGGCGGTGCTTCTGAGCGGTGCTGGAGAAATTACCCTGGCTCGGCTGGTGCCTGCTCCCCAGGGGCGTGCCGCGGCCTGGCAGATTGCCCGTTAATGAAACTCAGTGGGCAGAGGCTGCTGAGGGACACGGATTCCCACTCCCTGGAGGAGGGGATGGACGTGGCTTCCTCCCTCTGCTTCCCTACCACCAGTAATGGGGAGCTCACCATGCTTAGAAGGCTCTTCCCTGCACGGAGTTCAGGCCTCCTCTCTGCACCTACCACCCCAGTGGCTCCAAGTCTTTTAAGGCTGAAGGTTCATCCTGTCTCCTTTAGAAGCAAAGGCTGCAAGCGATACCAAACAGAGGTGGCCAGCACGGGCCATCCCGGGGATACCTGGCTTGGCAGAAGGTCATTCTCAGTTGCAGATTCCCTGCACCCCTGGCATGCTGATACTGGGTATGAGGCCTGGCACCTGCTAGGTTCCAAGTCCATGCCGGATGGGTGAGGGAGGTATGGAGAGATGCGGACTGAGTTGAACACACAGCTCTGATGTAGACTCTGAGTCTCCTGAACTAAGTCCAGCCCTTGAGGGGCAGCGCGGGCAGAGTGGCGAGGAGGGAAGGCGTTCAGGCTTGGCATCAGCACGGCTTCCTGCAGGCTCTGCGTGGAGCCCACATGGGCAAGAGGGCGTGGCTCTGACCCTTGCTTCCCTGGGGTCTCCATGAGACCCCTGCCCCATGCACACTGCTCCCACCTGAACTCACTCACCCTCCCCGTACCTTGCTGTGAGGCCCTTCTGTGCAAATCTGCCCCCACAAACACCCACCTTCTGAGGGCCCTCCGGCACCTGGCTGGGTGGGGAGGTGAGGCCTTGCTCCCGCACTCTCCCCAGGGAAGGCTGTTTTCCACCCCCATGGGTGGTTCCTCCCTTGTCCATATGGTCGAGCCCTCTCTCCTCATCCCCTGCAAAGCCCCAGCTCCTCTGCTCACCTCCTCCAAGCTTTCTGTCCTGGTCCTGTGGGTCAGCTCCCTCCCGTGTAGCCTCATCCGGCCCTGATCCCAGTGTGACCTCTCAGCTCCTTGGCCCTACCTACCAGCTTGTCCCCCACCCGAGCCACCCTCCTGGTGGGCCATGCCCTTGACCCTGTCAGCCCTGGCAGCAGCTCCTCCTCCCGAATCCTCGTTCCAAGCCCCCTTCTCTCCAGCTCACCTGATGGAGTGCTCCAGTCCCTGGCTGCGCGGAGACCTCACTTCCTGACTGCAGCCACATTCTCATTCTTAACTCCTGCCTGCCCCTTGCCCTTGCCCACCTCTGCCTTGCCCCACTGGATTTCCATGGCCCCCGAGATAGTGCCCCTCACTCCCACTCGCCCAGCACTCTCTCCCTGACCCCCTCACTCCCTTCCTCTGTTGACTGGCAGGAACTGCCCACCCTGTGCAGCCCTAGGGGGCTGGCTTCCCACCCTTCAAATCAATGAGCTTGCACCTGCTCCCCGAAAGCCCTCCTACATGCCCGGCCCCTCCCCTTCACCTGACCCTGACCTCGATGCATGCTTCACTGTGAAGTCAGAGCAGATGGAAAGGCACGCCCCTCAGGCCCTGAACGCCCATTATCACCTCTGCTCTGTCCTGCTAGTCTCGCTTGGGCGACGTCTTGCAGGGACCGACTCTTCTTGGACTCACTCCCTGGTGACGTCCCGAGGATGCTTCTCCTGCAGCTGCCTCCTCTCTCCAGCACCATCAACCTCTCCCTGCCACTGCTTTCCTGTCACTCATCACCCCTGACATTGTCATCCACTGACCTGCCCGTTCCACTCCCTCTCCTGCACGTGAGGCCCAGGCCTTGCTGTCTTGGTCACCAGCATGTTCCCAGGTCCGAAACGGCATCAGCAACAAAGGGTGACGCGTGGTTATTTGGTTAACGGAGCTGAAGAGTGGATGAGCGGGTACCTATGGCCCCAATCCACCAGCCGTCAGCCCAGCCCGGCAGCCACAGAACCATGGGGCCCCCTGGCCATTTACAAGGGCAGGAGCTCCTTCTTTCCTGTGCTGGGCAGACAGCTCCTGCCCGGGACCTTCCACACTGCAGGAGTCCCATGAACAGGACACAGAGTGGCGGAAGGGAAGGGCCTTAGACCTTTGAACAGTGACCCAGCCACTCAGAAGGGGGAGCCATGTAGAGACAACCATGGGCCTCGGCAGTCCAGTCCCAGGCAGGCCGCTCCAACCTACACTCCAACTCCTCGCGTGCCGTCCCGTCTCTCACCTCTCACGCTTGTGTGATGACAAGAAGCCAGGAAACATTCTCCCCATCATGATGGTGCATCTCGTTCTCTGAGACGCCTTGATGTCCGGTGCTGCCCGGCCCCAGGCCCCGTGCCCACACCCCGCCTTGCCTACAGGGGAAAATTCTAGACTCCCAAAGTCTTTGCCTGGTTTGCCTGTTATCTGCACAATTGCTCTGCCCCCACTTTTTCCGCAGGAAGTGCCCTGTCTAGGGGTGAACATGAACCTTCGCAGTTAAGGCTAAACGTGCGATGTCTTTGGAGATGGCCCCAAACCAGCAGCACCATATTTGGGATAATTTTCCAATAAAGGGATGTGCACAGTCCCAACCAGGCATGCGATGCGCCTCGCGGCAGGGCCTGAGCAGGGTGGTGGAGAGCCCTGGCTCGGGCATTCCCATGGCTTGGGGTCTGGAGCACGGGCTGTGGCTAGTGTCGGGGCACATAGGAGGTGCTCCTGTGAGATCATTAGAGATGCAACTTCCTGACCTCCACAGGGAGTTACTGTGCACTCGTGCTGAGTGGGCCGGACGTGTGGCTGGGACAGGACCATGAGCGAGTCCCAAGGACCTTTGCTCCCTGGAGTCAGTGATGAAGCGGGGTTGCCAGAGGTGAACATCAGCAGGCCAGTAATCGAAAAGCCTGCAGAAGAGCACGGGATTCTCCAGAAACCTGTCTGGAGAAAAACGATGGATGAGTATTGTTCTTGAAACAACTGGTTGCATGTAATCAAATAATGTTTTCCTTAACTCACCGCTAATTTGTTTTCGAGATCAACCTTACGAGTGGTTTCGAGCTGGGATCTCTTTACTGGCTGTTTCTAGACGGATTGCCTCAGTCCTTCCTTTCAGTTTGACTGCTCTGAATCATTCACATGCACCAAATTGCTTCTTCTCCAACTGCCTAGACATGGGAGGGAGAGTCTGCAGGGCCAGGCTGGGGGTCAGCGAGCAGACAGGAGGTGCTGGCTTCCTCCTCCTTGTCCCTGATGAGGGGCTGTGGATGATTTCAAAAGACAAGAGGGTTTCAGGGCCAGCCTCCATGTCCCCCAAAGGTTTCCCATGTCAGGAATTCGGGGCTTCCCGGGTGCTTCTCCTCCTTTCACATCATGGCCCAAGTCTCAGTTCTGAGAAGCAGAAAGGAGAATCCATTCTGTGCCTCAGAGAATCGCAGCCGAATGTCCAGGGCACATGGAGCAGCCCTCATTCCGAAAACAGAGCATCCAGGTGAGGACAAGAGCCAGAACCAGGCCAGGCCCTGCCTCGAGGGAGGGCGAGCGAGCCACCTCTTCACAGTCTCACCAGCTCAGCTTGCTGTGAACCTCCAAGGAGCTCTGGAAATGGTTGTTGAATTGGAACGATGACCGGAAGGTGCCAGAAGCCGGGCACTGGCTGTCTCCAGACCTCAGTTTGCTTCTGAAGGTCCATCCCTGCCTCGCATGCCTTCACAATGCTTCACGGTGGGAGGTGTGCACCGTCCTTCGTGTATTCAACACACACAGACTGAGAACCTCAGCGTGTGCAGGCACAGGGCGGTCCCCGGGACCAGCAGAGGCCAGCAGGACCATAGGGACTCCCATCTAGCCTGGAGTCTTCTACAGGGCGCAACAGACACTCAGGAGTGAGCTCCTGTGAGGCAGGGGGCAGAGAACCTAAGACTGAGTCACGCTGACTTCCAAGATCTAAATCAAAAGGAAAACCCCACACCTCCGTGCCCAAGTAACAAAACCATCAGAGGCCACTCCCTTTGCAACTCCCAACTTTGCACTGCCTGGCAGAGGGAAAATGGAAAGTACCTCTGATTGATACCCTCCCACAACCAATCAGACTGGCCACCAGCCAAGTCTTCATTTGCATAAGGGTGTAGCCTGGTAACTTCCCTTCAGCCTCTGATTGGTTGGCCTCTGATTGGTTGCCTCCTGTAACCAATCAGACTGGTCTCAGGCCACTACTTCATTTACATAGGGTGTAACCAAGTAACCAACGGGAAACCTCTAGATGATATTTACACCCAGAAAACTCTGTAACCTGTCCCCTTTGAGCCACTTGCTCCAGCCCACTCCCACTCTGTGGCGGGTACTTTCATTCCAATACATCTGTGCCTTCCCTGCTTCATTCTTTGTTGCTTTGTTTGTGTATTTTGTCCAATTCTTTGTTCAAAACGCCAAGAACCTGGACAACTCATAGTCAAGACTCTCCACAGGTAACACCTGTAGACAGTGCTTGGGAGGGACCTGAGCTCACCTGCAGATGGAACAGCTGCCAGCCCATCAGTGTCCCAGAGCAGGCCCAGCCAGGGACAGCAAGTGCAGCCCGTCGGACAGCGGCAGCTCCCTCCCCGCTGTGTGGCCTTGAGACCTCACAATGGAGCCAGCACCTGAGCTGCCTGGCTGGGATGTGGACAGAGCCCTGACCAGGGGCATAGCGAGGTGGTTAGGCACAACCTGCCTGGCCTTCTGAGCCCCAGTGGAAGTCACCTGACTACTCCCAGCCTTAGTTTTCCAATATGAGAAATGGCGCTTGCTGTAGTGATGAGAGGAGGTAATGAACACAAGGGCTCAGCCTGCAGCCCAGCACCCCACGCTCAGCAAATGGGGGTAATGAGGAGCTGCGAGTGGTCAGCAGCCCCCAGGCCCGCACCTCACTGCCCCTGCATTCCCACCACCATCCCCACGGAACCTTGGTGCCCACCAGTCAAGGCCCCTGTCCTCCATGCCCACTGCCCCAGCCCAAGCACCCCATGTCACCTCCCACCATCCCCACCCCACTGTCCCAGCCCAGGGACTTTTTGTTACACCCCTGCTGTCCCCACCCCACTGCCCCAGCCCCGGTACCGTATTGTCCCCACCTCACTGTCCCAGCCCTGGGATCCTGTATCACCCTCAGCCGTTTTGCTTTTTCAGAGTTGGCTCAGGGCCTGCTCTCAACGGTCCCCAGAGGTGGGTCCTATGTGAATCCCGTTTTACAAATTTGAAACCTAAGGCCCATTAAGGGACACACAGCAGCCAGTGCTGGAGCAGGGACTCTGACGGGATCCCCAGTATCCCCAGCCCTCACCTCACCTCAGTGTCCACAGAAACTCTCTTGGCGTTAAACTTGTACGTTTCTTTTTGCTTCCTTTGAGGAAAATGGCTCCCCCAAAAGCCTGTGCTAGTGAGGGGAGCAAGAGAAGGTGAAGGGGTCTAAGAATCGCACGGTTTTATCCAGAAAATCACCTTTTAGATTAATCTCAGCCTGTATATAAAGAATTGGTAAGGGCCCAAAGAGGCCGCCTACATTTGTCTGTGATTTTATTGCACTTGAATGGGCTAAATTAGCTGTTGGTTTCATATCCAAGAACTGGAGACTCGAGAACACCTTCTGGAATTGTCTGTCCCTGTCTCTGTCTTCTGTGCTAGACTCAGAGCCCCTTGAGGCTGGGGTGTCTGGTTTGAGCCTTCAGCATGGAGCTGTGCGATCATTAAGCTTCCGCAGAGCTGGGCTTCAGGATAACCCCGCAGGGCCACGCTCCCCTGGCCTGCCTGGGACCAGGGCAGACTGACAGCCTCCTGGTGGGAGGGACCCCAGGGAAGCTCATCTGGCTGTCAGTCTTCTCCAAACCTCAGCCCAGCTCCAGAATTCACAGGCCAGGAGCCGACGGGCCGCGGTAAAAGTTTAATTGAATCTCTGCTTTCCCAGCACTTCTGGAGCTAATGTCAGCTTCTTGGAATGATCTGATGCAGCCACTGTTTTCCTTCTTTATTATGGCCTGCCACAGCCAATTTAACAGGGACAAGAGCCATCCTAAGCGAGACAAACAGCCTGGGGGCTGATAGGAGAGCCCATCCCGCTAATTACAGAAATGAGGAGGCTGGAAGCTGGGAAGTCGTGATGCTGGTGGACGGACAGCTGACCACCTTTCAGGCTCTGCTGCACTGGGGACAGTGGAAGGGTCAGTGCAGGAGGCACTGGTCAGAGAAGGCACTTTTCATGGAATCTGGATGAGCCACTGATGTCCTTGAAACAAGAAACTGTTTGGGGGTGGAGTGATGGCCGTGAGGCTGGGGTCCTCCAGGAATAACAATTCAATAAGCAAAACTGAAACAACGAGAAACACGCAGCAACAACATCATTCTTGGCGACCTTATTTTCCAGCCCATAGTGGGAAGGAAAAGATCAATAAGGAAACTGCTGTTTCTTTTCACAGAGTCAGCTGCTGGAACCTCCGGTGTTGCTACAGCCCAACCTCCTGGGTCTGACTTGGGAAGGAAGAAAGTGACTTCTGGAGGAGTGGGCTCCTGTCCCCCAGCAATTCTGAAAACTTTGTCCCATTCGAAGGCAGTTCCTTGATACCACACCAATTTCTCCAAACATGGCTCTTGGGCAACAGCCGGAGGCTGGGTGTCAGGGGACTCGGGTTCCATCTCAGGCCCATCTCTCCCTTACCATGCTAACTTGGGCAGGTGTTAACTAGTCTCTTGGGCCGCGATGTCTCTACTTGCCGAGTGGGGATGACAATGCCTTAGAGGCAGAGCAAAGGGCTAAAGAGTCCCTGGAGGGTGCAACTGCATGAGCACAGGAGAGGGACATTTGCACCCAGCCAGAGGGTGCTTTGCCGCGAGGCCAGGAAGAGTCCAACTTTGAAGCCTTTTCCAGGTAAAGGGAGCAAAGAGACCCCTGAAGTCATCTGATGTGATGCCCGGTGTCCCACCGGCCTGGGAGAGCCGTTGCAAGAGCCGTGGCTGCCACTTCCATGAATGGGGAGCGGCGTCTGCAGGCACCGGACTCCTGCTTCCCCAGCACAGCTCCCTCACTGTGACGAGAGCACTGGTATCCTCGGGTGTTGGGCGGGGAAACCACGGCCCAGAGCAGGCGTGCATGGTGGAGGCAGGTTCCAGCCCAGGTCTGAGTGACTTCATGTCCCAGCTTTACTCCTCCTGCCAGGCTGGGGGACTGGAGCAGTGGGACATGGGAGCCAAAGTCTGCCGGGCAGCAGGAGGGCGGGCTTACCACTCCCTTTTTCCAGGGAGGAGATTAAACCAGAGGAAGCAAAGCGAGTCTGCAAGGCCCGCTTGTTAACCCGCAGCTGCTCGGCCTCTGGTGGGGTGCTCGGTATTAGCTGGCGTGCGTGCTGTGTGCATGCATGTGTGTGTGTATGCGTGCATGCATGTGGGTGTGCACGTGTGTGTGTGTGGTGGGGCACAGGCATAGAGAGCGCACAGAGGAAAGGCCCAGCTCCTCCATCAGCCATCCTCCCCTGAGAGGGCAGAGGCAGAAGTGGTGCCGCCTGCTGGCTCGGCCTTCCCTGGCCAGAGCCTCACCTCCCTCCGCTGCCCTACTCCATGCTGGCAGCAGTGACTCACCAGCAGAGAGCCTGGCAGGGCACGCCATTCTGCCACCTTCTGCTGCCTGCTGCGTGATGAATAAGTGGCCGGTGACTCACCAGCTGGAGGACGCGCCGTAGGTGCCAGCAGGCCAGTTGAAGGCGGTAAAGAGCAGGGCCTAGGCTCGGCAGCCCCAGGTTTGCCCCCCGAGCTGCGGCTCATCAGTGGGTCTAGGCTGCCGCGTAATCTCCCCGCGTCTATTTCTGTAGGACGGAGGTCACACAGCACCCCGTGGGGTGAGCGTTTCCCTGAAAGATCCTTCCGAAGACAAGACCTCACCTTGTCTTAGAATCCTGGCAAAGTCTCTGGAGTTAGGCACTTGGTTCAGAGCAACCAAGAAATGTGTCTGAGAGACACAGCACCCCGAAGTCACTGCCGTCTTCACTGACCCAACAACACTGGTGAAGGCGAACGATGGTGCTCAGGTTTCCGGATGCTTCCTGGCATAGGGCCTGACAATCTCAGGGGTCAGCCATCATGGTTTATAAGCTACTCAGAGATCACTTTATAAAACAATGCAGGGACAGGGCGCAGTGGCTCACACCTGTAATCCCAGCACTTTGGGAGGCTGAAGCAGATGGATCACTTGAGGTCAGGAGTTTAAGACCAGCCTGGCCAACATGGTGAAATCCCATCTCTACTAAAAAAAACAAAAACAAAAACAAAAAAACACAAAATTAACCAGGCATGGTGGTGCTTGCCTGTAATCCCAGCTACTCAGGAGGCTGGAGCAGGAGAATTTCTTGAACCCAAGAGGTGGAGGTTGCAGTGAGCTGGGATCGCACCACTGCACTCCAGTCTGGGCGACAGAGCAAGACCCTATCTCAAAAAATAATAATAAAAATAAAAAATAATTTAAAAATTAACAATTAAAAAACCATATGGGAAGTTCTCAAGGTGGTTGCCCGTGAAAAAGCCCCTGCCCAGGTGAGTCAATGGGTCCTTTTGCCTTCTGGACACAGAGGCCAGCACAGACCCAGGGAGAGGAGGGCCCAGGGATGGACCTCCCCCAGGACAAAGGGTCCAGGGGAGAACATTGGGCCATTTAACAAATAGCATTGGGGCCAAGGAGCAGCCTTTGGAAGAAGATGGAACTGGCTCCACACTTCACACTATCAAAGCCAGGACATGGACAGCCCCAGGGTAAACAGGCAAGACGTTGCAAGAACCAAGAGGAGTAGGGATCTCCTTGGAGAAGATGGCCCTAACTCCAACCCCGAAGCCATGAGCATGAGAAGGATGATGAATAACTCTGACTACACTAAAAAATACACACACAGAGACACACACAACACACACACGCAACACATAACCAACATCAGGAGGCAAATGACAGACCAGACAATATGTGCACCTCAGACCACAGAATCACAAAGGCTGACTTTCCACACATAGAACTCCTAAAATCTGAGAAAGTAAAGACCAGCAACTGAATAGAAAACAGTGGGCAGAAGATAGGAACTGAAAATTCACAGAAAACAGTCAGTCCTCCCCGCTGCCCTGAATGATGGCTCCCTCCCACCCCACACCCCTGAGGGTGGAAACAGAGACAAAGTTACTCACTGGCCAGGCAATATAGGAGGCTGGACCAGGACCTGACCCAATTCCTCTGCCTCCTGGTCCCCCTTGAGCACCAGGGTCCCCCTTGAGCACCAGGAACTGTCTGCTGTCCAAAATCTCTAAGCTTCAACTGCTGTTCTAGACCCTTCTCCATGTTGGGCTGTGCTCATCTTGTGGACTCTGGGTCGGAAGCCCAGTGGCCCAGGGAAATTGCTGGTGTCTCAGATCCCGACCTTTTTCCATCTAGCACGGGGCCTGACGCCTCTTCAATGGGGCAGTGAGGTCCAAGGGTTGCCGGGGGTGTGGCATTCAGGTATTATCTGCTCCAAGCCACCACTTGCTCTTCCTTCCTTCCTTCCTTCCTTCCTTCCTTCCTTCCTTCCTTTCTTCCTTCTCTCTTTCTTTCTTATTTCTTTTTCTTTCTTCTCTTTCTCTCCTTCCCTCCTTCCTTCTCTTTCTTTTCTTTTTCTTTCCTTCCTTCCTTCCTTCTTTTTTCTTTTCTTTTCTTTTTTCCTTTCCTTTCCTTTCCTTCCTTCCTTTCTTCTTTCCTTTCTTTCTCCTTCCTTCCTTCCTTCCTTTCCTTTTTCTTTCTTTTTTTTTTTTGGAGTCTTGCTCTCTTGCCCAGGCTGGAGTGTAGTGGTGCAATCTCAGCTCACTGCAACCTTCATCTCCCGGGTTCAAGCAATTCTCCTGCCTCAGCCTCCCGAGTGACTGGGATTATAGGCACACGCCACCACACCTGGCTAATTTTTGTATTTTTAGTAGAGACCGGGTTTCACCATATTGGTCAGGCTGGTCTTGAACTCCTGACCTCGTGATCTGCCCACCTCAGCCTCCCAAAGTGCTGGGATTACAGGCATAAGTCATCGTGCCCGGCCCACTTGCTGCTTTCAAAGGGAATTAGGTGAAACGTTCCAATAAAAAACATTTTCACACTCCACAGTTTTATGGACTATGACTAGATGACCTGAGGGTTTCTGGGTTGAAGAGTCCCTCGGGCTGAGACGATGGGCCCGTCTGTGCTCAGTACCTGCCCCGATGTCGCCTGGCTTGCTGACTGTTGGCTGCTCCAGAGTGTTCAGCTATTGGAAATAACAGTGCCTTTCATTTTGGGATCCCTTCCAAGGACAAAGCCAGGCACCGGCTGTCCACCCAGCACTTCCCAAGCATCGTGGAGACAGAGCGCCCCACCCAGAGCCACCTACCCAGAGCCAACCCCTCCTACTCACTGGTTCAGAGAGCGGAGCCGCCCACACCTTATGTTCCCCCCACCAAGTGCTACCTCAGCACCTGCAGCTCTAACGGAGCCAGGGGAGGATTCAGTGGGTCGCTGTGGGACCACCAGTCACAGGCTTCCCTCGGGAAAAGAAACCCTCTGGAAACTAGGAGAATTTCAGACCCAGCTGCAAATAGAACTGAAGTCTCTTGCTCCAGCCTCTTGAGTACTGTGAACAACTGCCGGATTTTGACTCTGCGCCAAACTTTTAATAAAGAAAATTCATCCACAGATGTTCCACCATCAGCCAATATATTCGGTTATTGGAATCCGGGAGATTTAATGGCAGCCTGGTTATTTTATTTGCTCTCTGGGTAGAACCGTTTTTCTTGGGTATGTAACATCCTGGAGGAATATTTTCCCTAGCAAATACTCAGCTGGAGACAGCAAATCCATTCTGGACCTGTCAGGTCATTATTTTGTCTTCTGGTGACTCATAGGACAGGTATTTGAACGCTTGTTTTTTACTATGTCATTAAGGGGAGATTACAAAGAAATCAGCCCGTAATCACAGCCTGTAATTACAGAATAGTTCCCACCTGATTGTGCTTGGACAGGTTTCTGTCTCGTCAGGGGTAAAGTCATTGGCCTGCTAGACTGAATTATGGCTTGATGGAAACTCAGGGCTTTTCTGTGAATATCCACTCCTGTGTCTTGCAGGGGGGCATTTTGGGTGCCACCGCGCTCTGAGACAATTTGTAAACAGGAAAGTATGAACGTGCCTCCGGCCCTGAAAGTTCTCACTGCAAGTGCACTCCACAGTGGTGTGTGAGCGCTGCCTTCCTGCCAGGGAGGCTGTCGTTATGGATTACGCAGTTCTGCCCCACTCCCTCCCAAATGTCAGGCTTTTTTTGTCTTGGGTTTGGAAATTCACCTATTTTGGATATCCCCAAATCCCCCTCAAAGAACATACCATGTCAGGTGCAAGAGACTCATAGATGCTGGACACAGGGGCTGGTGAGAGCCGGGGAATGGGAGAACGGAGGCCGGGAGGAACGCAGGGCCAAGGAGGAATGCTCCCCAGAGGCGAGAAGGAGTCATTCCCAAAATGATGGCCCCTGAGCTGGTCCCTGGGGGAGGCGGAGAGCAGGGACAGCCAGGCACACAGGGCGGGCAGGGCAGGTGAGAGGCTTGGAGGCAGGTGGGGCCTGGGGGAGCAGATGGGAAGTGGCCAGCCTGACCAGGAGAGGTGTGTGCAGGGCAGAAACAGGCAGTGAACCCCTGCTGGGGGGTTCTAGGCAGCTTGGGACTGGGGCATCACTGGCCCACCCAACCCACCGTAGAAATGTGGCCCTGGCGGCTGGGAGGAAGGGACCTGGGGCAGACTTCGACCCCATGAGCGACTCATGGCCATGGGGACTGGGAGCCGGGCTCTGCACCTCTCCGGAGACGCTGGCATCTCCTTCCCTTCCCATCCAGTGGGTTAGGGCTTGCCTGTGCCCTATTTGTCATCCCGTATTTTCCAAACTGTGGTCCAAGACCAGGTAACAAGAGAGCTAGACATGGTCCCCAGATGTCCCCAGCTGCCTCCTTCTCTGACCGGCTGTTTCAGCCGCCCCAGCTTCTGTGCGGTTTCACCTTCTCAGACATCCTCGGATTCGGTTCCGCCAGGTACCAAGCACTACAGACATCAGCTTCGTCTAAGCGCCATGCACGATTCCACCTGGGAACCGCCCAGCTGGCTGTCTTTCCAGGACGAATGACGGAAGTGCTGGAGGCTCATCCACTCACCGGTGTGAGCAGGTGCCACTGGGCCAGGCCCACAGGGTTGCCCGGCTTTTCCAATGCCCCGTATCACTGCCCTGCCATCCATGCTGCTGGGGGTGCCGGCTGCCCCCGAGCAGAGGGCAGGTGAGAGCAGGGTGGCTCCCAACCTCACGCTGTATCTGGGGACCCAGATGAGCAGCCCTCTTCTGCCAAGTTAGTGCCAGGAACGTTGTGAGGGGGTTACTCTGACATTCTTCCTTTTCTCGCAGGAAGTGCCAGTACATTCCAGAAAGCCTCCAGACATTGAGTTGTGGCCTGTCCTGCAGAGACCTCAGGGCCTGCTGAGTGGGGCCCCACGAGGCTCCCAGGATTTAGCCTATGTGAAGCCCTGGGCCCCTCAGGGTTGCCAAGGGCTGCATGCACCTGGCCACAGTCTCCAAGGCCTGGGGAGATACAGGTCTACAGGTCCCAGGGAGGAATGTCACTCACCTCCAGGGCCTGCTGCAGCCCTAGATGAGTGAACTTTCCCTCAGCAGTGTCTCTGCCCATCACGCCAGGGCTGTCTAAAGTGGGTGCCGCCCCAGGCCCCCTCCAGCGGTGTCTGTGGAGGTAAAGCAGGGTGGAGATGGGGTGTGGCTGGGGTCCCTGGTGCACAGTCCCCAGGGACACAACCTGGCACACAGTTGGAGTAGTGCCCCAGAGTCACCTAAGGGGTGGGGGATAGATTCTAAGCTGCTCCTCCACGTTGGGGAGATGGGAGGTTAGAGATCCAACAGGGACCTGCTGTGCCCTCTTCCGAAAGAAAAGATTTATTTCCCTTTCCCTTTCTCAAAGAGCCACTCAAACCTGGGAATCCGTCTGCAAGGACCTGGAAGTCTCGGTCAGTTTTTAAAACTTTCAGAAATGACACGTGAAGCAAAAAGATCTCCTAATGTTTTTATTGTTCCTTAGATAACTGGATAGTACAAAGTTTTCCTTTGTTTTTTACTTAAAAAATGTACTTCCCGCACACTGTTGCCCGTATGACTTTACCGTCCCATCGGAAACCAGAGTTTCCCTAGGTGAGCCCTTCCTATCTGCGGTTACATGATTGAGCTAATTTAACAAGAAGAGAGAGTAATTCCTTTGATTATTATCAACATGAACTTGACTATGTCTCTATAAGGGTGAACACTGATTTTTTTTTTTCTTTTTAGAAACAAAAACCATCCACTTATTAATCCAAACTACGGCATTGCATCTACAACAATCATTGCATAAACTGAACATACAAAGTTACCACCTCAAGGGAATAACAGAAGAACGCTGCACAATATATCTACGGGGTACGCGAGTTCAAACAACGTGGGCACAGCAACTTCACTCTACACACTCTGACCATCGCTTCAGTATGTACTAGACACGGGTCCAGGAGCTACGTGGAGTCTCAGCACAGTTAATCTAAGAGACAGCAACACAGTCAAGAAACGGCACTGCGATGGGATGCGAGTTACACTAGCCTACGGCCGGGTGCGGCCCGGGGCTCCCCAAGAGCCCAGATGCCACATCCCTCGGAGCTGACCACGATCTAAGGAAATGTTCATGCCATCCTAACAGTGGGTTGTTCCCCGGTGAGAGTTGGCCAACAGTCATTGCCTTGCCTCTTTAGTATGTTGTGTGACCAGAGAGGGACGAGGCGGGGAGGAAAACTGGGGCGCCGTGGGCTGCAGTTCCAGCTGCAAATACGGGAGTTTCTTCCGATGTCTGTGGCCCGCCGGCTGGAAAGGGACAAACACGGAGGTAATGCCATCCCTCGACGTCAGAATCCGCACTGCTGATGATTTTTCAAAATTGGTATTGTTAGTATCATTGGTATCTTTTTGGCAGCGGTTTCACAGGAGTTTCCTCTGGTGAGGACGTGGGCCCTTGGCTTCCAGGAGGAGGGAGCTACAACTCGTCGGAGCGGATGACGTGGAAGAGGGTCACGTTGTAGAGGATCTGGTGGCCATTGTTCCAGGCGTACAGGGCCCGGTCCTTGGGGTTGTAGTCCAGCATGGAGATGTGGGAGTATTTGTTCTGGAAGGGGATGTCGATGTACTCGTAGGTCGAGGCGTTGGTCTGGTAGGCATAGTGGACCTTGGTGCCCCCCGAGTAGCCGTTGGTGACGTACAGCGTGCCGCAGATGATGAAGGCCTCCCCGGCGCTGCGCTTGGGGTAGCTCGTGTTCCAGGTCTGCAGGGTCTGCAGGGACACGGGGTCCAGCCTGCTGACCACGATGTTGCCGGCGTTCTGGTTGGTGGCGTACACAGCCCACAGCCCGCTCTCGTCCACCATGAGGTCGATGTCCGAGTGGCCGCCCCAGGCATAGTGGTACATGTTGTTGTAACCGGCATAGTCCAGGCTGCGGGTCTTGAGGATGGTCTCTGTCTTCAGGTCGAACCTGATGATGATGTGGCTCTGGAACTTGTTGAAGTAGATGGACCCGTTGTAGACCACCTGCCCCGTGCCCGACCAGGGGTGAGGGAGACGGTGGGAGGTGAAATTGTCCGTGTTCATGAAGTCAACCATGGACTTGTACTCGCGTACGAAGCGGTTGTTGTGATAGCCGTCCATGTACCACACCTGTGGAGAGAGCAGACCCAGCGGTCAGCAGTTTCAAAGACCCAGCCAGCACTTCCAAAGACCCAGCGAGCACTTCCAAAGACCCAGCGAGTACTTCCAAAGACCCAGCGAGCACTTCCAAAGACACAGCCAGCACTTCCAAAGACCTAGCGAGTACTCCAAAGACCCAGCGAGCACTTCCAAAGACCCGGCGAGTACTCCAAAGACCCAGTGAGCACTTCCAAAGACCTAGCGAGTACTCCAAAGACCCAGCGAGCACTTCCAAAGACCTGGCGAGTACTTCCAAAGAACCAGTGAGTACTCCAAAGAACCAGCGAGTACTCCAAAGACCCAGCGAGGACTTCCAAAGACCCGGTGAGGACTTCCAAAGAACCGGCGAGTACTCCAAAGACCCAGTGAGGACTTCCAAAGACCCGGCGAGGACTTCCAAAGACCCGGCGAGGACTTCCAAAGACCCGGCGAGTACTCCAAAGACCCGGCGAGTACTTCCAAAGACCCGGCGAGTACTCCGAAGACCCGGCAAGCACTTCCCAAGACCCGGCAAGCACTCCAAAGACCCAGCGAGCACTCCAAAGACCCAGCGAGTACTCCCAAGACCCAGCGAGTACTCCCAAGACCCAGTGAGTACTCCAAAGACCCAGGGAGCACTCCAAAGACCCAGCGAGTACTCCAAAGACCCAGGGAGCACTCCAAAGACCCAGCGAGTACTCCAAAGACCCAGCGAGCACTCCAAAGACCCATCGAGGACTTCCAAAGACCCAGCGAGTACTCCAAAGACCCAGCGAGCACTTCCAAAGACCCAGGGAGCACTCCAAAGACCCAGCGAGTACTCCAAAGACCCAGTGAGTACTCCAAAGACCCAGCGAGGACTTCCAAAGACCCAGCGAGGACTTCCAAAGACCCAGGGAGCACTCCAAAGACCCAGCGAGTACTCCAAAGACCCAGCGAGTACTCCAAAGACCCAGCGAGCACTTCCAAAGACCCAGGGAGCACTCCAAAGACCCAGCGAGCACTTCCAAAGACCCAGCGAGTACTCCAAAGACCCAGCGAGTACTCCAAAGACCCAGCGAGCACTTCCAAAGACTCAGCGAGGACTTCCAAAGACCCAGGGAGCACTCCAAAGACCCAGCGAGTACTCCAAAGACCCAGGGAGCACTCCAAAGACCCAGCGAGTACTCCAAAGACCCAGCGAGTACTCCAAAGACCCAGCGAGCACTTCCAAAGACCCAGCGAGCACTTCCAAAGACCCAGGGAGCACCCCAAAGACCCAGCGAGGACTTCCAAAGACCCAGGGAGCACTCCAAAGACCCAGCAAGCACCTCCAAAGACCCAGCGAGTACTCCAAAGACCCAGTGAGTACTCCAAAGACCCAGCAAGCACTTCCAAAGACTCAGCGAGGACTTCCAAAGACCCAGGGAGCACTCCAAAGACCCGGCGAGTACTCCAAAGACCCAGCGAGTACTCCAAAGACCCCGTGCACACTTCCAAAGACCCAGTGAGCACTCCAAAGACCCCGTGCACACTTCCAAAGACCCGGCAAGTACTTCCAAAGACCCAGCGAGTACTCCAAAGACCCAGCGAGGACTTCCAAAGACCCGGCGAGTACTTCCAAAGACCCGGCGAGTACTCCAAAGACCCGGTGAGCACTTCCTAAAGACCCAGCAAGTACTCCAAAGACCCAGCGAGCACTCCAAAGACCCAGCGAGCACTCCAAAGACCCGGCAAGTATTCCAAAGACCCAGCGAGTACTCCAAAGACCCAGCGAGTACTCCAAAGACCCAGCGAGCATTCCAGAGACCCAGCGAGCATTCCAGAGACCCAGCAAGTACTCCAGAGACCCAGCGAGCACTTCCAAAACCCAGCGAGTACTCCAAAGACCTAGCTAGTACTTCCAAAGACCCAGCGAGTACTCCAAAGACCCAGCTAGTACTTCCAAAGACCCAGCGAGTACTCCGAAGACCCAGCAAGCACTTCCCAAGACCCAGCGAGCACTCCAAAGACCCAGCAAGTACTCCAAAGACCCAGGGAGCACTCCAAAGACCCAGCGAGTACTCCAAAGACCCAGGGAGCACTCCAAAGACCCAGGGAGCACTCCAAAGACCCAGCGAGTACTCCAAAGACCCAGGGAGCACTCCAAAGACCCAGCGAGTACTCCAAAGACCCAGTGAGTACTCCAAAGACCCAGCGAGTACTCCAAAGACCCAGGGAGTACTCCAAAGACCCAGGGAGCACTCCAAAGACCCAGCGAGTACTCCAAAGACCCAGTGAGTACTCCAAAGACCCAGCAAGCACTTCCAAAGACCCAGCGAGGACTTCCAAAGACCCAGGGAGCACTCCAAAGACCCAGCGAGTACTCCCAAGACCTAGGGAGCACTCCAAAGACCCAGCGAGTACTCCAAAGACCCAGCGAGCACTTCCAAAGACCCAGCGAGCACTTCCGAAGACCCAGCGAGCACTTCTGAAGACCCAGCGAGTACTCCAAAGACCTAGTGAGTACTCCAAAGACCCAGTGAGTACTCCAAAGACCCAACGAGCCCTCTAAAGACCCAGTGAGTACTTCCAAAGTGGGGCGGAGCAGGCTCCTTGGGCGGGAAGCTGTTCCCCAACTTGGAATTTCCTGGTCCTCGGGAGAAGGAGCTGAAAGAGCCAGGAAACAGTAGTCACAACCAAAGGGTGCCGTGGCCTCCCTCCAAACCCAGAGAGCCAGGAAAGAGTAGTCACAACCAAAGGGTGCCACATCCTACCTCCAAACCCAGCACACTCCTCAAAAGGAGACATGGCTATTGTGCTATCAGAGAAAGGACGGCACAGTTTGAAGAAAAGTTCTAGCAGGAAGGTGGGATGGGAACGCACAGGCCCAGTTTGAAGAAAGAATCTAGCGGGAAGGTAGGGTGGGAGCACACAGGCGTATACGTGCAGCCATTCGCCCCTAATCCTGCCCTCTGCTTGCTTGGGATGACACCAGGTTGTGGGACAGCAGCTGCACCTATCTGTTCACTGCCATACCCCCAGCCAGGGCCTGGCCCATAGTGGGGGTCATACACACGTGTGCAAGAAAGGAGCTCCTTCAATGCAGAACCCAGAGCTGAAGGGGGCCTTCGAAGGGGCATAGCCACCTGGCCTAGCTGAGGTCAAATGCTCACAGCCCCGGGCAGCTCTTGTCTGCAGTGAGGACCGGCTCTCAAGGTCATCAGGAAGGGCCAGCTCCCATATCCCAATGAGACACCATGCTTGAGGCCTCTCCTCCCACCAGGTCATCACTGCAGCACGGATTGAGTCATCCCGTCTGCAGGGCAGAACGTCATTAATTTGGCATTTGGGATGCTGTGAGTGTAATCACTCATTGTCACCCCTAATCCAGGGAAAGTGCCTCTCTGAGAAGAATATGGGCTTTGAAGAAGGCTCTGGTTGTCAAAATCAACCAAGATAGCAAACCTAGTAATGGCCCAAGTCTGGGGTCACAGAGGAGGAGATTTCTGACGATCGCTTAAATGCAAGTTGACTTGAGAATTGTCTGGACTTTGTGCAAAATGCTTTAGTCATTTTCAACCAATGTGGGAGCAAATTAGAAAGCAACGCAGTCAGGCAGAGGGAGTCTGGCAGGCTGGTGCCGCTCTGCCTGCATCTGTCTGGCAATGAGACAGCTGCTTTATCCATAGAGGGCTCTGGAGCTGCAGGAGACTAAGGATGAGGGAGCTTTCAGACTTGGCATCACACATGCGCTAAAAATTAAAAAAAAATTATAACCTTCTTCTCAAGACATCCATTCAGATACTTACAGGCAGATGCGCTTTTTGTTTTTAATGAGATTTTTTTTTTTTTCAGCTAGGCCTCATTTGAGGCTATTATCCTTAGCCCTCCCACAGACCAAACCTCAATGATGTGGGTCACAGATTAGAACCGGGAGGGGTACTGGAGGGAACGGGGCCGTGCACTGAAACCTCCTTAATGACACTGCCCAAATTCTGCCCTCTTGCCCCCTTTTTGCTCGGCTATCTCCTCAGACACGGAGCTCACTGCTTCTGAAACGCACATCTAATACCATTCCTCCCCCAGCCCTCTCCTGACCTGCCTGGAGGAGAACCACCCCTGCCATCACGGCACACAGAACACCTTTGACTGTGTTCACACATCGCCTCCACAAACGAGCCCTAGATCGCAGGGATGCAGGGTGACTCACCCCTGTACCCCGGGTCCAGAGCCTCCTTCCCATGGGCAGAACGGGGAGACAACAGCATTAAGTTGCTAAGGATTTTGAAATCACCTTCTCTTTCAGGACACCGGCAAATCGGACACAGGACACAGCACTCTGAAGATGTAATTGGGTGCGGGAAGGAGAACCGGCACACGGTGCTCGGGCCCTGGGTGGGGTTCAGGGGAGGCTGCTCCGAGCGTTTGCCAGTTTCTGTGGGGTAAAAACTCCTCCGAGGCTGAGATCCAGTTACCAATGAGAAGGCTCCCATGCAAAGGGAGACACACGGACCCCCAAAGGCCTTGGGATAAGGAGACCCGTGCTTCACAGTAGGCCCTCTCCTCCGAGTTCCTTCCCTCGACCTTCTCATCTGAAAGGCCTTTTTCTTCCCCTTTCTCCAAGTCCCAAGGCTCAGATCAAATCCCATCAATGCCTGGGAGCTTCCTCTCTGGGGAGGCGGCCCCAACTACGGTGCCGACTTTTAGGGAGATTGAGCACTTACGCCTCCGGGCAGGACCTATCATTCTCTCCAAAAAGACCCAAGGGCACCCAGCAAAAGGCCAACAGCGGAACCAGGCTGTCTGGACACCTGGTCACTTGTGTGCCCTCACTCAGGGCGCTCACTGCGCCGGACGCTGGCGTCATCTCTTGCCTTCAATGATCACATGAGACCGTGCACCCATGGCGCCGTGATCGCCCCATTTTTAGACTAGAAAGTGGAGGCCAGGGAGGTTTGGTGACTTTCCAGTGGTCAGGGCCTGGAGGGGACTCCAAACCCTGAGCTTGAAACCACCAGTCTGGCCAGGGGTGATCTGCCCTGGGGGCACTGGCCATGCCCAGAAACAGTTTGGATTGTCTTGACTGGGAAGGGGGGAACGTGTTGCTGGCATCTAGCGGCAGAGGCCAGGGGTGCTGCCCCCCGCAACGAGGCATGATCCAGTCCCAGATGTCAGTGGGTGAGGCTAAAAAGCCCCAGCCGTGACGCGCTGCTGTCCACGCCATGAACCTGCCAGGTAAACGACCCATTTCCCTCTGTCCACTTATCCTTTCTGCCCCCAGGGGAACCTGGAGGGCAAACCCTCTGTCCCCACATCACCCACCAGGCCTGACCTCAGGCAAGCAATCCGTCCCTGTGCTGGGGAAGTGGGGCCTGGCCAGGTGAGGGTTCGGCCGGCCTCCTCCCGCCTCCTATGGATGCAACCTGGATGTGGACGTGGGTTTGAAGGCTCGGCCTGAAGCTGCAGACCTGAGTGGTGAATGCGTAGGGAGGTGAAGATGGCACCCCTGGCTGAAGATTTCAGTGGCTCCCACAACACAGGATATTTCTTTTCTAGCAGGGCTGAATTACAAAGAAGTACATTCACCCTTGACCTTTCGTGGCTCTGGCGGTCTTGAGGAAAGGTTCTGTGTGTGTCCAGCTCCAGCAGGAAAATTGTCCCAAATAGGGGGGACACACGTGCAGGGAGAAGCTTGCTGTTCCTACCTGGCCTCGTCCTTCCTGCCATAGAGCGGGGGTGGGTGAGGGGCTTGGATGACATCAGCCCTGGGGACGATACTGTGCTATGTGCAAAGAGGGCTGTTCCCCATGCACACGGGAATAATCCGTGTCCGGGGCCTGCTTCCCGCCGCCTCATTTATCAGTGGTGCTGGCAGCTCTCTCCTGGCCCCTGCAGCTCTGGTGTGGCCTGTGTGAAACTTCTAGAATGCCAGTCCAGCCTGTCCCTTACCCAATCCCCTATATTGGAGTCTGATCCCAGACTCCAAACTCTGCTGCCCAGCCAGCCCCTTCCTTCCTCCCCAGGTTGCCCGGTCACGTCCTTGAGTCCCAGAGCTTCCATCTCTTGCCTCTGTACCTGCACGAGCTGCCCTTCCACCCCGTCCCCATCCCTGCCCCAGCCCACACTCACCCCCTCGGGAGGTACTTCCTCAACCCCTGTACCCCTAGGCAGGCAGGTGTCCACTCTTGTAGCGGACTGAATAGTGGCCCCCAGAAGATAGGTCCACATCCTGGGACCTGCAGATGGGACTTTATTTAGGAAAAAGGTCTTTGCAGATAGGATTAAGAATCTCGTCTGGGCATGGGGGCTCACACGTGTAATCCCAGCATTTTGGGAGGCCGAGGCGGGCGGATCACAAGGTTAGGAGTTCAAGACCCGGCCAATACAGTGAAACCTTTTCTGTACTAAAAATACAAAAATTAGCCAGACATGGTGGCATGTGCCTGTAATCCCAGCTACTCGGGAGGCTAAGGCAGGAGAATCGCTTGATCCTGGGATCCCGGGATGTGGAGGTTGCAGTGAGCCGAGATCGCACCACTGCACTCCAGCCTGGGCAACAGAGCTAGACTCTCTCAAAAAAAAAAAAAAAAAAAAAAGTATCTCAAGATGAGCTCAACCTGGATGAAGGTGGGCCCTAAATCCAGTGACAAGTGTCCTTATAAGAGACAGAAGAGGGGACACAGACACAGGGAGGAGGCCACGTGAAGACGGAGGCAGAGACTGGAGTGATGCAGCCATAGCCAAGAACACTTGGAGTCACCAGAAGAGGTAGGAGCGTCCTCCCCTGTCGTCTTTAGAGCACAGCCCTGTAGGCGCCCTGGTCTGGGGCTTCCAGCCTCCGGCACTGGGTGGCAGTGAACCCCAGTGGTGCCCCCAGGCTGTGGGAGCTCCTGCAGCAGCCACAGGACACCTCTTGGGCTTCTACACCCGTGTGCTGGGGCATCGGGCATGTGTCCCCCACCTGACTGTGAGCCTGGAGGGGAGGTCTCGCCGCCTCACTGTGACCCAGCACCCCCACCCAGCTCAGGGCACAATGTGGGTCCGCCAGAGCTTTCTGACCTCCCAGGCACTGCTTTGTGGATCCCACAGAGTGAGGGGTGTGCACGTGGCGGGACTCCTGTTAATGCAGCACCAAGAATCGCCTCCACCACCAGCCACCGCCAGTCTCCAGCGAGACCCGGGGAGTTTCCACCCCTCTCTGTGCCTCAGTTCCCTGTGCTGTAAAACAGGTCCTGTGAGGACCTGCCACCTGCAGTGGTTCAGTAAATGCCAGCGATCATCATTTCTGGGTCCTTAGCCTAGGACTCGAGTGTCCTTGGTGGTTCTGGGTAGGCTAGACACGGCCCTCAGAGCCTGCTGGAGCTCACCAGGCCCAGGCACCACCCAAAGGAAGAAGGTTGGAGGACCGCCTGTGGGGACGTGGCGGTAGGGCCAGCCCATCTGAAAACCGAAACCACAGGAGGCCTGGCCTCTGGACTAGCCCAGGATGCAGCAAGACAGGCCGTGACACCCATCCCTCCACAGAATCACAGAGGCTTAGGGACCCCATCCCCAAATCCCCAATTCAGAGAGGCCCAGAGAGAAGGAAGGCCTCTCTCAGGGTCACACGGCCAGCTGTGCCGGCTGCCACCTGCTCTGTGCATTAGGAAGCGTGTACGCTGGTCTGGATCTTGCACACAGCACATCCAAAGCCTGCCCTGACCTCCACACGGCTTGCTTCCACCTATGTTCCCAAGGCTGCCCTCCCCCACCCCACAAAGCGGCTTCCATCTATGAAGGAGACAGCGGCTCACCGAACCTGCTCATCCCTGGACTCCCCCAGCAATGTCCTTTTCCCTCCGGCACGGCCTCTGCAGGTGGGCCTCTCCTCATCCCTCTTCCTTCTCCCCCTCAGGGGCCTTGTCCCAATCTCATCTGGCAGCTCCACGTGGTGGCCCCTGTCTGTGCCCTGCAGAAGCCAAGCCCTCCTGCCGCCGTCCTCCCAGGAACAGCACGGCGTCCACACGAGCCCTTGCTGCTGAGGTCTCCCGGTGTCAAGGCATCCACAGTGGCCCAGGAGACACCTGTCCAAGAGCGGCCCTGCACAGACTGGGTGGACGGGTCACCCTCTGGCTGGGAGAGAAATGCCTGAAAGCAGGTGTGCAGGGCTGGCTGGCCGTCCTGCCCCGGGTCTTGGCTACACAGAGCCCCAAGGCTGGGCCCCAAGCTCAACCCAGGGGCACCATTCATCTCCTATTTTCCAGGTGCTGGAGACACAAGCCCTGTCCTCCCAAAGCTTCTGACCTCATGAGGGGCCATGGCTGCATGTAGAAGTCCTCCTGCTGGAAGAATCTTGGGGTTTCCCAGGCATAGGAAGGGGAGACCGGAGAGAATATTCTGGGAGCAGAAAGCCAGTGCAGCCTGGAGGGAACAGGGACCTTAGACAGCATAGACCAGAGACTCTTCTGCAGGTGCCTCTCCCAACTGAGAGCCCCACAGGGCGGGTGGCCCCCGGTGCTGTCTGTCCATGGAGCCCTCTTGGTGAATCAGCAGACGGCGCGTGTCCCTCCCTGACCTAATTGCTCTTCGTTTATAGCTGGATGGGCTGCTGTGTGCTATGGGCACATCTGGTGTATTAGAGCCACTGGTGCTGCCGCCACCGCGTGAGCCCCTGTGCAGGTCTGCCCTTTCTGATCATGACGCCGAGGAACAGAAGGTTAAGAATGTCCTGGCCAGGCACGGTGGCTCACACCTGTAATCCCAGCACTTTGGGAGGCCGAGGTAGATGGATCACGAGGTCAGGAGATGGAGATCATCCTGGCCAACATGGTGAAACCCTGTCTCTACTAAAACACACACACACACACACACACACACACAAATTAGCCAGAAGTGGTGGTGCACACCTGTAATCCCAGCTACTCGAGAGGCTGAGGCAGGGGAATTGCTTGAACTCGGGAGGCGGAGGTTGCAGTGAGCTGAGATTGCACCATTGCACTCCAGTCTGATGACAGAGCAAGACTCCATCTCAAAAAAAAAAAAAAAAAAAAAAAAAAAGAACGTCCCAAAGGTCACAGAGAGATGCAGACTCCAGTGTGGAGCCGCCCTGAACCTCTGTGCCCAGCTGTGAACCCCGCTATCCACAGGGACCCCACACAGGAGCTCACTGGTGACATCTGATGTCCCCAACGGCTCTGCAACACACCTGCCCTCAGCACAGGTAGGAAACGTCAGATTCCCAGCCCCAAGATGTAGGAAGAGCAGGGGATCAGGGCAGGACTCAGGCCTCCTGAGGGTCGTGGGGGTCTCTGCACACTGATCATCCTTCTCTAGTTCAACGGACCACATGCTACAGTCCCCGAGAGCCTGTGGCCAGACGCTGAGCAAGGCCACTGCGGGAGCACAGCCTCCCTCTAATTCCACCACACAGGCTGAAAGGCCCCAAGTTCCCGCCCAAATCCCCTCCCCAAACCCTGACGGTTTCTTTGCGGGGTGGGGGGGGAAGATAAAATAAAGCAAGGGGTCGGTACCTCCTTCTCCAACACACAATGCATTTGTAAATACCGTGCTTTCAGGGGACCAGGCTTCCCCGAAACCAAGGCCCAGCACAGCTTCCCGTATAAGAAAAACTGGCTGTCTGAACCTCTGGACCGCATTTCGGCTGCGTGTGGTGCAGTTTACTGAGAACGTGGGATTCTCCTAATTGTGCCAATTACTTTCATCAGCTTCCCAGCGAAGAGGGCCTCTCGGTTCAGGGTAGAGCTGCACGATGGGCACGGACCTGGCACCGCCGTCCCAAACGCCTCTGATGCAACCCCAGGGAGGTGGGAAGAGGGTGCTATCTAGAGGGTTTTGGCGTAGGGACTTAGGCCCGCGCGGCACTTCCCTTTGGTGTGGCGAGCCTCTGTCACATGTCCTCCCGACAGAATTGCTAACGTCAAGGAGCCTGGGCTGCTGGAAAAGACGCTCTCAAGGGGGCCGTCGCTGAATGGGTGGTGGGAAAGAGGTGAGGATTCTGGCAGTTTCTGCCGGAGGCTCCACTGGGGGAGTGAAGGCTGAAGGGGAACAATGATTCTCGGTTCTGGGAATGTCCATTCTCACACTGAGAAGTGGTTTGAAGGGACGCTGATGTTTATGGCACCACTGGCGGTGGGCTGACCACTGTCTGCACCCACACGGTTTTATGCATTTTGGATATTTCCACCTTCTGGAAAAAAAGATCCCATAGGATCCTTATAAAATATCTAGATGGCCTTGACGCCATTTAGATGATGGGAAAGGACTTTGAAACACTAAGCTAAGCTTGCTACTGTTTGTAAAATGACAGTGTTTTCCTAACGATATCACCCCTTTGAACGTGAATTTCCTGGGGTGTTGGGAGTAGCACTGGCCCTCTTTTTGGTGTCTGGTGTCTGCTAATGATGTGAGCTGACCTGAGACTCTTATAGGTAGCGGGTCAGAAAGGATGAGGCAGATGTCAGGCTCTGGAAGGCAGCCCGTGGTCAGAGCAGGCCAGGAGCCTCGGAGCTGGGGAAGGGGGTCCCAGAACTCATGTGGTCTCCCTGTGGGCGGGAACACAGCCTGGCAGGGCATTCATGCATCAGGTTGAGAGCTGGTCACCCTCCACACAGCCCTTCCCTCCTCCAACACTGAGGCAATGGGACAGGCGGGAAGGAAAGGGGGCGCTGTGGGGCCCGGTGCCCTGGGAAGTGCAGGGGTGGCTCCCTGCTGAGAAGCACTGGGGGGTTCTCAGTGCTCAGCACAGGCTGGGCACACAGACGGCGCTTAATAAATGAACCGAGAAGGCCTGATGCAAAGGTGTCCCAAGCTAACTTTGTTCTGACAGTTTAGCAAGACCCTGCAAGCTGGCTCAGGACCATCCCTCCCGTGGTCACATGAACGCGGAGATTCTGCAGGTTCCCCTGAGCCGGGCTCTCTACTAGGCAGTCCCATTGCACTTCTCCCCTCTGCCCTTGGCCACACCCGTCTTACAATGCCCTCCATGGGAGCCTGCGCTGAAGCCAACATCGATTTTGTTTCCTTTCTTTTGGAGCGAGTTATTGGTCTCCTGTGTGTGTGATCAAAACTGAATGGGAGATTGGAAAAGATCAAAACAAACAAACCACGGCTGGCCTAGATCAATGGCAGGACCTGGGGACATGTCACTTAGCACACCGGGAGTTGGAGGCTGCACTGAGCATATGGCTTGGAGTGACTGTGGTTGACCGTGCTCTGAGCAGGCCCCCAGTGGCTCCTCTGCCAGCCCCAGCACCCATCTCCCCCACTCCCCTGCCAGGGATCCCTCCTCCTGGGGTTTCTCCCCACACTCTACTTGCCACCAGAGCCTCTTTTCCTGGAGGGCGATCCAGTCATCAAGCAGAAAATAGATGCCTAATGATCAAAAGCATCCATCAGCACCACGACAGCTTTGCAAACCCACACCCTGGCTACGCTGTGCAAAGCAAACAGCCGGGGCTTCCAGGAGCCCCAGATCCTAGGCACCTAGAAAAACGATAACCTGACTAGCGCTCCCTACGACAAAGGAAGGGGATACAAAAACAGGAGTCAAGAGGCGTACACGTGAGGCGTTAGATACAGACAGAGCAGTGCAGTCCCGGGGGGTGTTAGATATAGACAGAGCAGTCTGGTCCTGGGGGGCGTTAGGTCCAGACAAAGCAGTGCAGTCCTGGGGGGCATTAGGTCCAGACAGAGCAGTCCGGTCCTGGGGGGACTTAGGTCCAGACAGAGCAGTCCGGTCCTGGGGTGCGTTAGGTCCAGACAGAGCAGTTTGGTCCTGGGGGGCGTTAGGTCCAGACAGAGCAGTGCGGTCCTGGGGGACGTTAGGTCCAGACAGAGCAGTGCGGTCCTGGGGGACGTTAGGTCCAGACAGAGCAGTTTGGTCCTGGGGGGCGTTAGGTCCAGACAGAGCAGTCCGGTCCTGGGGGGACTTAGGTCCAGACAGAGCAGTCCGGTCCTGGGGTGCGTTAGGTCCAGACAGAGCAGTTTGGTCCTGGGGGGCGTTAGGTCCAGACAGAGCAGTGCGGTCCTGGGGGACGTTAGGTCCAGACAGAGCAGTTTGGTCCTGGGGGGCGTTAGGTCCAGACAGAGCAGTGCGGTCCTGGGGGGCGTTAGGTCCAGACAGAGCAGTGCGGTCCTGGGGTTGCCCTCTGCAGCAGCGAGGTGACTGCTTCCTGCTCACAGATCTCAGCGCCACCAGCGTGGGTTTGTGCGGTGGTTTTCCTGCTCTGCATAGTGGGATGGGCCAGATTGCAGGGAGGTGGGAAGGGCACTTATAAGGGGAGGGTGGTGTAAAGGGACTCAGCTTGGAGTGTCAGTGCATGCTACAGACAGGCGCTCCACACTCCCGAGACCCTTCTGCCTCTGGGGGTGAGAACGTGGTCTTGTCATCCACACTGAGATGCCGATGACCCTGATGCTGGAAGGTCCTAGGGAGGACAAACCAGGAAGGGTACACAGACGGCTGCATTAAGGCCCTGTCCTTCCCCCTGCTATTAAGGGAGCTAATACATGAAGAGAAGTGCTTTGGACAGAACCTGCATACAGGACCCACTTGCTTTTTTTTTTTTTTTTTTTTTTTTTTTGAGACAGAACCTTGCTCTGTCACCCAGGCTGGAGTGCAGTGGCGCGATCTCGGCTCACTGCAACCTCTGCCTCCCGGGTTCAAGCGATTCTCGTGCCTCAGCCTCCCGAGTAGCTGGGATTACAGGTGCATGCCACCACACCTGGCTAATTTTTGCATTTTTAGAGAGATGGGGTTTCACCATGTTGACCAGGAAGGTCTCAAACTCCTGACTTCAGGTGATCCACCTGCCTTGGCCTCCCAAAGTGCTGGGATTATGGGTGTGGCCCGTCCCCGCTTTCTAAGTGCCGGCCAGCATCACCTTGTTTTCATTTCCGTATTATGATCATTATCACCAACATCTGTGGCAAGAGCACGTTCCTGATTCTGAACCTAAGTGGGGTTTTCCAGCGGGGATGTGGACTAAAAGCGTGGTCAGAGTCTTCACAGCTAATTAAATTGTTAGAAAACTTCCAAGCATCAGCTGTCACGATTTAGAAAATAGGACAGAAAAACCTTCTCCCTGACAAACACCGAACACCAATTGTCTCCCAGCTCTGCAGTCTGGCCAGCCCCTCCAGATGGGGACAGGGGCTGTGGGAGGAACAATACAGTTGGCTCCCGGAACTGAAGCCGGGACAAACCGGTTAGGAAAATCCCTGCCAGAGGTCATAAACATGTCAGAAGGGTAACTGAAATAGCTCGGATGGCGGGAGATGGCGGGAACCAATCAAGAACAGCCAACTCGCACCGTTCAAATATCAACCAATCCCAAGCCTGCGTCGTTCAAAAAGACCGCTTTGACTCTGTGCTTGTTTACTGCTGACTATAAAAGACAGTTCCTGACCGTCCTCTGGGCTCTCGCCCGACACTCGGCCAGGGGTCCAGGTTCGAACCTGCAATAAAGATCCTTGCCGCTTGGCTTTGACTGTAGTCTCTGGTGGTCTTCTTTGGGGAATAAACGGACTGGGTACAACAGGGCCACTCCCATGGGAGGCCGGGGGATCAAGACACATGCAACAGGCTCTAGCAAGCCTGCCTGTCCCTCTCCTCTCCCCAGCCATCTTCCTGGAAGGAGGGAGTATGCCGGAGGCAGTGCCGCCCGTGTTTTAAATAGAAGAGATTTCGTGGAAATGGTGGCAATGGTGAAGGAGGGAGGCAAAGAGATCAGGAATCGGAGGGGAGAGAGCTGGGTCCATCCCTTCCATCAAACCCGCTCCAGATAAAGCTTAGAGGCTATCTCACATTTCAAAGGGCCTTTCTCAGTCGGCCCAGGGCAGAGCTGGGTTGTTTGTTTTTAAATGTTTATTTTCTAAGTGTCCTGCAAACCCCTGAAGGAAAGGGGGGCTGGGTGAGCAACACCCACTCTGGCAGCAAGAGCTCAGTTTGCAAATCAAGGGACAGCTTCCCTCCCCCAGCGGGAGCCTTCAGAGGGAACTCGCTTTGGAGGGAGGCTACAAGCCCATGCTGCCCGTGTCCAGGGGTCTGGGCCCCAGGGGCCGAGCGGGGCCGGGCCTCACCATCGGTCGGGCAGCCGCCCTCACCTCCCCATTTTTCAAAGGGGCTGTAGCGTAAAACCCAGCTCCCCAGATAAAGGGAAATATGGTGCCTGTTTCCTCTCCTGAGGTTTCACCCAGTGGGGAAAAGCCTGGGAAAAAAGAACATGGCCTCTTTCCTAAATCAAAAGAAACATGAGTCTCCATCAGCCATGAAAGGAATGGCAAATGAAATACAAATGAGATGTCATTAAAACAAGAAAGGCCTAATGAATTCTCTTCCTGAAGCGGAGGCAAGGACCGGAAAAGACAGGGCTGTGTTTTGGCTCCAGAGAAACGGACTTGGGGCACCAGCCCAGCCCAGCCCAGTCCAGCCCCCTGGGGCCGAGGAGGGGGCCTTGAAGGGGTCTGCAGCCGTGTAATGGGATACCATCATCCTCATGTCACTCCTCGGCCCACGATCTACAACTCTGGATTAGCACAGAGGCCTGGGTCCCTCCTGAGAATCTTCCAGGAACAAATGCCCCCAGGCACCAGGCTGCCCAGTCCACAGGCCCTGGAGGGTGGGCGTGGCTTGTACCCATGTCTGAGGCCCACCAGGTGTCTGAAACTGCTCTTGCCCAAATGACCCCCTATGGCATAAGGGGACACTCACCCGGTTATCACCTTCGGGGGCGAGAGGGTCTGTCATCCAGGATCCAAACCTCGAGCCGGAGGTCTTGACAGTCACGGGGTCACTGATGCCCGTCAACTTCCCGCAAGCTGGAAAAGAGCACGCAGGTCAGGAGAGGGAGGGCGGGGGCCCCGGCCCGCGGTGGTCACCCTGACCCCGACTGCCCAGAGCACACGTGCCATGCGGCGGCTTCTCCTTTTGCCCTCGGGGTCTGGGGTGCTGTGGAAAGATGCTCACGCCCTTGTTTTCACAGACAATTCCCCCCGTCTCGGAAAGGCCACCTCCTCCCCAAAACAGAGCAGCTGTGGCCAGGATAGCAGGGAAAAGCCGTGAGCAGACAGCCGCCCTCCTGCGCTTCACCCCTCCTCTGCCTGCTGCACCCATGGCCTGGGGATGGGGGTGCTGGAGCAGCACCTCTAGGAGAGGGGTCAGCTCTTTCCAAGACTCAATTTTCTTCTCTTGGAAATGGGAACAGCAGCAGCTCCACCCCCAGGGGCATTAGACGTCATGCCCTGACAGCCCAGCCCGTGTGGGGCACAGTTAGGCGCAGTGCGAGACACTGCGTCCAGGCAGGCCCTGTTCCACCACGGCGCAGCAACACCACCAGCGGCCCCGGAACTGACCAGGACAAAGGCCACAGCGGCCTTCGCGCAGAAGGAGCCTGCGCACTTCTCCCACGGGCCTGAGCCAGCTGCTTCTGCCTGTGGGAGGAGCCCAGGCTGGAGCGCTGGGATGTTGAGCACCAGGGTGGATGGGATCCTGGATGTGACCTCAGCAGCCCTCCGTCTCACAGAGGACCGTGGAGGTGAGGAGGGACACACCCGGGCCACCCGGTGATTCGGGTTGAGGCTGGAGCCCCCGACACCCCTGAGGGCTCAGGGCGGCTTCCACACCCGCTGCACAGGAACACAACTCCTCCTGCCCGGAGGCCGGCGTGTCTGCACAGCCACGCAGCTCTTCCACAACGCACGAGCCTCAGCCGCCCTCTGAATGGCCCAAATGCTCCTGATTCTAGCAGGGACCCTGGATGGGAAGTGGGTGGTTTCCCTGCAGAGGGTAGAGGAAGGGCCCCTCGGCCGCAAGCCCCCGCACCCTGCCCTGACCCTCCCGGCCAAGCCCGCCTGTGACCTCCTAGGTCTGCGTGGCACCCTCGGTGGGCTTGCTCGAGCACATGAGTCCAGAGGCCATCCATGTGCGGGGAAGACTGCGGGTGAGTGCGTCTGGACCTTGGCTCAGCCAGGATAATCCCATAGGCAAGCAGGGTGGGGCAGGCTCCAGGCTGGTACCCGGGAGGGCACAGCCCGGCCACTCCCATGCTCAGCGCAGGTCTTGGGGTGCCTCCCACTCTCTCTCAACTGGACGTGGCGAGTGTGCCTGTTATTGGCATCACACAAGACCAGAAAGAGGGACGCTCCCGGCCCCGCCGGTGTGGAGGTGTCTCCAATACCGTGGGTTGGCGGGAGAGCGCGCATCCAGGCAACAGGGGCTTTCAGAGGGACAAGGAGCCCACCGCCCGCAGAAAAAGACTGGGTTTGTCCCCAGATTCCCATCGAGTCGGGCTGCACTGCTCCGAGGCCCTGGCAACCTGGCTCCCGGCCTGCCGCCTCTGCCCCGATTGGAAGAAGAAATGTCACAGCCCTTCTTTCCCCTCCTCCTCCGTGCTTATTCCCCTGTTCCCACTTTCAGGAGGCATTATGTGCTTTCCCAAGTAAATACTGTCCCCTCATGGCTGGAGGCTTTCCGGCAGTGGGGCCGGGTGAGAGGCTGCCGGGGTCTGCTCGGCCGTAGTCCACGTGGGCTCCGGGCCAGGGCCGTGCCTCCCATCTGTGGGAGGAGAAGCAGCAGAAGAAAGGGAAGGAGAGGAGATGGCCACAGCTGACCGGCGTCTATGGGGACAAGAAGTAAGAAGCTGTGGGGGGTCTGAGAAGTGTCACTAGAGGGTCCTCTTCCAGGAGAGTCCAGCCCAGCTTTTCACCCCAGTGCAACACGTGGGCGGAGAAGAGGAGCTCAGGGGGGCTTCACTAAGGCCCTGGAGGAGCGTGAGGCAGGAGGTGGGAGGCAGGAGCCATGGCTGGGCTCACCCCTCACCCTCCGGCTGCTGAGGGGCCCTGGGCTTCGGGGGAGACAGCAGCTCCCTCTGCACTGGGTGGGTGCTGGGAGAAGCCCTTCACAGCCCCTCTCCAGTCCTCCCTGCCATCCAGAGGCCGGTGTCCCCTAAGACAGCGCTGTGGCCCTGGGAACGTCCCGTGAGGGGTCTCCACGCCGTGGTTCTGTTAGTGGTCCGGAAGGAGAAGCCTAGAGGAGCGGCGGCCCCACGCTGGGTTTTCCATCCAGCAATGCACGTGGGCTCTGGCCACTTCAGCCTCCTCAGTCAACACGCCGGGCCTTCCGTGACGCTGGCCCACACGAACGCCCGGAACCACACCCGCAGTAGGCTCGTCCCGGTCGCATGACCTCCCAGAAGGAGACCAGGTGTCTGCCCCCGGCCTCGCAGGCAGCCGGCAGAGGCCAGAGGCAGCAAGTCAGTGCCGGGATCCGCTCCGCCGCCTGGCCCGAGCCCCTCCCTGCTGGTTCACACAGCTTTGTTCCAGCTGTCCCTCCACCTGGCGTGCAGGTCCCAGCCCCGTCTTCCCACCCACCTTCACTGGCTTGCCCCAAACGGACACCTCTGCCCTAAAGACGTGCCCCTCCTTCACTCTGCCTGGCCTGCCTGTCCTCACGGGAGCCGGAGCCAGCCTCCCACCGTACATCTCCTGGGGCTGCCGAGAATGTCTGGGTCTTGCCGCCCCAGGGAAGAAACTTCCTGCACTCACCCTGTTTCCTCCAAAACGCAGCCTGGGGATTTGTATGGAATGAATGAATGAATGAATGAATGAATGAATGAATGAATGAATAGCTCATTGCTCAGAAAAGCCTCCTAAGTTGAAGGCTTCACTCTCCATCTCAGTGGAGGAGACGGTGGGGAGGGAGGGTGACCCTCTTCCCTGGAGGATGCTCTGTAACCCCCTCTTCTCCTTATCTATAGATGGGGTAATAACAACAGCGCCCCCTCAGAAGGCTGCTGTGAGAATTAGGGCAGGGACCACCAGAGAGCTTTTGGGACAGCACCTGCCACAGAGTCAGAGCTCCACAGACGTCAGGAGGCATCACTGGGGATGCAGACTGAGGACGTGCGGAGAAGGTGAGCCCAGGTCAATGTGGTCTTCACCCCTCCCACTTCATCCCGCAAACCCTGAACCTGGCAGGTCTGCTCTCCAGAAGATGGCTCTGCCCCAGGCCCACCCTGCCCGGGTCAAGGGCTCCCTCCTCCCTCCCGCATGGGCCCCACTGGCTCAGAGCTGAGCATCACCCTCTCCAACACCCTCTTTTAAATGCAAAAGTGACCCCTTGAAATGAGCCTTAAAATCCTGGCTTAGCGAGGGCGGGGAAGGGTGAGGCTGGCTCTGCACTCTGCTCTTCCAACTGCTGGCGGCATGCACAGCTCCCAGGGCCCTCGGGGCTGGAGGCCACCTGCCCTCCTTGAGTCAGGGAGTTATTTTTGGTTCTCCATCCAGACCGCTTCTGCCAAGACCTCAGGAACTGACAGGATCTAAAAAAGCCTATGGCAGAGCCTCAGCGGCATCTTGGCACATCCAGTTCAGGAAAGCGTCCCTCGCCAGTCACGAGCACTCAGGATGCACGCACAAGGAGGGAAGAGGAGGGGAGAGGCAGGAGAGGGCTGGCTGGGCTTCCTGCACTGCTGGAGGCTCAGGAAATGGCCCAAACGGGCTCTGTCTCCTAGGAAGGCCTAGGCTGGGAGGGCCGGCATGCTCAGCTGGAGGGGCAGGCCGCCCTAGGGCCCCAGATGGGCTCAGAAGGCAGGGCGCTGTGCAAGGCCGGGAGCCTGGACAAGCCGATGCCCCTGCGGATGAGACAATCTGCCTCTTGCTATTCCCAGGAGGAGACTACTTGTGAGCAGCAGCCTGGATGATCTCATAGAACAGGCCCGGGGAGATGCCCGCCGAGGACCTCAGGCCAGAGACAGAGGGGTCTCTGGGCAAGCCCGGAGACAGGCCAGGAGGGCTGAGTGCCCTGAAGCAGGCAGACGGGGTTCCTGGCCTGCCGCCTGTCCTCTGAGTCTATCCTCCTTGGTCCCAGCTTTTATCCCCTGCAATCCGGGAAGACTTAAGCTGGAAGTCTGCAGAGCTGGGAACTTGGACGAACCAATGTCCAAGATACAGATGAAAGAAGCTGAGAACCATGCAGCGTCCCCACCAGGCCTCGAGATCAGACCCAGGGCCTGGGCTGGGGTGGCCACTGAGAAAAGAGTCACGGCAGACCCTCCTCCTCGCACGGCAGGGAAGGGCGGGCCTCCAGGAGACTCTCACCGCCTGTCATCTGGAGAAATTCCTGGGAAGAGCCCCGGCCGCCCGGGGCCCCACTCAGTCAGTGCTTCTGAGCGGCTTTTTAGATTTCGGTTTATTTCCTCCCCTGTCATTCTAGTGGGTTTTCTTTCGGAATCCACTGGCAAGGGCTTAACTCTCTATCCTTGAACGCACCATGTGTGCCGGAGACAGTGGCTCACTGTCTAGCTCCACTCAGGGCCGGGGGCAGGAGGAGACAGACGCTCCCTCTGCCTGGCTGACCCTTTCTCATATCTCGGGGTCAGGGAACAAGAGGGAGGCTTCAGATTCCTCTCCCCCAGGACAGAGTGTAGAACATGGTGCCAGAGCCAAGCCCCAGGCCCTGACAACCCAAGCTGGGATGGGGGCCTGCAACTGGACTTGCATCAACCTAGATACCCAGGCAGGCCTGGCTCCCAGCGGCTGGCAGGGGACTCTGACGCTGGAGCCAGTGGGCTTTGTTAAGATGCGTTCCAGTGAAACAAAAAGACCCGATTGACCCTGAAGCCCGGGCTCTGTCTGTGCTTATGGGTGTCTGGGGGCTTCCTCCTCACCCTTTGGGGAAAAAAAAAGAAACGAAGGAAGCCTTTAGCACCAGAGTGCCAGGATGGTATATCTGGGAGGAGCCCTTCCAATCAGCTGGTCCCCTCGTTTATAGAGAGGACCACGGAGGCCCGAAGCCGACACAGCCCGGGAGCTCCATGGGTAGAGCTGTGTCGTGCACTGACCCTCTCTTCTGGCTTCGCTTAGCTTCACTGCTGGGGCGTCTGACTCTGCAGGCTCCCCCTGGAGAGAGGCCCCCAAGCCCAGCTTAGGGGACGAGGCCAGGGGTACGTGGCAGCACTGCCTCTCCCCTTGCCCTGCAACAAGACTTGCTCCAGGAGAACCGACCAACTGCCTCCCTTCCAGAGGATGCCTGAGAGGAGAGGTTCAGATTCCAGTTTCCGGCTGGGCCATTAGGAAAATTATATAATGCCATCAAAAGAGGGATCTTCAGAATTGGAAACGGAAAGCTGATGGAGCCCTGGTCCTTGTTTTCTCTGTTTCTGAATATGTTCTGGGGTCAGGAATTGTCAGCAACAGTGACTTGAAGAAGGCAGCAGCAAGGAGAGAGCTATCAGGAAGACTTTGGGAGAGCCTCTCCTCCAGGCTTACCGCAGGAAGGGAACCGGGACCCTGTTCACTAGACCATGGAACCTGCAGTCAGACTTCACACCAGCAGGTGCAGCAGGCACACCAAGAAACTGCAGGGTCCGGGACGGGGGAGGAAACTGCCCACTACTGGATGCCACGTCTCGCAGAAGCCCTGCCCACCCAGGATGGCTGGCAGCTTGCGCTGGCTCCACCTTGCAGAAGGCGGGTCTCCTCGGCAACCTCCCAGCAAGGAAACAGGCTGCCAGAGTGGTCCTGAGGCGGGTGCCTATTTGCAAGGCTAAAATGAAGCTAAATTAAGCAGCTGCAGGATATTAATTTGGCGCTTAAGTTACTGAGCTTGAATGAAAGCCTGGGAAGAGGGAGGAGGAAGATCAACAGCTGCTAAATCTTTCTATCTGTGTCTATCAATCATCTGTCAATCAATCAATCACTTATCTATCTACCTACCTATCCAGTCATCAGTCAGCTATCATCACCTCTCTATCCATCGACCTATCTCTGCCTACCAGCACCTTCTCTGCTGGGCACAGTGCTGAGCTCAGAATCTGAAGGACTTCCATGAATTATCATTCTATGAATTACCCCGGAGCTCAGGGACTCCCTGCACCATTTTACAGATGAGGAGGCAGCTGAAACTCGAGAGGGTAAATGCCTTGGGGGAGTCGCACAGCTATGGAGTGGCGCTTACTACCTTACAGAGCTGCCTCCTCTACGGGGGGAGCTCAGTTTGCTGTGTGTCAAGATGAGTCAGGTGCTGGCTACAGGCAGATGCCAGGGCCCCACCTGCAGAAGATCTGATTCAGCAGCTCTGCCTACGTGTCGCAGCCCTTCCAAAGAAAGAATTAAACGCAGAGGTGAAACCAGGCAGCCGCACTCCAAAGGTGGGAAAACGAGGGCCTCTGGAGGCCTCTGAACCCTCTCTCTTTACTCCCAAATCAATGGTGTTAGCAGCCCAAGGACAGCCATGTGATCTCCTTCACAAGACCCAGGATTTGAAGCTACAAGGTAAACTCACCCAGCTACTAAAAATAGGCCAAGCACAGATGGGAAGGCCAGCTCATCCGGGAGGGGTGGTGCCCCCTCGGAAAGGCCCTGGGCTTCTCACTATTTGCAACTTTTTACTCCAAATCCCTACTTTGCTCCCTGGATTCCTTGATTGGAAAATGTGGAGGTTTTTTCTGGGTTTCTCCGTGATGTGCCCTGTCTATTCCAGGGAGGAAAAGACAGTGCTCATGGGGAAATACACAACAACAACAAAAAGATCCTGCCACTGGATACTTGGGAGGCCAAGGGAGACCCCATCCGTGGGAGTGTTTGGAGGTCCCGGAGAAAGGGGCAATGGTGAGGTCACTCAAGGTCATGATGGGGAGAAAGCCAAAGATAGTACCCAATGGAAACAGTCATACGGCCTCATGATCGTTCATACAGCTCTATCATCATCAACATTCCCACAACTCCTAGAAAATCAAATTGGGAAGCCATGGTAGAGGCCATCTGGCCCAGACGCCCCTCCTGGGACTGTCTGAGGTCACCCAGCCACTGTCACACCAGGGCTGGGCACCATGGAGCATGGAGCCGAAAGAATGCAGTTAGCAGCTCCCATGGGACACAGCCAGCGTGCACTCATCAAAATGGATTAGTTCTCCAACCCCCAGCATTTCTCATTGTCTCTGTTTCAGGACTGGGGAACTTGAGGCTCTGTGTGTTCACTGAGAACACCTAGAACAGCATTTAAAAATCACCTAAAGTGGGAACCTGGGGAAACAAGGGTTTGGCTGACTCTTTTCTTTCCCCTTGAATATTCTCTCTCTTCACCTGACTAACAATAGAGGTTTTTCTTTCAAGTGTTGTTTGTGGATGTTTTAGGTTTATCATAAGGCACTTGGAGTGTGTGTGTGTGGAAAGGAGAGTAGAAATAAAAAGGTAACCAAGTTAGAACATCAGAGAAAGCCTGAGATAAACTTCCTAAGGCAAAATCACCCTAAAATCACCCTACGTTACCCTAAAAAGTAGGTAGTATGAAAACAACAACCTCTGTGTTATTAAAAAAAAAAACAGCTTGGTGAGGACAGATGGTTAATATTTCTTAAGAAAAACTAGAAGTGGAATTGGGATTTGAAATGTGCTATTTAAAAGCAGACTCAGACACTAATGTGTTAAGATTTCTCCTAGTGATTAACTGGAGAGTTGGTAAGGTGAATGGGTAATCAATCAGAAATAAGAATCCAAATGGGTCACCCCACACTGGGAGTTTTTCTTTGGAAACATACCGAGGAAGGGGCTCATTTGCTTAGAGGCTCCTCCCCTTCCAGGCTGTGAGCAGGGGCTCCCTCCCGTGCTGTGAATGGCAGCTCTCCTGTGATGTGATTGAATTTTGCTCCCTTTTTTATTCCAACTATGCATGATTCAATATTTCAGGAGCTCCACCAGCCCCCGTTCTCAATCCAGAGGAATCTGAGATGTGTATTTCCAGCCCTATGAAACTGATGTCTTCAAGGCACACACACATACAGTACGCACACGCACACACAGTCCGCCAGATGGTATGCTATTTTTTTCCAGATGTGTGACTCAGCGGGGTCTGTGGCCTCTGCACAAGACCCAGCTCTGAACAATGCCCTAGGATGGGTGCGGCCTATGCTCCTCCTTTGCTGTCTCTCAAGATAGCCCTGCCCAGGAGCCCTAATCGAGCCATCACCTCGCGAACCTCAGCACCACTCCCTAAGCCTGTGCGTGTGCCGGAGGTGGGCAGTGCAGCGCCACGTCCCGCAGGGTTCTGAGCCTACCTAGTTTTTGCATGCATGCACGGAGCCTTTCTTCAAGATTGGACACTCTGCTCTGAAGTTCATCGTAGTCATAGGCGCCAATTTCCTCTTGCAGCTCGTTAAGGACTGACGTCAGATTCTGGGCCTCCTCTTTAAACTGCAATACCAATTTGGCATCGGCCTTGTACTCTTCCAACACAGGTATCAAAGGCCTAAGTTCATCCATTTTCGCTTTTATCGCCTGTAAGGTTAAAATAAGCTAGTTCAGTGCGATGCATGCAAGAACTCTCGCCCCCTGCCTTGGCCTGGCTTCTCTCTAGGTGAGGGAACGTGTGTCTATTCCCGCTTTATTTACAGGCTTATTTATTCTGGTCCAAATGAGTTAGAAGAGCATATTAAACAGTCCTCAGAACACCAACATATTTGGGAAAGGTCTTTATTGTCAGTTTAGAGTGCAACATCTTAAGGTTACATGCTTTGAGTCACATACACGAAGTTTTTGTTTCTTTCTTTCTTTTTCAAAAAATGCATTGACAAGGGTTCAAACTATTCATGAAATGCAGCTACAGTCGCATGCAAAGGAGGATCCTGGTTGTATTCAAGGTTCCTTAGTGAAATGGTGCTAAGTATTGGAAAATAATAGTAAAAATGCATGGTGCAAAAAGCTCTCTGGCTCTCTTTCATGGTTACATGGGAGTGGACTGCTTCTTCAGTCACTGCAGCATTGAAAAAACTCTTTTAAGTTAGCCCTGCAAGTAAGAAAACGAAATACCGTTGAAGAACTAGCTCACTAGCCTGCCTGAAACAGACAGCCATCAGGAAACACATATTTACATGGTCGTTTAGAAAAAGCCCGCTGTAATGCTCGAGTTAGTCAAAACCAACTGCTTGAAGAGTTATTGAGATCCCCTCATCACAATGTCTGCCGGAATTTCTTTTAATGCAGTTTAGCACAGTCAAGGCAAGCGCTTGCTTTTCTTCCCCCAAAGCCACAGCACCCCAAAATTGGAAACTTGCAGAGATGCCTGTGTCAACCACGTTTGCCAAGACGGGCTACCTCCCAGTTGCTGACGACACCCCCATCGTTAGAGGAGTCTGCCGGAAGCAGAGAAGGGAGTGCTGGCTCAGAGATGGAAATGCTTTCTGGTCAGACAGGTCAACATCTCTCTTTCCAGAGTAATTCATGATGACCAGCCAGATGCAAGGACAAAATGTCCACCTGCCTCTGCTGAGCGCAATCAGCTCGTTTCACCTCAACAGGATTGGGCCTGCTATTATTGTATTTATCATATAGATTTATAACTTCATTAGCTTGCCATTTCATCTATTTCATGTATCGTTTTAAAAAGAGAATTAGTTCTTGCCTCATGCAGGGAGCACATCAAAGAAAAACATTAGCATAAAAAGGACGGGAAGACAGAGACAGAGCACATCAGCAGTTTCCAGTCGGGCAAGGGTGTGTCACTGGACCTGTTCATTTACATCTGGGCTGGATCTCTAATTAAAATGCATGTATACCTTAATTAAGGTGGCATATAATGTTTCAGTCGAATTATACTGAGATGGAGTCAACTGTGGGCATAGCTCTACCTGGCTGCACATATGCATCTATGATTTTAGGTCAAACAAACAGCAGTTTTAACGTCCAGAGTTACCCGGAGAAGCAGAATGCTTCCCACGAGACGGAAAGGAGGCTGGCGTCTCTCTTCTTTCCCTGCACGTCTATGGCATGCCTTGTCATGGCTAGATTAGGTCAGATGTGAAAAACTGCCCTGAGAGATTCCTGCTCCGGAATGGCTCTCATCAATTCAGCTAATCCTTGGCTAATGTGATTTACCTGCAGCAGCTACAGAATGACAAGGGCCAGTAACGATGTCCCCTTCCCAGCTAATATTCGACTTGGCTTGGGCAACACAGGACTCAGACCCCGGGCTTCCAAACCACACTGACGGGGGCTTGGGGGCGAGTGTGTGATGCTGCTGCTGCCACTCAGGCCACCCCTGCCAAGATGGCTTCTGCCACACCAGGGCCAGTGGTGGCCTCCCTACTGCCAAGGGCAACAGTCCTTTCAAGGCACAGAGCAACCTTTGCTGTGCTTCTCCCTGCCCCAAATGACCATTTCTGTAGGGAAAGGCAAAGCATGAAGGGAAAGCACACCCAGCCTCAGAGGAGGAGAAGGAGAAGAGGGAGGAGGAGGAGGAGGATGAAGAGAGGGAGGAGGAGGGGGAGGAGGAGGGGGAAGAGGAGAAAGGGGGAAGGAAAGGAGGAGACAGGAAGGAAGGAGGAGGAGGAAAAGGGAGGAGGAAGGAGAGGGGGAGGGGGATGAGGAGGAGAAAGGGGAGGAAGAAAAGGAGAGGGGGAAGGGGGAGGAATGAGGAGGAGGGGGAGGAGGGCAGAGGAGAGGGAGGAGAAGGAGGAGAAGGGAGAGGAGGAGGAAGGGAAGGGAGAGGAGGAGGAAGGGAAGGGAGAGGAAGAGAAAGGAGGAGGGGAGGGGGATGAGGAGGAGAAAAGGGAGGAAGAGAAGGAGAGAGAGGAGGGGGAGGTAAAGGGGCAAGGGGGAAGAGGAGAGGGGAGGAGGAGAAGGAAGAGAAGGAGGAAGAGGGGGAGGAGAAGGAAGGGGAAGAAGAGGAGGAGGAGAGGGAGGAGGAGGAAGGGGGAAGAGAAAGGGAGAAAAGAAGGGAGAGGGGGAGAAGGAGAAGGAGGACGAGAAGAGAAGGGAAGAGGAAGGAGGGGAAGGAAGAGGGGGAGGAAGAGGAGGGGAAGAGGAGGGAGAGGAAGGAGGAGGAGGAGGAGGAAGAGGAGGGGAAGAGGAGGGAGGGGAAGGAGGAGGAGGAGAGGAGGGAGGAGAGAGGGGAAGGAGGAAGAAGAGGGGGAAGGAGGAAGAAGAGGAGGAGGAGGAAGAGGAGGAGAGGAGGGAGGGAAAAGAGGAGGAGGGAGAGGAGAGAGGGGAAGCAAGAGGAGGAGGAAGAGGGGGGAGAGGAGGGAGGGGAAGGAGGAAGAAGAGGAGGAGGAGTGAGGGGGAGGAGGAGTGAGGGGGAGGAGGAGGAAGAGGAGGAGAAGAGGGAGGGAAAGGAAGAGGAGGAAGAGAGGAGGGAGGGGAAGAAGGAGGAGGAGGAAGAAGAGGGGGGAGAGGAGGGAGGGGAAGGAGGAAGAAGAGGAGGAGGAGTGAGGGGGAGGAGGAGTGAGGGGGAGGAGGAGTGAGGGGGAGGAGGAGTGAGGGGGAGGAGGAGTGAGGGGGAGGAGGAGTGAGGGGAAGGAGGAGGAGGAAGAGAGGAGGGAGGGGAAGACGAAGAGGAGGAAGAAGGGGGGAGGAGAGGAGGGAGGGGAAGGAGGAAGAAGAGGGGAGGAGGAGAAGGGGACAGAGACGGGGAGGAACATACATACCTTAAACTGCCTGGCCAGGTGTTGCTTATGACTCTCCTCCACCTGTTTGAACTTGGACTCCAGTCCTTTCATTTGGTTCTCCATCTTCTCCACGTACTGCAAGTCTCTCTGGGTCCGCCTGTCCAAGACCTCTATGGATTGAGACATGTTCTGCACCTGTCAAAAGGGCAACAAGTTCAGCGAAAGAGCCGCCATCGGTGCCAGGCAATCTTCTCTGCCTGCTCGTGCCCACACTGCCCTTTCCCACGCAGCCAGCACACTGGGAACCAGAAGTGGCCCATGCATTATTTACAAGGTAATCGCCAGCATCGGACTGATAGCTCCCCAAACACAGCAAATAGGTTGGGTAAACATTTCCTCGGCCAACGTGTTCTTATCATCAGGGATGCAAATCAGGGGTGTGGGAGACTCAAGTTCCTTTATTGGTTGTAGCTCCAGGCACAGACTGGGTGATTTCTCTTGATCTTTCTCTCTCTTTTTTTTTTTTTTTTTCAGTGGTGGTGGGTGGGGATTGTTCCTAGTCTTCATGTTGCAGGACAAAATCAATAAGGCAAGCATAAATACCAGCAGAGAGAAATGGCACTCTGAGGCTGCCCCGCCCCCAGGTATAAATTCTTCCTCCTAAATCTCATTGAGTGCCTTGCTGATAAGGTTGATTACTTAAGTGCGGAGTGAAGGAACAAGGGAGCTGCTCTCCCTGACTCTGCATCAAGCTTTTTTCCCTATCTCCTGTGCCATCCATCACACCCCACAGTATCATAGGTAGATGACTGCTCTGCAAACATGTACATTCTGAGCATAGAGTCAGGAATCAATCACCCAGCAAATGAAGAATCGCTGTTTTACATCTTTACGGGCAGATCTGAATTGAGTCTAGCCTCAAGATGGAACTTTAATATTCAACAGGATTCCAGGGAGCTTAAAAGAAAAACAGTTTTAGTGCAGCCACCTGCCAGTGCATTTTATTTGCAGGAAACTGGCGTGTGCTTCCGTGCAAATGCATCTGGGGCTGCAGGGAGGCGGGAGGAAGCTCAGGATTGCCGCAGTGGCGTTTGGGTCATTTTCTCAGAATCTAATCCAATTACTAGGGAGGAAGTTACCTCCATGACAGCAAATCTTCACTTCTGACTTTTGTGCTGAATTTGAAAATACTCTCCTTTCTAGGAACAAATCCATTTGGGGATGAGGCTTAGCTTTGCCTGGTCAGTGTGAAAAGAGAAGAGTGTGGTTTCCACTTCTTACTACACATCCTCCACCCCGCCAAACAAAGTAAAGTAAAATACGAGAGAGCGAGCCTAGCCTCCTCAGTAGGAGGAAAACCACTATGGCCAATCTCAGCACCCCAAAATGCAAGGAATTTCATATCGTGTTATTAGAAAGTAACATACACAAACTCATCTTGAAATTTTAAGTTTGTAAAGCACACGATGGGGTGGCTTTAGCTCCCCGTCACCCCTTCTCTTCCCTGGGAAATGCAAGCATACTTCTTACACCGCCCTGCCTGATTCCCTTGCTTGTCTTCCTCTGTCACTTTGAAGACTAACTATAGCACCTTTTCCAAGAAAAGATGTGAAGTTTGGTTTTATTCATCCTTCAAGGCCCAGCCCAAATGCCACCTCCTCCAGGGAGGCTTCCCTGATGAACTGAGTTAAAACTGGCTGCAAACTATTCGGAAACAACAACGTCACTTTGTTGGCGCAATGTCTGCCTAGGAGTGAGCCACACAGCTGTCCCCCCACAGCCTTCTGGACAGGATGCTCATGGAGGGAGTGACACTGGGTCTCATCCACACCTGTAACCCCTGAACAAAGTCCAGTAAATCTAGTGCACAGGGGTGGCCCCTGCAGCCACACGGCCGGAGGAAGCAACAATACAAATGGCAGCGCCAGTCCAGACCCCTCTCTCCATTCCCTTCCTGGCAAAATCCCCAGGAGCGAAGGCCCACAAGTGCCGAGGAGAAGCTGCTGAGCTGCTGCTGGCCTCAGTCAGGAGACCACACACAGTGCCGCAGGTTTTTTGCTCCCCAGAGAACCAACGCTTTTAAAAGATTGCAAAGATTAGACTTGAGATTTAAAAAAACAAATTTTAAAGATACTAAGCTATTCAGCTACCTTAAAACCAAACAATTCCTCTCCTACAGTTCTCCCAACCCTGAAGGCACTTTGCTTTCTGGCCATGGACAAGGCACAGGCAAGGTTCGCCTCCAGCGGACAGTCAGTCCAGGACTGCAATCACGGACCCATCTCCCCACCCTCAGGGAGGGCGTTCCTCTAAGCACAGCCCTTCCTTCATTTTCTTGCCTGCAGGATGTGCCTCTGGCAGGCTCAGGGTCACAGAGCTACAGGATACAGTCTATCCCACACTTCACCCAACGCGGCAGCAGGCATTAAGAAGCGGGAGGGGAGGCCGGGCGCGGTGGCTCACACCTGTAATCCCAGCACTTTGGGAGGCCGAGACGGGCGGATCACGAGGTCAGGAGATCGAGACCATCCTGGCTAACACGGTGAAACCCCGTCTCTACTAAAAATACAAAAAACTAGCCGGGCGAGGTGGCGGGCGCCTGTAGTCCCAGCTACACAGGAGGCTGAGGCAGGAGAATGGCGTGAACCCGGGAGGTGGAGCTTGCAGTGAGCCAAGATTGCGCCACTGCACTCCAGCCTGGGCGACAGAGCGAGACTCCGTCTCAAAAAAAAAAAGAAGCGGCAGGGGGGCCAGCAACACACACAGACACACCTGGCCTCAAGATAACCAACGGCTAATAATTACCCATCCTTTCCCGTGTTCCAGGCACTGCACTGAGTCTGCTGTGTCATTGATCTCATTTGATCTTTACAAAAACCCCGGGAGATGAATACTATTTTGAGTCCCATTTTACACATAGGGAGACCAAGGCTCAGAGAAGTTAAGCAACTTGCTTACTGTCGCACAGCCAGGAGGCCTGCCAGTTCAAGCTGGACTGGCTCCAAAGCCTACACTCTCAAACCCAGAGCCAAGTGCATCTTCAAAGAGAACGGAGCCCGTGCCCCACGCCTGCCACTATCCGTGT